>NC_140522.1:13493540-13993540 GCF_964339955.1 Pipistrellus hanaki | reverse complement strand
CAATCAAAAGACATAGGTTAACAGATTGGATAAGAAAACAAGACCCCTATATCTGTTGTCTACAAGAAACCCACTGCAGAAAAAAAGACACACACAGACTGAGGGTGAAAGGATGGAAAAAGTTTTTCCAGGCGAATGGAAATGAAAAAAAAAAAAAAAAAAAAAAAAAAGCTGCGGGTAGCAATACTTATATCTGACAAATTAGATCTCAGAGTTAAGGACATAACAAGAGATAATGAAGGCCACCTCATAATACTAAAGGGAGCATTCCAACAAGAAGAAATAACCCTGGTAAATATATACTCACCCAATACAGGAGCACCCAAATACATTAAAAAAACAAAAAAACAAAAAACTGCTGGAGGACATTAAGGGAGAGATTAATAGCAATACAATCATAATAGGAGATTTTAATACCCCACTGTCACCCTTCGACAAATCATCTAAACAAAAAATCAGCAAAGAAATATCAATCCTAAATGATTCAATAGACCAGATGGAATTAATTGACATCTTCAGAACATTCCACCCCAAAGCCACAGAATATACATTGTTCTCAAGTGCACATGGGACATTCTCAAAGATAGACCACATTTTGGGGCATAGGCAAAGTCTCTTCAAATTCAAGAAAATAGAAATCATATCAAGCATCTCCTCAGATCATAGTGGCATAAAACTGGAACTTAACTACAATAAAAATAATCCAAAGAAATCAAACACATGGAGACTAAACAGCATGTTATTAACCAATGACTGGGTTACCAGAGAAATAAAGGAAGAAATTAAAAACATCCTGGAAACAAATGACAATGAAAACACAACAATGCAAGATCTATGGGACACAGAAAAAGCAGTTTTGAGAGGGACGTTGTATCCCTACTAGCCTATTGCAAAAACAAGAAAAAAAGGTAACAAATTATCTAACTCTACAACTCAAAGAGTTCGAAACACAGCAACAAGGAAAGCCCAGTGTAAGCAGAAGGAAGGAAATCATAAAAATCAGAGCAGAGATAAATGACATAGAGACCAAAGAAACAATACATAAGATCAACAAAACCAAGAGCTAGTTATTTGAAAGGATAAACAAAATAGATGAACTTCTAGCCTGGCTAACCAAGAAACAAAGGGAGAGGACTCAAATAAACAAAATCAGAAACGAAAGAGGTGAAATAACAACAGACCCCGTCAAAATACAAAGGATTGCTATAAAATACTCCGAACAACTCCATTCCAACAAACTGAACAACCTGGAGAAAATGGACATATTCCTAGAAAAATACAAACTTCCAAAACTTAATCAGGAAGAGTCTAAAAATCTCAATAAAGCAGTGACTTGGGAAGAAATTGAAACAGTCATCAAAAAGCTTCCAGCCAGGGCAAGATGGCTTCACAGGAGAGTTTAACCAAACATTCAAGGAAGATCTAAAACCTAAAACCTATCCTCCTCAGACTATTCCTAAAAATTCAAGAGGAAGGAACACTTCCAAACTCCTTCTATGAAGCCAGCATCACCCTACTACCAAAACCAGATAAACACAACTCAATGAAAGAGAATTAAAGGCCAATATCCCTCATGAACATAGATGCCAAAATCCTCAACAAAATTCTAGCAACTTGGCTCCAGCAGAACATCACAAAGATCATTCACCACGACCAAGTAGGATTTATTCCAGGAATTCAAGCATGGTACAGTATCCACAAATCAATAAATGTGATGCATCATATAAACAAAATGAAAGATAAAAATCATATAGTCATATCAATTGATGCATAAAAAGCATTTGATAAAATCCAACAGTCTTTCCTGATAAAAACTCTCAATAAGGTAGGAGTACAAGGATCATACTTCAACATAATAAAAGCTATATATGATAAACCCACAAACAATATCATACTCAATGGGCAAAAACTAAAACCATTCCTTCTTAGAACAGGAAAAAGACAGGGATGCCCACTATCGCCACTCCTGTTTGACATAGTACTGGAAGTATAATACTAGAAATTGCAATTAGACAAGAAGAGGAAATAAAAGGCATCCAAATTGGAAAAGAAGAAATAAAGTTATCCTTATTTGCAGATGACAATGGAAACACAACAATTCAAAATCTATGGGACACAGCAAAAGCAGTGTCCCAAAAGACTCCATTAAAAAACTAATTGACTTAATAAATGAATTTGGCAATGTAGCAGGATACAAAATTAATGCCAAGAAACCCATGGCATTTCTATACACCAACAGTGAAATTACAGAAATAGAGACTAAAAAAGCAATTCCATTTACCATTGCACACACACACAAAAATTAAGATACCTATGAATAAATTTAACTAAGGAAGTAAAGGACCTATTTGTGGAAAAATACATAACACTGAAAAAAGAGAAAGAGGAAGATGTAAACAGATGGAAGAACATACCATGTTCATGGATTGGTAGAATCAACATCATCAAAATGTCCATACTTCCTAAAGCAATCTATAGGTTCAATGAACTCCCCATTAAAATACCAACGGCATATTTCACTGACCTAGAAAGAACTCTCCAAAAGTTCATTTGGAACAATAAAAGACCCCAAATAGCCACAGCAATCCTGAGAAAAAAGAGTAAAGTAGGAGGGATCTCAATACCAGACTTCAAGCTTTATTACAATGTTCTCAAAACAGCCTGGTACTGGCACAAGAACAGACATATAGATCAATGGAATAGAATCGAGAACCCAGATATCAACCCAAATCACTATGCTCAATTAATATTTGACAAAGGAGGCACGAATATACAATGGAGTCAAGACAGTCTCTTCAATAAATGGTGTTGGGAAAATTGGACAGATACATGCAAAAGAATGAAACTAGATTACCAACTTACACCATACACAAAAATAAACTCAAAATGGATACAGGACTTAAACATCAGACAGGAAACCATAAAAATACTAGAAGCATCCACAGGCAGCAAAATCTCAGACCTATGCCAAAAAAACTTCTTTACTGATACTGCCCCTAGGGCAATGGAAGCTAAAGAGAAAATAAACAAATGGGACTACATCAAAATAAAAAGCTTTTGCACAGCAAAAGAAAACATCAACAAAACAACAAGAAAGCCACTGTGTGGAGAACATATTTGCAAATATTACCACTGATAAAGGTTTAATCTCCAACATCTACAGACAGCTTATATAACTAAATAAAGGGAAGATGAATGATCCAATTAAAAAAAAATGGGTAATGGACCTAAATAGAATATTTTCAAAAGAAGACAGAAGGAAGGCCAAAAGGCACGTGAAAACATGCTCTAAGTCACTAATTGTCCGAGAGATGCAAATCAGAACAATAATGCGGTACCATCTCACACCTGTCAAAATGGCCAACATCAACAAATCAACAAACGACAAGTGTTGACGAGGTTGTGGAGAAAAAGGAACCCTCATGCACTGCTGGTGGGAATGCAGACTGGTGCAACCACTGTGGAGACTGTGTGGAGTTTCCTCAAAAAACTGAAAACTGAACTCTCATTTGACCCAGTAATCCCAATCTTAGGAATATATCCCAAGAAACTAGAAACACTAATCAGATAAGATATATGCACCCCTATGTTCATAGCAGCACAATCTAAAATAGGTGGCATTTGGAAACAGCTTATGTGCCCGTCAGCAGATAATTGAATAGAAAAACTATGGTACATCTACACAATGGAATACTATGCTGCCATAAAAAAGAAGGAATTCTCATAATTTACAGCAACCTGGATGGAATTGGAGAACATCATGCTGAGTGAAATAAGCCAGTCAGTGAAAGAGAAACACCACATGACCTCACACATTTATGGATAATAAAGAACATTATAAACTGATGAACCAAAAGATAGGTATAGAGACAGTAAAGCAACAGGCAGACTGTAAAATTACAGCAGGGAGTGTAGGGAGAACTGGTGGAGATAATAGATCAACTGAAGGACTTGTATACATGCATATAAATATAACCAATGGACACAAAACTCTGGGCAGGGAGGGTATGTATGGGAGGTGGGGACAATGTTAAAATATGTACACAGATAATAATTTAATAAAAAAAGAAAGAAAAGAAAGAAAAGTAAAAGAAAATCAATAAAAACATATCCTTGGGTGAGGATTTAAAAATAAAAAAGAATCATGTAAGAAATAAGGTAGATTCCTATTTAGATTAAAGCTTTCTATTGGATAAAAAAGGGAATAAAAGCGAATTGAAAGTTCCTATTGCAAATACTGTTATGGATATAGACAACATAAAGATATTGGTTCCTGTTTAAGAGTTGATTCTATTGCAAAGATTGCTAAAATTGAATAAACATAAAAGGAGCAAGTGAATGAGAAAGTTGGGCATATTCTCAAGAATGGGATAAATTGCTTTATTAACAGGCATTTAATTTATAATTTTTCTCTTTTTTAATATATTTTATTGATTTTTTACAGAGAGGAAGAGAGAGAGATAGAGAGCTAGAAATGTCGATGAGAGAGAAACATCGACCAGCTGCCTCTTGCACACCCCCTACCGGGGATGTGCCCCCAACCAACCTACATGCGCTTGACTGGAATCGAACCTGGGACTTTTCACTCCGCAGACCGACGCTCTACCACTGAGCCAAACCGGTTTCAGCTAATTTATAATTTTTCTGATCAGCTTTTTGGGGCTGCTGGGGTATGGCTATTGAACATGTAGAAGAGTTGGCTCTTGTCATAGGTGGAGAAATTGCATCTACCTTTGACCTCCCAGAATTAATGAAGGTTGGAAGTTGTAAGCTCATTGAGGTAGCCATGATTGGGGAAGACATGCTCATTCATGCTTCTAGGGGAGCCCTTGATCAGAATTGCACTATTGTTCTTTGTGATGCCACTCGGCACATGTTAGAAGCAGAAATATATTTTCAAGATGCCCTTTATGTTGTTGCACACACTGTGAAGGCTTCTAGAACAGTTTATAGAGGAGGCTGTTCTGAGCTGCTGATGGTTTATGCTGTGGCACAGCTGCCAATAAACATCAGATAAAGAAGCTGTTGCAATGGAATCTTAGTCTGAAACACTGAGGATGTCACCTGCTATTACAGCTGAGGACACAGTTTGTGGCAGTGCAGATCTGTTGGCACAGCTCTGAGCTGCCCATCGTGAAGGCAATATAACTGCTAGACTGGATATGAAGGATGGTGCTATTGGTGATGGCAATGGTAGGTACTTTTGAGGGCAGCTGAAGCAGCAGAAGTGATTCTGCTTGAGGATAACATCATCAAGGCAGCACCAAGGAAACGTGTCTCTGATCACCCCCTTGTTAAGCTTTTCTAACAGCCGTTATGCTCTGGACCAGTTCATGGCAACAGTATTTGAAGGACTTCAACTTCTTACAAAAGACCATGGGATGCAAATTTATGTGTTGTTCTTTTATCCTTAAGTTTGGACCTTTAGCTGACATTTTAATTAACATGGGTCTAATTTATTTGCTGTTTGATTTACATAAATTTCAATTGTTTTAAAATTCTATTTCTCAGGATGTGCATCAAAATAAAAATTTGAGCAATAAAAAAAGAGGTTAAAATATGAATGAGATACCTTGGAGAGGCACAAGTAAGGAACACAATAAGGTGAACCAACCCTCACAATGCAAGAAAGAAGTAAAAGTGCAGAAGGTTCCTGTTCAGGTAACAGGAAGCTCCTGCTGACACTCTTTCCCCTCCAAAGTGATCAGAGGATAAACTAAGATCAGAGCATGAGCCTAGAGCCAGTGGGCCAAGTGTTGGGGGGAGGAGAGCATCTGTGTGAGTCCCTGGGAACCAAAAGGATGAACTGCAGAGACACAGACAGAGCTCCCGGGTCCTATTCCTTCCAGGGAGTTCACTGCTGGACATAAAGTACCTTAACTGTCTCTTTTGTGGTGTTTATTCTCTAGACTCTGTTGTAGATCCAGTTTAATACATTGGGATATAGAAGAATCTGCTTCATGATCTGGTGTGTTTAGGGGATGATGTGGATAATGATTTGGGGATAACCATATTTGGGTCAGGGAAATTTTGTTATTGGAAACATCGATGTCTGCATGTGACCCTAGGAAATACTGTCACCATGTCCTGGCTCAGTTTCAGGTCTCCTGTGTGTGACCTGTCCTGAGGTGATCACAGGTGGATTGCCCTGTGAGAGGGGTGCTGTTGGATGAAGGGGAGCAGGTAGGATTTTATGGTATCTGCTATATGCTTGACCCTGTGGGAGGAGCTGAGGAGAGTCAACAGGATTTTGGCCATGTGGCTCAGGTTCTGGGGCAGATATAGGGAGGATGTAGACAGTGGAAGGCAGAGAATGATTCTGGGTCAGTTGTCTCGGGACACTGGAGTGACATCTGGTCGGATGTGTGGACCAGCACTCTTACCAGCTGGCTGTCATGATCCATGAGGATTCCCCATGTGGAATCTGAGACTCATGTCTGAGCAGTTTCCACCTGGCTCTCAGGGACAACACAGAGGGCTGCCCAGCAGGTGGCGGAGGGTTTATGTCTGAGCTCCTCTCCCTCTCTGCTCCACATGGAATTCTGAGAGCTCAGTCAGGTCTTCTGTTGGGCTGGTTCTGGTCCAGGAGACTGAGGGGTGGCGAGAATGAGGGGCAAGTGCTGGCCATCACCCTCATCCTGACTGCCTGCCCAGCTAGAGGGTGCACTGCCCTAGGGAAATGAGACTGCTTGGGTAGCTGTCAGGGGAACTCTTGGGGGCAAATATGTGCCTGTCTGAGGGAGGGCTGGCCTGTGGTAGATCTGTGCCTGTGTGAGGGAGGGGGCCCTGGGGTAGATGAAAGCTTGTCTAGAGCTGAGAGAGTGAGCTCAGATACAGAGTGTGACTTCACTGATGTTTCTCTTTGTGGAAACCGCATCCCTTTCCCAGGATTGGAGAGGTGGCATAAAGAACAGCTACTGAGAAAATGGTGCCTCAGAGCAGAAAGAGCTCATCTAGGAAAAGAGAATGTTGTTTGCACTATCTTTGTCCTCAGGGAGAATGTGAGCCCTTAGAGCACAGATGACAATGGGAGCCTGTGCCTGAGCCACTGAACAGCGAGGAGAGAAGGGAACCCCAACCATAAGGGGCACATGGTCCTCAGCCTCTCAAGGTGCTTGTTCCCAGCTACATGCTCTGACTGGGGCTGAGCGCCCCCTGCAGGTCCTGAGCGCTCTGTGGTGTCCAGAGTGCCCTCTGGTGCCAGTCCCCTCTTGATGGACCTGCCAATCTCCTGAAGCTCAGCTCCTCCCTCTCCTTGAAGGGGCGGGGGGGGGGGGGGGGGGGGGGGGGGTCTGTGGCTCAAACAGTCATGATGGTCAGGTATAGGACACATGTCCAGTGTTTCTCTCACACATATTCATTCACATCCTCAGTGTTTCTCATTCTCCATAAATTGCCTTTTAAACTAGCAGTAAAGAAAACACAGTTGTTCCAAACCCCAGGATAAGTGTTCTGTATTCGCTCCTGATCAGGGAATGGGAACACCTGGGAGCCCGGGTCTGGGTTGTAATTCAAGAGTAGAAGGGGGCCTATTGGCATGTCGTCTTAATATCTTGGGAAGTCTGGGTTGGATACTGACATAAAGGATGTTGTTGCAGAGTGTGGTGTGTCCAAGGGCACTCATAGCTAATGACCATTAGCCCTTGTTCCTGGGTCTCTGCTCCTCCCAATTAGAACCAACTGCTTCCTTGAATTGTCTCTTAACCAGTGGGCATTCTGGGTGAGGGGTCAGTCCTGTTTAACACAGAAGGAGACCCCTTGTAGTCAGTTCATTACTGGATGAGATCATGTAATAATCCAGCATGAAAATCAATGTAATAAAAAAAAATAGGAGAAAGGATAGAGATTTAAACATGATACCTTGGAATTTTGCCTGGATTAAGATAGTGAGGTGATCAACCATCACAACCAGAGGGAGATTAAAGTGTGAGAGTGTCATGTTCAAGAAACAGAAGTCCCGCCTGATGCCTTATTTCCATATAAAGTCATCACAGGATGAACTAAGAACAGAGATTGAACCTAGAGCCAGTGGACCAAGTGTTGGGGGCGAGTGGAGCTTCTGTGTGGATCATTGGGAAACAGAAGCATGTACTATACAGAGAAACAGTAAAGGCAGTTTCAAACATTGGGTATATAAATGAACTCAAACAAAACTAAGATTTTTTTATGACTATGTGGATAACATGTGGGAATAACTAAGTTTAGGTTATGAAAATATTATTATTGGAGACCTGACATGTTCATGCGACCCTTGCGACTATTGTCACCATGTCTCCACACGATGGAGGTGGGTCAACTGGAACCTACACCTGACTCAGTGCTACATTGTGGGGGCAGCTCCCTGAGAACATGATGGGAGATTAACCAAACCTGAGGACTCACAGGTCCAGGGTACTTGTTTAATTACACTGTCATCTCCTTGTTGTTAAGCTCATTCAAGTTTTCTTTCCTTACTTTCCTCTGAAACAGCCCACAAAGTTCCTAGAGCCATGAAGACTATTTGTTGAGTGTGTGCAGGGACACAAGCCATTTGTGTGTTGATTTTGTACCTTACATCATTCCGGAGTTACCTTTCTATTTCTATCAATTTTTCTTGTGAAGTTTTCAAGGTTTTCTATATCTAAGGTTGTGTCATATCTATAGAGATAAAGAGAGATAATTTATGGGCTCCTTTTTGAATTATTGATTTTTTTATTACTTTTTTCTTGCCATATTACTCTTACAAGAACTTCCAGTTTTGTTAAATAAAAATAATCACTTGGTCCTGATGTTAGAAGAATTGTGTTGAAATGTTTTCTATGTGACATAATGTTACCACCTTTCTATTGAAATGCAGCATGTATTATATTGAGGCATACCACTTCTATACCAAATTTATTGAGAATTTTTTTATCATAATGGTGTTTTAATATTTCATATATATATATAATGGAAATATTATATATTATATATAATGGAAATATTATATATTATATATATATAATGGAAATGTTATATATATATATATATATATATATATATATATATATATATATATATATGTTTTTTCCCCTTTATTCTGTGAATGGGTGTATCTAGTTTACTGATTTATAAAGGTTGAACCAACCTTGCATTCTATGATAATATTCCACATCTTTCAAGATGTTGGTAAGTTTTATTTTATAGTAGATGTCCAGTGTATGAGATTGAGGGGTTTTAGGAATCCCACAGCCCTGCCTGCACACTTCTTCAGTCTGGGACCTTTTGTGGAATGCCCAACAGCTGGCTTACACATGCTGCTGGCTTAGGCTCCTGCCACCACCAACCATGAGCCCGCCTTGTGGCTATGGGGAGCCCCCACTGTGGGAATGAACTGACCACAAGGGGTCTCCTTCTGCATTAAACATCTGCCCCCTGGTGGTCAGTGTGGTCATAGTGACCAGTCGTCCCACTGTTTGGTCAATTTACATATTAGGATATTATTTTGTAAGATTACTGAGGATTTTAGCTTTTATGTTCATCATGAATATGACATGTCATTTTTGTTTGTGTAGTTATTTTGTTTAGAAGCAGTTGGGTCCAATTGTGGTGAACAGTGACCCAGTTGCTATGGCTAATGCTCATCAGCCATTCCTCAAACCTCAATAAATGAGTTTGGAGGTTTACTCTTATTTGCAATTCTTGTAAGTGTTTGAGAAGAACTGATTGGGAAGATTCTGTTTTTTCTTTGAAATTTGGATAGAATTCACACTTGAATGCATGTGTCATGGATTTTACTTTGGTGAGAGGCTTTGGTTATCACTTCAATTATTTTTTAAAATGTATACCCATCTGCAAAGTCAGGGGCAAATTTCTAATTGAAATAAGAGGAGTGATAAACACAACTATTGAACACAGGGAATTAGGCAGCACTTGCACAATTATGGAACTCAGCAGTGACAGCCTAACTGGCACCCTAATTCTGCATCCCACAGGTAGATCTGAGTAACGTGAAATTACAGGGAAGCACCTCAAAGTTCACACACAGGGAAAGATGTGCCTGTATAAACTGTAATCCTGGGCTGCTCTCTGCTGGCTCTGTGGTGGGCAGTAACAGCTCATACCTGAGAATCAGCAGTCAAACAAATATCTACTTTCAACTTTGAAGAAGGAAGGGTTTTTTTTTTTGTTTTTTGTTTTGTTTTTTTGTTTTTTTAGAATCTAGCAATGTTATTCCATTGAATATGTCTGTGCATGGAAAGGAACCAATGGAAAAAGGAAAAAAGTCTTCTCACCCATTTAACAATTCCTCCTGTGAAAGAGGCTACCCTCAACCAGTTGGACACCCCACAGAACTAAGGGAAGTGCATTTGGGTTAGCTTGGATATTACAGTTGTTTGCAGACCACATATTCATTTCATGTGCCATCCAAGAGAATGAAATGAAACCATGTTATCTTGTGTAGAATTCATAGAGGGTGTTGTCCTGAAAATGCACTCTCTTTCCCTACAACACCAGGAGCACAAGGAACAGGTCTCAGCAGCTGCTCCCTGAAATTCACATAGACTTGGCTGAAGACACAGCTGTGAATGACTCCCAGACCACGGCTTAGCTCAGTGATGACATTAAAGCAGGGCTATTGCTGGAAGACTTGGGCGTCACCTGAAGAAAAGCTCTGGAGGAAGACATCTCCCACAGAGTTGCTGGGCCTTCCTGGAATGCAGGGAGGCTCACACAAGTTCCACATTTCCTGGACAGAGTTTGATGTGTGCTGATTGTTTCCCCAGAGTCACCAATCCCTGCACATTTATCTTCCTCCAAATGAAAAATGCCTGCTGTGTTGCATGTGAGCAAGTTCTTACAAATTTAATAAAACTGTAATAATACAAAGCTATCAATGGTAGTCACAGGACCACAGGTCTAGGGAGAATCTTGTAGAAACAGTTATATGGGAGAGGAAGTCCAGCACCCTCAGAGGAAACAGCTATAAACACCACCTGCAACTGCTCCTGAGTCTGCAACACAGAATCTGTGGGTCCTGAGCGCCCCCTAATGCCTTTAGCTGGACCACAGCCCAGCCTTGCTATCTCCTTAGGGAGGTTTGTGTCAGGACTCACAGAGTTCCCCTCAATGTTTTTCTCTAGCACAGTAATACACGGCTGTGTCCTCAGCTCTCATGCTGTTCAGTGTTAAGTAAACTTGGCTTTTGGACTTTTCCCTTGTCATGCCTAGGTGAGATTTCAGTTGTGGGTTATAATTTGTACTACCATCAGTCAATACAGCCTCAACCCACTCTAGTCCCAATCCTGGAGCCTGGCAAGTCCAGTGCACACCATAGTCTGTTACAGAGAATCCAGAGATAGTGCAGGTGAGGAAGAGAGTCTGGGAGAGCTTCACCAGTCCTGGGCCTGACTCATGCAGCTGCACCTGGGACAGGACACCTGGGGACAAGGAGCATCAGTCCTTTCAGTCATGTGCAGTCACAGCCATCCCATGAACCCTGTCTGACCCCTGAAACCCTCACTGCAGGCACAGTAGAAGACCCAGCAGCCTCATCTTATTCTAGACCAGAGCTCTGCCTTGCAAGAGACATCAGCCCTGTGTGAGGAGAGAACTGCAAGCCTGCACAGCCCAAGGGAGGATTTACCCTGCAGCTGCAAGAGAACTTCGCATGTGGGGAAGCCCTTTTCTGTAAGTAGAGGTAATGTGGTCGGCATCCCCTTGTCATATTGGGGCCCATGTTGGGGCAGCTCTTCCCTTGACCTCACTCACCAGGTTATTCATGGAATGGATGCTACTGGGTCATGAGCCTCATTGAAATTTTGTCAAATACCACCTCACCTGAACAGAAGAAAAATGTTGCACTAGATGAGTAGGTTATATTGGTAAATTCTCATTCATCTTTCAAACAAATTTCATAAGAATTACTGTTTGTTTAGCTTCTAAACTCTAACATTTACATATACCTACAATTACCAAATGTTTATCATTGTCATTTGTATGCTAATTACATTCACCTGGATGTATACAATTCCAAAAGCACAGCCATTCTTTTTTTTCTATCACAATGTCTTCACTTATGAGGTAACTTTGATATTAGTCATAGATTCCCAACCATAGATTGATTCATACTAAATACAGAGTTGGAATTTTGAGATCCTTGATGTTGGAAATTTTTATGTGTTATAACACACTGTGCAAACTCTTCCCTTAAGCAAGTCAATGGCTTACTGCAGAGATTTCTTTTTTACTTTTATTAAAGTTCAGTTTATCAGTATTTTCTTTAATGGGTCCTGTTTTGGGTAAATTTACAAAGAACTTCCCAACAAATGCTGAGCTTCTGCTGTGCATGCTGATTGGCTACAGCAGCCACAGGGACTGGAAAAGTTCTGGTAACAGTGGGGCATGTTTCTGGGAAATTACTTATAAATCTAGACATGACTGTGGGACTGGGTGAGGAGAAAAAGCTGGACTGGTTTGAGTCACATGACAAAATATGTCTGATTTTCATGGACAGAGAGTTACTAGAAATATGACTTTAAAATCTCCTCTAGTGAGGGCCTACAGGGAAATGCATGGCATGATAGAGACAGCTTGTATCATCATAGAAAATTCTTGAATAATTAGAATCAGATGTTTTTGAGAAGTAGAAACATTAAAGATCATGCAGGCAGGGATCAAGATAAATAAGGAATGTGTCACTGCAAACTGGTGGGAAGGAGATCCCTGTTTCCTACATGCACATTCTCACAGTGTCTCTGTTCTAGAAGGTAACACCTTTCCATGTCCAGGGAATCTGTACATGGACACCTTGGGATCATTACTGATAATATTCTCACCATCAGTCATCCAAACTACATAATTCATTGGGGTTCCATTTATGAAATCAGTCAACTCTTACCTGGAAGGGTGGACACCCCTCACTGGGGGAACCATGGAAATGGTGTGTCTATATTAGGAGCCAAATGTCATTAAATGAAATCATTGTCTCAGTGTGTAGTCATCGCCTTTTTATTATGTGTGTGTGTGATTTAAAAAATAAACACTGTATTTGAAGTGTTCTATAAGTCTCCCCTCCCCCCATCATTCATTGTCTTATCATTATCATCATCATCACTGTCATCCTCATTTGTGTACTTATAATCATTCTCCTCATTGCCTATAGACAAGGTGGTTGTCCATACATAATGACATTTATAGGAAAAGAAAACAGGTGTCTTCTTTTTAGACGTCATTGATAAAGGAAAACCCTAAGGCCCAAATCTAAGGTGACACATGGCCTCTATAAACTGATTACTTTGGATAAAGTACAAATTTCCACAACGACATTGGACCACAACTTCTGTACAATTCTACTATCACCATCACCACCTCCATAACCATCAGCACATCTATCACCATCACCACATTCCTCACGAACACTATCATTCTCATTGTCACCATTATCATCCTCATCCTCATATTCATTTTCTTACTTATAAATCTTCTTCCCATTATCTGTAGACCTGGTTTTTGAACACACATCATGACACTTTATCTCATTTTTTGCACATTTTCAGTAAAATACATAGCCATACTCTATCTTATTATTTGTTTGATTATTGGCATCTAATGGCTTATTCTTTCTTCTTCTCCATCTGCCTAACAGCAGAAATCAGATAAGAAATATGGTTTTGAATTCAGATGTCATTGGGAGATTGATACCACACAAGCCCCTGGAAACAGAATTCCTTCCCCTCTCCCACCTTCCAGACAGCATAAAAGCCCTAAGCCAGTCTCTATTTCTGTCTCCATGAAAGCAAGTCGCCTTTCCTGGTCTCCCAAAGATTTCAACTATGTACTTAGCAAGCATTCCATGCTCCTTGGTGTGTGTGTTTGTCATCAGCCTGGACATCTGTACCAAGCTGGTGGGAGTCCCGCTGTTTCTGCCAGGTGTCACATACCTATGAGCATGATGACAAGTCAATGACTTTCACCAAGTGCGATCTTTCTTTTCTAAGTTTCAATTCACACTCCTCTGGTGCCTGCTGTCCAACCTGATCCTGTCTGGCTCCTGGCTGATTAGGACCCTGAGCTGTGGTGGAATTGAGCTGGGCTGTTGAATCACCAGGTTCTCTGGTTGTACTTAGATGACTTGGGTCAAGACATTTGATCATTAACTGGTACTTGGCACAAGAGAGTCTGAAAGACACTCTACAATTTGTCCACATGAGAAAGTTGTCTCTGTTTACTGCAGACTTTTCTAACTCAGAAATTCAGAAGTAAACTCAGAATCAGGAATCCAGAAGTCCCCTGAAGGAAACTGTGACATGAAGGGGAAACCACACAGGATACCAGCCCATACCTCCAACTTAACCTGCTGCTGGGATGGTCCTTGTGTTCAGGGACCCTGAGCACCCCCTGGTGGACACAGCCTCTGCTGCAGGGAGGTTTGTGTCTGGGCTCACACTGACTTTCCCTCACTGTGTGTCTTGCACAGTAATACATGGCTGTGTCCTGGTCTTTCAGGCTGCTCATTTGCAGGTCGGCAGTACTTTTGGAATCGTCTCTTGAGATAGTGAATCTGCCTTTCACAGATGCAGAGTATTCTGTGGTGTGACCGTTGGCTTTGTTTCTTATGAAACCTAACCACTCCAATCCCTTTCCTGGGGTCTGCCGGATCCAGTTTATATAATAGTCACTGAAGGTGAATCCTGAGCCTTTGCAGGAGAGTCTCAGAGACCCCCCAGGCTGCACCAAGCCTCCCCCAGACTGCACCAGCTGCACCTGACACTGGACACCTGCAGACAGGAAAGTTGTTGTTAGGAACAGACACACACACACACACACACACACACACTCATTCACAAGGCCCAGTTTCTCCACAAAATTACCATGTAAGAGCATCAAAGCGAGAGTCCAGCTCAGCACACACACCATGGTGCTTCCTTTGGGTTGAAGCCTGGAACCAATGGAGATTGCAGGTCCCAGGGGTGAGGTTGCTCTCCCAGAGGTGCAGGCACAGGGGCTGGGTCAGGCTTATTAGCAGAAATAACTCCCTATTTGCATGGGCTCCTCCTCATAGAGACAGAGGAATGGAGTCCCTGGGGAACAGTCCCTATTGTCCTCAGAGGGACAAGCACCTCCTGTGAGTTCTGAGATGTTCATGAGGGGTGGCCAGTCTGTGTGCTGAAGTGTGGCTGTTGTTAATACCACCATCATTACATTCCAGATAATTTACAATCATGTCCCACTCACAGGGCCAGGATTTTCCAGCTAAGAGTAAATTCTTCCTGTGTCCTTGTCCACATGTTGATACCCAGAGAGAGCTTCCTCCCTACCTCAATCTCCCAGGGCTGGGATCCTGAAAGTCTGCTCTTCTGTGCTTTCCAGACATAACCACTGCCCATGTCCTTCTGTGGCTGCAGGTCCATCAAAGGAGAAAGAGAGAGAGAGAGAGAGAGAGAGAGAGAGAGAGAGAGAGAGAGAGAGAGAGAGAGAGAGAGAGAGAGAGAGAAATGATTACGCACACTTAAAGCCTTTTATCTTGCTTTGACACTTTCTGGGCTCAGTCTCTTCACGCCTTCCCCCAATGGCTGACCAACTTTTATAGCAAGTGACTTATCTGTGGTTTCACATCACAGGCATCATTTAAGGAATCACCTGTAGGAAGCCACTAGGATTCAAGTACCCACTGTCATTATCACAGACAATCTCTGGAAAGTTGTGAGAATGACATCCTTAAGTTAAACAATCAAACCTAAGAGCACCCTTAAAGCCTCTTGGCCAAAGGACCTACCACGTGGCCTTGGTGACCAGGGCATCAGGATGACATCAGCCATCTCCATGTGACTTGGTGCCTGGAGGACAAGGCATTTACAGATTTCTCCTCAAGTGACCCTTCGCCTTGCTCTGTGTTGGTGTGGGCGATACTGAAAGGACTCATGCCTTCCCCCTGCTCTAACGCTGCCTTTCCCCCACAGCTGTGTCCCAGCCTCACTGACCTTCCTCCAGGAGACTCTGTCTGTTGAAGGAAACCTCAGAGAAATGCTGTCCTTGTCCATCATGGGGGGGAACTGCAGGGTGTACTTTGAACAACCAATGTGGCAGTAAACACCAGGGTCCTTCTTTATGGTCATCTGACACCGCACTCTTCATAGTTTCTGGGGCTGTGACACCATCTATAGAGTGTGGGTTGGGGGGGGGGGTGTCACAGGTGAGAAGGTTGGGAAATCCAAGACTGGATCTTGGCAGGTTGGGTTTCTGGTGAGAGCCCTCATCCTGGTGGCTGATTTTTCTCTGTAATCTCTGGATGGACCAAGGGAGCTTATCCAGCCCTCTTTTATAAGGGAACTAATCTCACTCACGAGAACTCCACCCTCGAGCCCTAAGTAGGTCCCGAGGCCCCAACTCCAAATATCATCTCCTAAGCATTAGGTTTTAATTTGTGACTATTTGAGGAACACATGCATTGTGCCCATTGCAGCAGCTAAAGGACCCAATCATGACCCCACCCAGTTGAATGGCCGCTCCAGTATAGCTCCCCCACCTGAGGATCATAGTCATCCTGATGGAGCTCCTGGTCTTTGGAAGCAGAAAGCTGAGCCATGTCGTTCAGAATAAGCTGTTGACCTTGCAGAATTAGGTTCTCCCTTGACCTTGACCTAAGGCCTCTGGGTAGGCCTTTTATTGTTTCTTATCAGTGCTCACAGGTGCTCATTATTCTCCTGTTTGAATATCTAGAACTGTTTTCTACCCACAATGGTGGGTGGCTCCTTTGTTCACTCAGATTTTATAGGTGTCAGTGGAATAAGCAGTCAGGCTCTATTTTTTTGTTGTTGTTTGTTTGTTTGATGTTGGCATGTTAAAGTTCATCCCTCTCTCTTGTCCTGCCCATCTGAGAAACTGAAGAGAGAGGGACATTAAACTCACATGAGCCCTTCCCTACTGTGAGCGGGATCCTCCCCTGCCCCACCACTGAACCAAAATAAAAACATGAACCAGTCTCCTTACCTGAGGGACCCCATCATGACTTACTTGCTGAAAAGTCTGCCCTGCTCCTAACAGACACCTCCATGATGCGATAAACCTTTTTAAGGTCCCTCTGTGTGAGAACATCATTGGTCTGCACATCCATTGCAAGGTACGGTGGGCCCCTCTATCTCCCCTTGGTATAACTTGCTATTGGTGCTCTGAGAGTGATGACAAGTCAGTGGCCCTCACCATTGGGGTCTTCTTTAGCTTTGGGGACACACTCCTCTGGAGGAAGATGTTCAGCACACACATGTCTTCCTGTTGACTGGGACTTGAGCTGTGTGGGGCTGAGCTGCACTGTTGAGTCAGCAGAGCCTCTGGTTAGAATCAGGTGACTTGGGTCAAAACATTTGATATATTTTGTTTGGGTCAGGATTGTCTGAGGGGCAGGCTCTGTGAGAAAGTTGCTACTGGATTACACCTCCACACATCCACAAGCGACACACTCATGAAGCAGACTCACTGAGAACCAAAGCCCCACTAAAGCAAGTCTTGCTCCATATGGGTGTCTCCTGCACAGCAGCTCTCAATAAATTTTTACAATAAATATTTCACAATAAAATTTTCCTAAATCAAAGACTTCAGAGGTAAGTGCAGATCAGAAATCCAGTGAGGATCCCTGAGAAATCCATGCCTGTGATTCTATTTTATTCACCAGTTATATTGTTAATTAGTTTCTTGTTCATTATTTTCATTTTTAAATTCAATTGTTTGTAGATATATATTTGTTGCCATCTCATTGCTCATATTTCTTCTTCTTCTTCTTCTTCTTCTTCTTCTTCTTCTTCTTCTTCTTCTTCTTCTTCTTCTCTTCCTCCTCCTCCTCCTCCTTCTCCTCCTCCTCCTCCTCCTCTTTTCCCTCCTCCTCATCTTCTTCCTCCTCCTCCTTCTTTTTCCTCTTTGCTTCTTTCTTCTTCCTCTTATTAAAGAATAACCTTCAACATTTCCTATAACACTGGTTTGCTAGAGGTAAACTCCATTAATTTTTTTTCTCGTTTTTGAAGTTATTTATATGACTCTCATTTTCAATGAGAGCTTTTCTGGGTAGAGTAATCTTGGTTGTAAGTCCTTACTATTGACCACTTTGAATATTTTTTTTGCCACTTACTTCTGGCCTGAAAAGTTTCTGTTGAGAAATCAGCTGATAATTGTATGGGCTCTCCCTTTTAGAGAAATGACTGCTTTTAAGATTCTCTCTTCATTTTTAACCCCTGGAATTTTAATATGATGGTCTTATCATGGGTCTCCAAGTTCCTCTGGTTTGATATTCCCTGTACTTGTGGATTTGTGAATCTATTTCTATCACTAGGTAGGGAAAATATTCTCTCATTATTTCTTCAAATAGGTTTTTAATATCTTACTCTCTTACCCTTTTGGTTCACACATAATGCAAATGTTGGTACCCTTGAAGTTGTCCCAGAGGCTCCTTACACTATCTTCATATTTTTGGATTCTTTTTTTTTTTTTTTCTCTTCTAATTACCCAATCTTTTGTGCTTCCTCATATTCCAAGTTGTTGATTTGCTTATTGAAATCCTCTACCATTGAATCTTCATGATTTTTTTCAGTTAGTATATCCTTAATTTCTGACTCTTCATTTTTCATATCATTGACATTTTCACTAAGATCCTTGAAAACGTGATGAAGATACTTGATTAACTTTAAAGATGATTTTGAACTCTGTACCCAGTAGTTTGCTTGCTTCCATGTCTTTCACTTGTGAAATGTTTCCTTATAGCTCCATTTTAGCTATTTTCCTATGTTTGTTTCTATGTATTGGGTAGAGCTGCTAAGCTCCTTGAATTGATAGAGTAGCCTTGTGTAATAGGAGTCCTATAGGGCCCAGAGGCTCGACGTCCCCATTCACCTGAGATGGTAGACACTTTAAATGTACCCCATTGTGGACTGTATACACAGTCTTGTAGCTTAATCTTAATTGCTGTTGGTGTCACTTGGAGGGATTGTCCTCTAGGCCAATTGGCTGTGAGGACCAGCTGTGGCTACAGTGGGAGAGATGCTGTGCAGGAGACACCCATATGGAGCAAGACTTGCTTTAGTGGGACTTTGGTGCTCAGCGAGTCTGCTTCTTGAGTGTGTCACTTGTGGATGTGTAGAGTTGTAATCCAGTGTGGTCTGAAACCGTCCACTGGGTGCACTGGCTCTAGGAAATCCAGCCATGTTATCCACTTCCTGGGGCCATCTGGCAAGAGCTGCAAAGGGAACTTCAGAAAATTGCTATTTGCTATTTTTATTTTGTTGGGAAGTCCCAACGAGAGGCCCTGGTGTGAATCAAGGCAGGCTGATGCTCGAGCTCTGTCTTGGCCCTTTTATGAATAAGTGTGGGACATGCTATCACCAGGTACAGCTTTTTTGAGAGATTTTAACAAAGTTTGAAAATCTGAGCAGGACAGGCCATTCATATGGAAAGAATACTGCAAACATCTTGGTTTGAGCTGCAAATTGATAGGGCAGGTCTTAGGTAATTCCCAGGATGGAGTGAACAGTGTGCTATAGGCTGATGAGGACACAGATATGACTACCAGTCATCCCTGGGAAGGAGGATATCCCAGCACAGGAACAATAACCACTGTGAGCATCAAAGTTTGTGAGAAAGCCACCCCAAAGTTCCTGCACCAGTGCCAAAAAATCCAGCTCCTCCTCCTATGAGTCTGGGCCCATTGACACTGGAGCTCAGAAGAAGTGGGACCCTGTGAGATCCTGCCCTGTTTATGTCATAGGAACTCCTGTGATTCTAGCAGATTCCTTGCAACTCAGCAACAAACTCTACTGATATTTACAACTAGAAGTTACAGGGGCTTCTCTTCCCATTGATGCAACCCTGAACTGGGAGTCTGTTGTGGGACTGGGACCCCGTGCTCATCATAGGTAGCCTCCAGAGATGAACTCCCTCCAAATTAAAAAAAAAAAAAGTAAGTATGGGTTGGTGTCAGATGTGGGGTCCATTCTCAGCCTGCACATTCATCTTAAGTTACCTCTATCTCTACCTCATGGTGTCACCTGCTAGAGGTGCTCTGAGCATGATGACAAGTCAATAACTGCCACCACCATGTCTTTCTTCTCTAGCTTTTGGAACACACTGGCTGGAACCTGAGCCATGTGGAACTGAACTCTATTGTTGAGTCAGAAAAGCCTCTGGTTAAATTTAGGTGATGTGGGTCATATTTGATGATTAATTGTCATTTGGGCACAAGAATGTCTGAAAGAGACTCTCTGTCTTTTGTCCATGTGAAAAAGTTGTCTCTCTTTACATCAGAGTTTTCTAACTCAGAGACTTTAAAGGTAAGAGCAGAATGAGGAATCCAGAGGTTCCCTGAGAGAAAATGTGATATGAACAGTCAAAGAAGGAGGAGGGGGAGTGGGATGCAGTGAAGCCTGGAGGTGCATGCCATGGCCCAGAGATCCCAGGAACCACAAACCCAGAGTTTGCTTAGCAATAGAATAAAATAAAATAAAATAAAATAAAATAAAATAGGGAAAGGGTGGGAGGTGAAAGTGCTCAGGCACCACTCCCCTGGGAAGAGCAGCTCCAGGAGGGAGAAGCCTCCCTAGGTCCCACCCTGCTTGGCTGGTCCACCATGAAGGACCACCACTGGTCATGGTGGCATCACCCACCCCAATGCCACTTGGTCCCGTGGCTGGTGGCAACTCATGGGTGACATGCAGGAAGCTCAGCCCCACATCCAGACAGTCCTATTGAGAGCTGCTCCCAGCGCTGTGCATGGTGCACACAGTGCTGCTGGACTGCACTGCCTCAGCTCAGACTTCCTGCCTGCCCCCTCCTATACTAAGTGAGTCAGGGGCATGGATTGGGCCTCCTCAGCCAATAGCGCTGCAGCACAGCAGGTGAGTGGCAGGACACAGCCACCAATGTTGGGTGAGCATTGATTTGACTCAGTGACTGACATCCAAGTGCAGTAACATTGCTTGTTTACATTTGTAGGGAAGCAGGGTAACCCACTCCTGCTGCCCTCCTCACCTTCCAGGCTAATCACAAGCTGCTGATCTGGGTGTTCCTTCTCCCGTCCAGAATCAAAACCTTGTGGGGATGAATTATCCCAGCGATGGCCAACAACACACGCATGGTGTCACTGTCACAGACATTCCAGTCATTACAGCCAGTTCCTCGGCCCACAGTGTCCTGCTCCACCACTGCCACTCCTCACCTGTCACCCCCTGAGGACCACCTTATGTTACCCTACCTGAGATGTGAGCAAGATCTCAAATGCCCCCTGTCAATAGCTCCCTGGCCCTATCTTTCTTTCTCTAAAAATCTTGCATTTTTAAAATATACATTTGATTGGTTTCAAAGAGGGAAATAGAGATAGAAAACAACAATGATGATAGAGAATCATTGATCTGATAGGCTGGGGATCAAAACCTCCTCTGGCCCCTCCTCTAACTCTCCCCTGGCCAGCAGGCCCCCAGTGGCAACACAGCACTGAGGGAAGGAGAGCAGTGAGGCTGGGAAACTTGGGGCGCTGGGGTGCTGAGGGAGGTGTCAGTGTCTGGCATCTGTTCATTCTATACCCGGCCCAGCCACCTTCACCTCCTCTCCCCACCCTGCCAGGGCTTTTGGGCCCCGATTTTCATGGTCCTGATCACCCGCCAGGCCTAGGGACCCCACCCATGCATGAATTTCATGCACCAGGCATTGAGTTATCATATAAAAAGGTATAAAGGGGCATTGAAAATGTTAAAACACTTTTATGATAAAAATTCTCAGTAAATTTGATATGGAAGTGGTGTACCAGAACATAATTTTTTAATGCAGTTCTTCTAACATCAGGACCAAAACCAAAACACTCCAGTGAGTACTTCTTTTGAACAAAACTAGAAGTCCTTATCAGAACAATTTGGCAAGAATAAAAATAAAAACATCTCTAAATCAGAAAGGTGCCCATAAAATATCTCTCTTTTCCTCCATGGATGTGAAATGATCTTAGATATTGAAAACCCTGAAGACTTCACAAGAAAACTGATAGAACTAGAAAGTGAACTCAGGAAATATATAAGATACATAATCTACACAAAAATGGCATGTGCCCCTGCACATTCTCAACAACATGTCTTCATGACTCTAGGGAATATGTGGGCTGGAAGAAAACTTGAATGGGCTAAACAACAAGGCGATGAGAACCTAATGAAACAAGAACCCTGGACATGTGCTTCCTCGGTCTTGGTTAATCCCTCATCATGTATCCAGGTAACCACCCCCCCTAATGTGGCACTGATTAAGATGCAGGTTCCAGTTGACCCCCATCATGTGGTAACAGTGAAAGAGGTCCCAAAGTTCACATGTAGATATCAGGTTCCAATAACAAGATTTTTATAAACTCAACTTAATTACCCCCTACTCTTTAACCTGCATCTTCACTACCAAATTCTAGATCTAACTGAGTGTCATCTACATCACCAATCATAGAAATGGGTCTCACAAGTGATTCTAGAAAATAAAACAGAAATTAGGGCAGTTCAGCTGATAAACACCCAACACCAAACTCCCCTGAAGGACTAGGTCCCAGGAGCTCTGTCTGTGTCTCGATAGTCCATGCTTCTGGTTCCCAGGGACCCGACACAGAAGCTCAGCTGTCCATGATCACTTGGTCCACTGGCTCCAAGTTCACACTTTGAGTTTAGTTTATTCTCTCATCACTTTATTGGGAAAATAGTATCAGATGGAATGTTCTTTCTCCTGGACATGAACCTCCTACACTATTACTTCTTTCACAGGTTGTGAAGGTTGATTTCTCTTTTATTTTCATTACAAGTGAAAGTCAAAAGCATCTCTCAGTTTAAACCTTCTCTTTATATATGTACAACATTTTTATCTCCTGGGTCTTTGTACAGATCTCCTGCAGAAGGGTCCAGTGGGGGAGGGCACAGGCTCAAGTGTGGGGAGTCATTTTTCACAAATAACATCTTTGAATAAGTCTCACTCTATGTCATTTATGACAGAATCCAACCCCAGAGCTCCCCATAAAGGAGGAGGACATGCAAATATGTCCCCCTCTGCCCATAAGAACAGGCCAGACCCTGCAGCTCTGGGACAGGAGCCCAGCCTCTGGATCCTCAGGTATTCCCAGTCTTTGATCATAACTGATCACAGACCACTTAGCATGGGGTTTGGATTCAGCTGAGTTTTCCTTGTGGCTCTTTTAATAGGTGAGATGTGGAGAGTAAGAGGCACTGAGGATGAGGGTGGGCATGAGTGAGAGAAAGAGTGGATGTGCGAGAGTTTCTGACCAGGATGTCTTTTTGTTTGCAGGTGTCTGGTGTGAGGTACAGTTAGTGGAGTTTGGGGAAGACGTTGACTCAGAAACACTCCTGTGCTGCCTCTGGATTCATCTTAAGTAACTACTGGTGCAATGGGTCCATTAGGCTCCAGGGAAGGGGCTTAGTGAAATTAAAACTGATGGAAGTATCACCAATTATGTCACCTCTGTGAAAGGCTGATTCGTCATCTCTAGAGACAATGACAAGAACATGCTGTATTTGCAAATGAAAAGCCTGACTGCCAAGGACAAGGCTGTGTATTACTGTGCAGCAGACACAGTGAGGGGAAGTCAGTGTGAGCCCAGACACAAACCTCCCTGCAGCAGAGGCTATGGCCACCAGGGGGCTCCTCCCAGAACTGGCCTCATCCACCTGCCCAATATGGCCTTGTCCACCAGGTTACCTCAGAGCACAGCCTCACCTAAAAGCTGACAATGCTTCTGCATCCTCTTCTCCAAATTCTGAGGTGTGTTCCTTGCTTCCTGAGGGGGGGTCTCCAGGGGACTCCCAGGAACACACCCTGCAGCAAAGGTTGACCCAGCCTTACCTCTGACTCTCCCTGGAGCAAGCCTAACCTATTCTTGCATCTGGGTGTACAGGTCATGCAAAAACAGGGACACACATGTGCCTTGCTCTTCCAAGTCTGTGTTTGTATCCAGGGTGCATTTGATTGGCTTCCAAAGAGAGTCACACCCAGGCCTAGAATCCATGTGTGGTCCCTGTGCCATTCACAGGGAGAGGGGCAAATGTGGATTTTAGAGCAAAGAAAACCATTAGTGTGTGTGTGTATGTGTGTGTGTGTGTGTGTGTGTGTGTGTGATTTATTAAATACAAGTGTAGTAAGATTTGATCACATGCCAAGATGTAAATATGGGACCTTCAACAAGAGGAACTTAAGGACATAAGAGGCTCCAGAGCCCCCAGGAGCTTCTGGATAAGGGGAGGCTTAGCTGTTTCCCTACATCTGGCAGCTCCAGGGAAAGGCTCCTGCTGATTTCTTAAAGTTTTGGTTTGGGGTCTCCCTGCAGCACCATTGGGGCTCAGTAAGGCCAGGTCATTCTGCTCAGAGATTTCAAAGCCACACAGTGTCCCTGAGGGAGCAATCTAACCTTAGGGCTCAGCCTTCACTACTAGACTAGAGACACTGAGAGGTCAATTCCCTGTGAATCCAGATAGAACCCTCCCCTGCAGAGCCAGGGCTGAGAAGCAAAGGGTGCTTAAGACCCAGGAGCACAGGCTGGTTCTCCAGGAGCAGGTGAGAGGGAACTGATCAGGGATTTTCTCCAAGTCCTGGGCCTTCCTCTATTCATACAAACAATCCAAAATGAAAGTTGAACACGACTGTTGAAGTGAAGGTGAATATCCTGCTCTATCAGAGTATTTACCAAACTCAATGAGACATGAAAACCACACACAAGGGGGTTGTTTCTATTGCTTAGGGATATCTGAGTTGTAAGTAGCTGGGGAAGGGATGGATTTATTACCTCATTAGGGGCAGAATTTTGGAGATCAGTTTTCCTTTCTCAGTCCATCATGTTCATTATAATCATCGTCATCACTGTCATCATCATCACAGTCTGCTTACTTCTAATCATTCTTTTTAAAATATATTTTATTGCTTTTCTACAGAGATACAGGGTTAGAAACATCTATGAGAGAGTAGCATCGATCAGCTGCTTCCTGCACACCCCCTCCTGGGGATGTGTCTGCAACCAAGGTACATGCCCTTGACCAGAATTGAACCTGGGACCCTACAGTCTGCAGGCTGACACTCTATCCACCGAGACAAACTGGTCTTGGCTCTAATCATTCTTTTATTTTTTTTATAGACATAGTGATTGTCTACCCAAAATTCCTTTTTATCAGAAAAGAAAGCAAGCATTTACTCTTCATATTCCCCTGGGGATTGAGACCTCAATAGCCCAACTGTAAGTTGATACATGCCTTTAAAAAAACCATTGACAGATTAGTGGAAAAGTACAGATTCTGACCAAGACATTGGTTCAAGATTCCTTTCCAATTCTATCATACCATCAATACTATCACCAGCACCACCACCATCATCATCATCCCCATCTTCATTATCATTTGCTAACATTTATTCTTATTTTCTTTATCTCTGGTTTTTGTACATATTTAAGGACTCTTTTTCTCAAATTTTGCAAATTTTGTATATTTTAAAGTAAAATATATAGGCATAACCTATTTTTTGTTTGAGTTCTAACAACTGATGGCTCATTGCTGTGTCTTCTCAATCTGGCCTCGATGTGGGAAATTGGTTAAGTTTTTTCTTTAGATGTCATTGTGAGATTGAAACCATCCCCTTGAAGCAGAATTCCTCCCATGCCCAAATATCTCGCCAAAAGAATTGCCCCAAGTTTGTCTTCTTTCAAGTTTTCATCAAATCAGGTCTGACTTCCTCAAGGACCTTGCCAGTGCTTCTCAGGGATTTCAATTATGTGCATTAGAAACATTCAATTTCCCGTGCGTGTGTGTGTGTGTGTGTGTGTGTGTGTGTGTGTGTGTGTGTGTTATCAGCCTGTGCATCTGCATCAAGCTATTTTGAGTACCTCTGCCTCTGCCTGGTGTTACCTACTCTCAGTGCTGTGATCATGATGCCAAGACAATATTACCACCTGAGGTCCTTCTTCACTAGCTTTGGGGTCACATACTTGTAGTGCATGCTATCCGGCATTCAGGTGAGCTTCACTGTTGAGTCAGCAGAGACTCTTGTTAGATTTACATGGCATGGGTCAGAAGATTTGGTAGTTCGTAGTCATTTTAGCACAAGTGTGTCTGAATCACACTCTCTGGAGATTATCCATGTGAGAGGTTTTTGTTTTTGTTTACAACAAACTTTTCTAACTCATAGACTTCAGAGGTAAGTTCAGAATTAGGAATCCAAGAGGTTTTCTCAGGGAAACTGTGACATGGAGAGGAAACCACACAGGACAGCAGCCCAAACCTCCAACTGCACCTGCTGCTGGGGTGGTCCTTGTGTTCAGGAATACTAAGCGCCCCCTAATGGTCGCAGCTTCTCCCTTGGATATTTGTGTGGGAGCTCACACTGACTTCCCCTCACTGGGTCTCTCACATGGTAGGTCAAGAAACTCCCCCCCAAAATGCTGAGCCACTACTGACTATGTGAATTGCCTAGAGCTGCCACAGGGACAGGAGCAGGTTCTGGTACCAGAGGGGAGCATTTTTGGGAAACCACCCATAAATCAGGATGTGACTGTGGAACTGGATATAGGGAGGAAGCTGGACTTGATTTGAGTCACATGACAGAAATATGCCTGATGTTCGTGAATACAGAGTTTCTGAAAATATGGGTTTAAAAGCTCTTCAAGTGAAGGCCCAGAAGGAAGTGCAGGTCATGATAGAGATAGCTTGTATCATCATAGGAAATACCCAAATAATTATAAGCAGGAGTTTGTGTTAAGTAGAAATGTTAAATATTCTGGAGGCAAGGATCAAGATAAATAAGGAACATGTTGCTGCAAACTGGTGGGAAGGAGATCCTGGTTTATTACATGCACATTCACACGGTGGCTCTGTTCTAGAAGGTAACACCTTCCCAGGTGCAAAGGATCTGCACTTATACATCTTTGGGGTCATAACTCACCCAAGCTGCATAATTCATTGGCTCTCATTTATGAAATTTCTCAACACTTACAGGGAAGAGGAACACCCTTCACTGGAGGAGCCATGATGATGGTGTGTCCTTATATGGGACCTTCATTTCTTTAGACCAGGACCTCTGTTTCTATCCATCATCATCATTGTCTTTATCATCATCATCATCGTGGTCACCATCATTGTCATCCTCATATCATCACCATCATCATCATCATCATCATCATCATCAGTTGCTTACTTATAATCAACCTCATATTTTTTAGACATGGTAGTTGTCCACACACATTGACTTTTAATCAAATAATAAAAGCAGGAATCTTCTCTTTAGATGTTATTGGAAATTAAAATCACAATGGCCACAACTTAAAGTTGATACAAATTTTTCAGTTTTGGATAGGAAAGAGCCTTCAACCAGAACAATGGAGCACACCCCCTGTCCAATTCTATGGTCATCACCATCATCATCTGGGGGAAAGCACAGGACTTGGTTGGAAAATCTGTAAGGAGGAATCTTCGAAAGTATGTGGGCCTCTAGGGTGAACTTGCAGAAGAATGCAGCTCCTGCCCTGACTTTTCCTAATAAGTCCAAGCCACCAGGTGTTTAGTCTTTAGGCATGTCCTTGTAGGAGCATGTGCTTTCTCAAGGATACTTATCCTTATGGTAGTATCTAGAGGTTAATTTTAGGTCAAGCTTTTGCTATAATAAAAGCCTAAAGAGGCAGGTGAATTGGACTATCTGGTTCCTTTAGCCAGGCAGTCCCTTAGCCCTCTTTTTCACAGAAACATGTGTCAGAGTAATACATTCTTCTAATGCTCAGGGTCTGCTAGTCAGTCCCAGCAATCAACATCACCACCATGACCATTATCATCATTATTTTGTTATTTATAAACATTTGTATCATTTTCTATGGAGAATGTTTTTGTACCCACATCATGACCCTTTTTCTCAACATTGCTCAATTTTTATAACTGTTCAGTAAAATTGGTAGCCATATATTGATTGCTGAAAGCTGATGGCTCATTGCTGCCTCATCTCACTTGGACCCAAGTGAGAGTCTGAAAGGAAACATTGGTTCTCCTCTCCAGATGTCAAATAGATGTTGAGGTTTTTTTTTAAAAAAAATATTATTATTATCAGAGTCGGTTGTGAGGTGCCTGCTCTTGTGGTGAGCTCCCTCTGAAGTTGCAAATGAGCAGAAGCCAGAATCATTCATTCCCAGAGTGGCAGAATGGAGACTGAAGGAGACCCAAAGACACAAAAAAATAGAGAAGTCCAGAATGGTCAAATCATGTCGCCTCCAAATGAGATGGCAACCAAAGAGCCAGGAGAAGTCCTCACAGCAGCTCCCCAGGCACAGGTTCCACAAGAACCTTCTGGGCATTCACCAAAGAGCCTTGAAAAAGTTTATGTCAAGAATGTTGAGAAGGACCAAGAAGGAATCTGTCAACACTCTTGTCTTTACAAAGATACTAAGGAAGCTTCACTGTGAGGGTCCATCTAGCAGGGGTCTTCAAACTACGGCCCGCGGGCCACATGCAGACCTCATAGGAGTCTGATCCGGCACGCCAGGTTTTTTGGGCAGTGAGCGCAGCCGAGGTGTTACAGTAGGAATTAGTAGTTCATATAGTCCGGCCCTCCAGCTCTCTGAGGGACCGTGATCTGGCCCCCACTTTAAAAAGTTTGAGGACCCCTGATAGGGCCAGGGAAGTCTTCAGGCATATGGTAGCAATTGTTAAGCAGTGGCTGAGAGCTTATGCTCACACAAAGGAGCAGATGATAGAAATGCTGGTGCAGGAGCAATTCCAGTTCATCCTGCGGGAGATGCTCAGGGCTCAGCAGCAGAAGTCCTGTCATAGTCAGATACCCTGGTTGAGTCTCACTGCTCATTTCTTGCTCAACCTACATATGAGATGTTTGGTTAAAGGTTCTCTTTATTGTAAGTTCTTATTACAGTCATGGGAAATCTAAACCTCAACTTACTTTGAATTTGCATTTGACTAGTTATAACAAGTTGATAAAAAAACACATGCCTGGACCTGTTTTTCCTGTGGCAGCTGTTTTCTGGGACTGAACTCCAGAAGGACCATCTGCCCTCTTGTTAGGACAATCAGCCTGCTGTTTGTTTTGCTGTGCTAGATGTCTTTTTGTACTTGGTGGCATCTTTTAATATATTGTTTTTATGTATCCAAAGAGGTAATTACTTTAACTTGCAGAATTGTTGATTCTTGCTGCTGTGGCAGGAGTGGGAACTTCTGTAACCTCACCCGTAACTCATTTGGGATGTCTTTGAAATATTAAAGTTTGTTTGGCTCTTAATGATAATAATAATTTAAAAAAAAAAAAAGTTGAAACCACACAGCCTCTCGAAGCAGAATTCCCTCCCTCTCCCACCCCCTTGACAAATTACAATCCCTAAGTCAGTATTCATTTCTGGATCCATCAAATCAGATTTGACTTCCTGAAGGGTCTTCCCTATGTTTACCAGAGATTTCAACTATGAGCATAATAAACATTTGATGTCCCTTGGTGTGTGTTTATCATTATCCTAGGCATCTGTACTAAGTTTCTGTAGGTTCCCCTACCTCTCCTTGGTGTCACTTACTCTTGGTGCTATGATCATGATGCCAGGTCATTGACTTCACCACCAGTGTGCTTCTCCTCTAGTTTTGCATTCATAGGCTTCTGGTGCTCGCTGTCCAGAACACACGAGTTTTGTTTCTGGCTGGTGGGACCCTGAGCTGTGAGGAACTGAGATGCACTGTAGCATCAGGAGAGACCCTGGTTAGATTTAGCTGATGCAGCTCAGATATTTGATGATGAATTGTCATTTGGGCTCAAAGTCTCTGAAAGACACTCTTTGCAGTTTAGCCACATGAAAAAGTTGTCCCTGTTTATAACACACTTTGTAACTCAGAGACATCAGAAACAAGTGCAGAATCAGGAACCCAGAGTCTCCCTGAGGGAAACTGTGACATGAAGGGGAAACCACAGAGGAAACCAGCCCAGACATCCAACTGCACCTGCTGCTGCAATGCCACTTTTGGTCAGGGACCCTGAGAGCCTCCTGATGGTTACAGATGCTCTGCAGGGCACTTTGTGTCTGGGCTCACACTGACTTCCCCTCACTGTATAACACAGTAATACATGGCTATGTCCTCAGCTCCCAGGCTGTTCAATTTGCAGATACAGCTTGTTCTTGGCATTGTCTCTAGAGATGGTGAATGGGCCCTTCATAGAATTGCCATAGTTTGTGGTACTTGCATCAGGATTCATTCAACATAACCACTCTAGCCCCTTCCCTGGAGCACAGTGGACCCAGGTCATTTCAGGAGCTACTGAAGATGAATCCAGAGGCTGCACAAGAGAGTATCAGAGACCCCCCAGGATGCACAAACCCTCTTCCAGATTCCAGTAGCTGCACCTCACACAATAAACCTGCAAACACAGAGATATCCTGATCAAGAAACTCTCACACACTCACTGTCTCACTAACATCCACTAACATACTCAGTGTCACCTGAGGGGAACCAGTTTCCCAAGGTCTGTCACATGCACCTGAGGTCTGTCACATGCCTCAAGGAAAACTCAGATGAACTCAAACTGCATAGTGAGTGGTCTATGTTCAGTCTGATCAGGGAATAAGAACACCTGGGGATCCCTGGGCTAAGCTCCTTTCCCAGAGCTGCAGGGACATGGCTGGGCTGGGTTTTATGAGCAGAGAGGACCCTATTTGCATGTCCTCCTGCAATTTAGGGAGCTCTGGGGTTGGACACCTACAGGGAGGGCAGTGTCTCCATGCAGCTGAAAGTCTCCTGGGGGAGAATAATGTTATGAAAATATTTTAATAACTAAATGCAGGATGGTAGGCAGGTTTGAAACATGTCTAATGACCACATCTGGTAACAGTGAACCTGGAATCTGGACTTATCCTTTTCCACTGGTCACCATTGCTCTCCTGAACCAACTCGAAGGCTGAGCAGTACCTGCCCAGTGAGGGTGCAGAACCATGGTGTGAGATGAAAGCATGGATGAGTGTTCTGGTGTTACCCCCACTTCAGGGCGGGTCCACCTGTGGCCCCAGAGTCCTCACTACCAGGGAGAAGGCCATGCCTCACCTGGAAGGTGGTCCTCCATCACCTGAGGGGAGCCAGTTTCCCCAGGTCTGTCACATGCACCTGAGGTCTGCGTTGGGCCTAGGACCACTGTAATGATCCCCACAGCCTCTGTCTGCCCACTCTGTTACCAGGGGCCTGAGACCCTCCCCAGCCAGTTGTGCATGGACATCTACATGTGGGTGTTAGGAGCTCAGCAGTAACTGTCACGGCTGCAGCCCCTCCATGTACCTCTGGACCCACTAAGTCTGTCCAATGCTCTGGGGAGTAGGCTGCTGTGTGTGGCTGTTTATTGGGAAGACCAAGACGAAGAGCCCCCAGGGACCGTGGCCCTGGATCACCTGGCCTTCATCAGGCATTTGAATGATGCAATTTTCCTGCTTGTGCTGAATTCAATAGAGACTGGAGCAGAACCTATCCAGGCCAAACTGAACCCTTCTTGCACCTGCTGGGAGCGGCAACCATATCCCCAAAAGGGACAGAGTGAAATGCCACCGCCGCTGGCCATCCTGGTGTTCCCAGTGGCCTTGTGCTCTCTGCAGCTGATCCTCCTGCCTCTGCAGGGACCTTATGTTTGGCTCCCACTGGATTGGACCACAGCCCTTGGGAACAGAATTACATACCTGTATCCCTGGTTGTCACACTGCTCAGCTGAATGAACACTCAGTTATGGGTTGTGTGCCTGGAGATGCTGTTCAGTGATGTAGGGTGGAGACTTGCTGAGTTTTCCCTTTAGTCCAGATCACACTGACCCTCTCTGACCCTTTTCCTGGTGAATCCACACACAGAATATTCCAAAACTGGAGGGGGATAGGGGGGTTTCAGGTAAGACTGGGCATTTATTAGGAGACCTCTACTTGGTGTCCATATTCTTGGAGATGATCCTCAGGTTGTAGACATAGAGTCAGGGAACCACTGTGGGTCACACAGACACTTGACTCAGGCCATCACCCCATTTCTGAGACAGATCGCTCACGTGCTGCAGACAGAGATCAACAGGAGGAGTACGACCCATGGAGGGGCCTTGTGTGTCTGGACAGGTTAGTGTTCCCAGTGACTACAGCCCAGAACCAGGGACACAGTGGCACTGCACGCCTGCCTGGATTTCTCCTTGAATCTGGGTCAGTTTGAATGGCAGAGGTGCAGGGACCCAAGCTAAGGGTGGTGTGAGTGGTGGTCAACTGCCTCGAGGGCTCTCTTACGGAGGGGTAGGAAATGGCATGCCATATGCTTGGTGGCCTTGCTGCTTTCTATGGCCTGCATGTGCTTCTCCTGGGGTTTCCCTAGAACATGAGAGAAACCCTGCTTGGTGTCTGAGTATAGTTGCAGGGTATACACAGCACATGGCAAACAATGTGAATCCTTCCACAGCTCCCCAAACAAGAATGAAACCAAAGGCAAATATAATGTGTTCTGACCCATAGACCAGCAACACCAAGGTGGCTTCTTGTCTCCAATGATATACAAATAATTGATATGTGGGTCTGCTTGGGAATGAACACTTGTAGCGCTTTATAATCCTCCCTTACTTTGGAAGATGTATTAATAAGTAAAATAGGTCAATCATAACCTCCCAAGGATGGATGTTGACAGAGGATAACACTTTGCTAGTGTCCACAGCAGGAGGGATGGAGACTGGGCTGAGGAAGGAGCTTTCCTGCAGCCACACCCTGAGAGGCTGTGCTTGAGCAACGCGGGAGACACATGTGAGCTTTCCAAGGTGCATCCGTGCATTAGAGCATCAGCCATCACAGGCTTCAACAGGAGCCTCACAGCAGCTTCATCCTTGACATGAAACTGGTTATGAATAAATGCAAGTGCCCAGCCTCTTATGAAACACCAGTTCTCCCTGCTTGAAGGAGCCCTGGGGAAAAACCCTCTGCCATCATCCCATCCAAAGCTCCCACACTTTTCATTGGAACATTCCATAAATGAGGAGCAAATTCAAGCATAAGATAAAATAAAAAAGAACCAGCAGACAAACTGTATAAAAGGAATGGAAGTCCATCTACAGCAGTGTGAGACATAAAATTTTATCATTAGAACTTGCTATATTCTACCAGGTCATAGGAAGAAACTTGTCAAAATTAGCATAACAGTGAAAACCCCATAAAACCAATAATGTTTTGAAATTAAAAAATAAGATAAGGACTCAAAAAATAGTAAAATTTTTGTTGTGAAAAGCACCACGTCAATAATGAGGACACTGAGTGAAGAATTTCTATGACCTTAAAGAGAAAACATACACATTATCCAAGATGAGAGGCAGGTACTCAAGGATGGAGAGAGGTGGCCCTGAGGGTGCTGGGGACACTGAGATTGTTTGCGGCACTCCCTGCTCAGCTGCTGAGAAGGAGCCACCAGCACCAGGGGCCAAGTCCCAGCCCAAGGGTGAGCTCTGCACAGCAGCTGCCTCCAGGCAAAGGGTCAGGGAGCAGTCTTGCTGATCCCTCAGTGCCAGGCTCCTTCATGCTGACATTTTGTTTTCATTTCTGTAGGCACAGCAGACACTTCCTCTGGGGTCAGATCTGAAGAGTCCGTGGGGAGGTACTGAGCCTCTTCCCTGCACTGGCTAAAGGGTTTTGGTGCCCACAGGACGTGGTTTCTCTTGCTGTGTCCCTCTCTCACAGTGATACATGGCTACGTCAGAGGCCTTCAGGCTGCTCCACTGCAGGTAGTCGGTGCTGATGGAGTTGTCTGTTGAGATGGTGACTTGGCCTCAGAAGGACAGGCTGTATCAGGTATCCCCACCACCAAGCCAGATCCATCCCATCCACTCCAGGCCCTTCCCTGGCTTCTGGCGAACCTAATGCAACCAACAGCAGGTGATGCTGCAGCCAGAAGTCCTGAAAGAGATCCTCAGAGACTCCCCAGGTGGTCTCACCTCACACCTCCCTTTCCCCTCCGCCCCCCAACTGAACCACTTGCCCTGAGTGCAGACACTGCATGGGAGAACAGGACTCAGGGAAGGGCCCCTCCATTTCCTCCCTTCTCAGGGATCCCAACAGCTTCTCTGTGACTCACCTGGGAACACAGAGGATGGCCAGAGGAGTGGCATAGCCCAAGCTGGAGGAGGACAGTAAGGACAGCTCTGAGCACCCCACTGGGAGGTGAAGAGAGATTTCCTGGGTTAAAAAGGGGCCCAGGTGAGTTTGCATATTCCCAGCCCTGCCCTCAGGGGGAGATGTCCCAACATTCATAACCAAGGACCAAGGAGCCTGAGGTGAGGTGCATGTCTGAGCCCCCAGGAGAGAGCAAGGCGGATGCCCAGACTGTGGGCCTGGCAGGATGTCCACTTGGAAAATGCTACCTGCCAAGGGGGATTTGGTCACAAGTCAATCAGACCCCAGTTTGTGGCAGGCACTTCCTGGGCAGGGTCTAATGATAGGCAGGGCTGCCATGTATCCTGATTCGCTCAGGCCCTCAGGGGGCGGAGCACTGAGGGAAAACCTTCATCCTCACACATGTTAAGGAAGGAAAGGGAAGACAGACTCAACCAGGTTGAGAGTCCAGAGGGGTTGTCAGAATGAGAGATAAATTATTCAAGTCTGAATGAAACAAGCACATGTTGGAACAGAGGTTCAGGGAGAAGGTGGATTCAGTGGATGGACAGGTGCTAAGAGGGAACAGCAGGGCTACAGGGGTCTAGTGAGTTGCTCTGACAGCCTTTAGCCTGGGGACTGGCCAGGGTAACCAGGTATCTATGGGTGAGGGTTTGGTGAGAAACTTGATGAGGCCTCTAGAGTGAGCACATACTGAGGCTGGGAGAGTCTATCAAACCTGTTTGATGGGATTCTTGCTGATAGTGGGCTATGCAGAGATGGCCCTTCAAGTCCACAGGTCACTGCCTGGTTGGGAATATATTGGGAGGAGGCTGACTGAAGCTGGTCAAGGAGAGACCCAGGTCAGGAGCTCCCTTGGTGGGAGATGCCCTGGTTAGCTCCCAGGGCCAAGACTATTGATGCCCCAAGGTGGGCACAGCCACGTGCAGGGAGACCATGGTTGTCCTCAAAGCACCTGGTGTCCTGGAGGCTCTGACTCTGTTGAACCCAGAGGTGGTAACTCATTTCATGGGTTAATGCATCAGATTGTAATTTAGAGTATTAACAGTCCTACTGGATTTTTACACAGATTATCCAAGTGGTCCTGGGCATGTGGCACATTAAATGCCAGAGAGCCCTGGAGATACAACCCAGGGTGTGCTGGGCCTGCTTCACAGACAAGCCTGATGACAAGGAACAGATATCCAGGGGATGAATGTGGTAACCACAACAAAGGCTGCACCAAGGCTGTTCAGAATGTGAGGAGAAGCTGATAGATTGGGTTGGCCAGGGCCAAGGACTCCTGACCTAGGAAAATAGCCTGTGGAGTGTGTGTAGACCAGAAGCAGAAGAAGGAAAGGGAGAATGGAATTGCAGCCTGAAGACAGAAGTACAGGCAGCCTTCAGTGTCCAGGGGATAAAGAATGGACACCACCCTAGGGTGCTGGGATTGTGAAAGAAAACTCTTCCTGCAGGTTGCTACTAAGCCGCCACTCAGGAGAAGTCCCAGGCCAGGACTTTGGGTGCCATGGAGCCCTAGTGTCACCCTGTGCCCCAGAACACCCTGCCTTTCTGTCCAGCAGAACACTGGGCTGAGAAAAACATAGTTAAATTTAGGGCTAGTCTGTGAGGAGGACAGCAGTGTAAGAAAATGTAACCTGAGGATATTTTGCAAATGTAAAACTTTCTTATCAATTACAAAATGGGGCTGTACCTTGTTACTTTGATATTTGGAAGTTTCTGTGTTTATAAATTTGTGTGCAATCCAGGCAGTTGGTAGTTTTAGGCAGTGGAATGAATATAATGAAAAGCTAAGCCCAGTTGGTATGGATCAGTAGTTGAGCATTGATCCATGAACTAGGAGGTCACAGTTTGATTCCAGGTCAGGGCATTTGCCTGGGTTGCAGCCTCAATCTTCAGTGGAAGGTGCAGTAGGCAGGTGATAGATGACTCTCTCATCATTCATATTTCTTTCTCTCTCTCTTCTTCTCCTTTCCTTTATGAAATCAATAAAAACACATTTTCACAAGAAAAAAAGGCCAGGAAATCATTAGTTTTCATTTGTGTTGAGTTACGCTCAATGTAAGTACACATTTTCTTCCCCTTTTTCAGTTTCTTAAGTAAACACTTCTGTTACCATCATTTTCTAAACTTTGCGTTTTCTCTGAAGTTATTCCAGCTGTGAATTCCTCTTCCAGGTCTGCTTTGTGTCTGTGCTTCAACTTTCACCTTCACAGATATTTCACTGTCTCCATAACCTCTGATCACTGGAGACACCGTGACATTGAGCTCACCAGACCACCCAGCCCATCACAGGGGCTTGTGCCCTGTGATGTCCTATAGATGGAAGAGTGTCTGACATAAGGTGTGTTTTCTTTTAGAAATTCTCTGTGCTGACTGTGCCCTCACCTTGCACAGGCCTGTCTGTCACTAGCATTGAGTTTCCTGATATTGCCATGGTTCATGGCAGGTCAGCTTAGCAGGAAGCTGACTTCAGCTTCAGGACATGTGTCTGACAAATGTCCTGGGTGACCATCAAGTATGCACATGCCAGATTTGTATATTTAGTGGGCTGTGTGTGTTGATGGCTAACATCTATATATAAAAGCCTAATATACAAAGTGTCCCATCAGAAGTTCAATTGGGAGTTTGATCACTTGCTATGACATGTGCTGACCACCACGGGGAGGTGCGGAATGAAGGAAGGCCCTGGCTGGCAGCAGGCAACAGGGATAGAAAGGGCCTAGCTGAGAGCCAGCAGCCCCTAGGGTCAAGTCAATACCTGTGACCAAATTTTTTGCACCCAGCCTATAGTTATCTAGAAGACCACAAGGGGCACAGGAGTGCCTGTTTGAGGGAATTTACCATGTAGAGAGAGTCTTTACCAGTCTGAGGACAGAGATTGTGAACTTATTTTAAAAAATACATTACTATCGATATCCAAGAGGAAGGGAGAGAGATAGAAACATCAATGATGGGAGAAAATCATGATCAGATACCTCCTGCACACACCTACTGGGGTCAAGCCCACAACCTGGGCATGTGCCCTGACCAGGAATTAAACCATGACCTCCTGGTTCATAGGTCAACTCTCAACCACAGAGCCACACCAGCCAGGTCAGAGAGTGTGATGAAATATTTTTATTCTACAATCTGTGCTTTACATGCATAGAACAATCCTTGCATTATGTATGATATTCCACTTGTTCATTATAAAATAGCCTTTTAATATGTCGTATATTGTTAACTTTGGAATTGGGTAAAGGGAGGAAGCAAGATTTATTTTGAATTACACATGAGAAATATGCCTGACTTTCATGAAAAGATTGTTGTTCTAAATATGGGTTTAAAGCATTTTTCACTAAAAGCTCAGCAGAAAATGCAGAGTATATTGGGAAAGCTTCTATCATTGGGGAAAATACATGAATAATAATCAACAGGAGATTTTTAGAAATAGAGATGTTAAGGATCATGCTGGTAGGGATAAAGAGAAATAGGACCCGGCATATAGGCGATTCCTTGTTACCTACATAGACATTCCCACAGTGTCTCTGTTGTAGAAGGTAACATCTTCCTAGGTCCAGGGAATTCACACTTAGACCCTTTTATCCTCATTACTAACTTGGTCCCATCACGGATCACTCAAGCGGCATAATTCCCTGGGCTCCCAGTGAAAATATGTCAATACTTACAGAGAAGAGTGGACATCACCCGTAGGAGGGGCCATGATGATGATGTATCTTTATAAGGAGCCATAATTTCAATGGACCTGTCTCAGCCCATCATCATCATCATCATCATCATCATCACCATCACAATTTTCATCACCATCATTGTTTTCTTATAAATATTCTTCTAATTTTCTGTAGCTCTTGGTTTTTTTTTGTTGTTTTTTTTTGTTCACACATAAGAATGCTTTATCTCAATTTTTGCTTTTCTATAGTTGTAGGCAAAAATGAATAGCCATACTCTATTTTATTTTGTGTTTGAGTTCTGACAACTGATGACTCATTGCTGGCTCTTCTTCATCTGCCCCTGACACAGAAATTCAGTTTAGAAATTATAGTTTTCTCTTTAGATGTCATATTGAGATTGAAACCACCCAAAAGAAGCAGAATTCCTCACCATCCCCAAATGCCTGGATAAAATAAATGCACTGGGCCAATCTCCTTTTATGGCTTCTCAAAGCAGGTCTGACTGAAGGGCCTTTCCCCTGCTTCCCAGATATTTCAACCATATGCATAATGAACATCCCATGTCTCTTTATTATTTAATTAATTTATTGATTAAGGTATCACATATTTGTCCTCAATCCCCCATTCTAATCTCCCATCCCTCCCCACTCATTCTCCCACTCCCTTATTGTCCTTGACCACTGGTTAGGCTCATATGTGTGCACATAAGTCCTTTGGTTGATCTCTCCCTTTTATCTCCACCCTCCCTTTGAGGATCAACAGTCTGACCCATGTCTATTTGTCGTCAGCCTAGCTGTGTATCTCCTTCTGCCTCTGCCTGGTGTCACCTACTCTTGGTGCTATGAGCATGATGACAAGACAATGACTGTCATCACTAGGGTTTTTCTTCTCAGCTTTGGGTTCAAATAACTGTGTTGGCCATGGCTAGAAATAGAGATGTTTTTCAATTTTAGGCGAGCATTCATGTGAGCAGCACTTTTAAGTCAGCAGAGCCTCTTCTTAGATTCAGGGCATTTGGGTCAGAAAATTAGATGAATTTGGACACAAGAGGATGTAAAAGAGCCTCTGTGCCTTTTGTCCACATGAGAAATGTGTGTCTCTTTACAACAGACTTTTCAAACTCAAGAGACTTCTCAGTTAAGTGCAGTCAGGAATTCTGAGGTTCCCTGAGGGAAACTGTGACATGAAGAGGAAACCACATAGAAAACCAGCCAAAACCTCCAACTGCACCTGCTGTTGGGCTGGTCCTTATGTTCATGGACCCTGAGCACTCCCTGGTGGTCTGAGCCTCTCCTGTAAGGAGGTTGATGCCTGGGCTCACACCAACTTCCCCTCACTGTGTCTTGCACAGTAATACATGGCTGAGTCCTCAGACTTCAGGGCACTGATCTGCAGGTAGGCTGTGCTGACAGAGGTGTCCATGGAGAAGACAAATCTTTCTGAGAAGCCCTGGGCATACGAAGGTGTCCCAGTTTCTGTGTTGATCCAGCCCATATACTGAAAGCCCATTCCAGGAGTCTGTCGCAGCCAGTGCATCCAGTAGCTGGTGAATGTGTATTCAGAACCCTTGCAGGAGAACTTCACAGAGACCCCAGGCTTCTTCACCTCAGCCCCAGACTGTACCAGCTGCACCTGGGAGTGGACACCTATGGAGAGGAGACAGGAGTGGGTGGAAATCTCCCTTGATTCTCTCTAGTCCCCTCTTCAACCCAGGATGGGAGCCCCTTACCTGTTACCATGGCCACCAGGAGGAAGGTTCTCCAGCTCCAGTCCATGATGAGGGCTGTGCTGTGAGCACTTCTGTAGGGGAGGGTGTGGCTATGGATGATGCTCTCAGGGCACAGACTTATCCATATTTAACCTAGTCTACCTCCTCTCTTTTGCATATTCATGAAACAGAGTATTTCCTAGCTGAAGTCTGGACCCCACCTGAGAGAAGATGATTAACATAGGGACCAGGCTCAGTAGGAGGTGAGTCATCTGGCAAGTTTATAACCTCTGTGAAGACAGAGCTCTTCCTACTGAGGAACCAGCCCCCATAGGACATGCTTCATGTTGTGTGCCCACCTTTGTGTGACATGGGGCCACCTGGACCAGTTCTAGGCTTTGATACCTACATGTCTCCTTCCTGGATCAAAATGCTGCCCATACTGAGGTAATAAATACATCCCTACCCCAGACCCTTACAATTCAGATATCCCAAAATCATAGACACATCTCCTTTGTGAGTGGTTTTCATATCTCATTGAGTTTGGTAAATGCTCTGATACAGCAGGATATTCTTAGTCACCTCAGCAGTCATGTGCAAATTTCCATTTGGAATGTTTGTATGAAGAGACGAAGGTCCAGGACTCAAAATAAACCTCTGCTCAGCTCCCTCACACCTGCTTCTGTGGAGCAGCCTGAGCTCCAGGCCCTGAGCACACCCTGCTGCCCAGCACTGGATCTGCAGGGGAAAGTCCTGTCTGGGCTCACAGGGCATTGACCTCTCAGTGTCTCTAGTACAGTAGTGAAGGCTGTGCCCTGAAGACAGATGACAGATTGTTCCCTCAAGGACACTATATGGTTTTGATATCTCTCAATGGAGTGAACTGGCCTTACTGAGCCCCAATGGGTCTGCAGAGAGACCCCAAACCAGAGTGTTATGAAGCCACCAGGGAGCCCTTCCCTGAAACTCCCAGTTGCACAGGCACAGCTGACCCTCTCCTCATCCAGAAGCTCCCAGGGGCCCTGGAGCCTATTATGTTTTTGGGTTCCTCTCATTGTAAGTACCATATGAGTATCCCAGCATTGGGCCAACATTCACAGCACTTTTAGTATTTGATAAATCACACACACACACACACACACACACACACACACACACACTCTCTCTCTCTCTCTCTCTCTCTCTCTCTCTCTCTCTCTCTCTCTCTCACACACACACACACACACACACACACACACACACACAATGACGTTTTTCTTTGCTATGAAATCCACATTTGCCCTTTTGCCCTGTACATAGCACATGAGCAGGGGCCACAAGGGAATTCTAGGCCTGGTGTGATTTTCTTGGAAGCCGATCAAATGCACCCACAATACAAATACAGACTTTGAAGAGCAAGCACTTGTGTATCCGTGCTCTTTCCTGTCCTGTACACCCAGATGAAGGTTAAAACAGGTCAGGGAGACTAAAACGTGGGGATTGATCATCCCTTTGACTTCAGGTGTGCATTGCAGTGTCCCCAGAGACCCCCTCATTAAGCTGGGTTTACACCTCAGAACTGGACGGGGAGGTGGCAGAGGCAGTGTCAGCTGCCAGGTTTTCTGTTCTCCCAGCTACCTGGTAGGCAGGGCTATGTTGGGCAGGCAAGTGAGGCCAGTTCTGTGAGGAACAATGGCGTCCTCAGGATCCTTGTTCCAGGATGAATTAGCAGTCTGTCTATTCTTGGTGTCCATCCTGATGGTTAACTTTTCCGTGAGCTCCTGCCCCATTGCCCTCAATTCCCCAACTTCCACATGGAGTCCCTCTCTGCTCAGATACCCATTGCTGCACTGTTAGCCCCTGCAGGAGCCTCCATGTCCTCCTGCATCAGTGTCTCTGGTTCACACTCATTGGTAGTCCTGCCCTGAGTACACTGTTGGGAGTGAGAATTCAGACACCACTTGTGGTTACCCAGGGAGAGTTCAGGGACATCCCCTTTCCTCATGCTAATCAGTCTGTGCTGGCCCATCAAGCACCTGGCAGTTGAGCCACCACATCCTGTAAGTCAGTGTACACTTATCCTCTATGTGGCTCTTGTCCTGATAATGTGTTGTCATATGTGTTAGTTCCCGAGCAGGGAGCATGCTGGAGGCAACTGATCCCTGATTCTCCTTCACCATTGATGTGCCTATCTCTCCCTCTCTCTCTGAAATGAATAAAAATATCTACAATAAAAAGCATAATATGTTTATTAGACCACACATCCTTCTGGGTGAACATCCTTTCTAAACAATGTACACAACAATGTGACGACTCAAATGATTCTCTGTCACTACAGGAAACATCCATCTGGAAAGTTCCTGCATGAAGGTGGCTGATGACAGCTTCAGACTACTTGTCTGGGACATGTCCTGGTGAATCTGGAGGAATACACATGTCAAATGAATAGATGAAGTGGGTTGTGTGCATTGATGACTAACATTTTATTCAAGACAGCAAGGGGCATGGGAATGCATGTCTGAAGTAAGGGGCCATGTAGAGCAGTGTGTACCAGTCTGAAGAAAAAGAGTGTGAGGTTTTTTTTCTGTTTGTTTTTTTTGTGTTTTTTTTTTGTTGTTGTTGTTTGTTTTAATACTAGAGGCCCAATGCAAGAATGCAAGAAATTTGCACAAAAGTAGGCCTTCTTTACCCAGGCTGTCAGCACTGACCTCCCTCTGGCACCCAGACCCAGTCTTCCCTCCAGCCACTGGCAGGCACCCAGGACCCAGGACTCATGCTTCCCTTGCATCTCAGGTTCATCCAGAAGGACATGTGGTCTAATAAAACATTACACTTTTTTATTATAGATATGTATTTTTTCATTTCTGAGAGGGAGAGATAGAAACATCAATGGTGATAGAAAATCATGGATCAGCTGCCTCCAGCATGCTCCCTGCTGGGGAACCAATCCACATCATGGGTATGTACCTTCACCCAAATCAAATCATGACCTCCTTGGTCATAAGTCAATGCTCTAGCATGGAGCCACACTGACTGGGCCAGAGAGTGTGAGCTTAAACCCTAGGGCATGTTTCCATTTGAAGGAAATACATCCCCATCAGGGATGTGAGGATATTCAGGCTGATCTGCTCATACAGCAGGTCCTGTAGGGAACTGGTGAAGGGAAATCTCTAGTGACTGCTCATCACTCATCTGCAAACACTTCTCTTTCCAGTCTCAGCGATGATGTGAGCACTTAGAGATTCAAAGAACAAGTCATGCTCTTCCCTGGGAGCAAAGAGTAACTTGGAGAGGTGAGGAAAACACCCATCACAATAGGAAGTCTGCCCTGCCCCTCTGCACCTGCACAAGCATAGACAAGCATTACCTGAAGGTTCAGAGTGCCCCCTGCTGGTCAAGAGCATTCCCCGCAACCCAGACCCTCTGTTTCCTCAGGTAGGTTTGTGTCAGGGCTCAACTGACTTCCCTTCACTGTGTCTTGTACAGTAATGTATGGCTGTGTCCTCAGATGTCAGCTTGGTTATTTTTAGAGAGACTGGGCTCAGAGGGTTGTTCCTGGAGATTGTGAATCTTCCTTGAACTTCTGGAGCATACCACTGTTTATCTCCAGTTGGTTAACTCACTGTTGCCACCCACTGCAGCCCCTTCCCTGGAGTGGCTGACCCAGTGAATTGCATAGTCAGTGAAGGTGAATCCAGAGGCTTTGCAGGAGAGACTCAGAGACCCCCAGGTGGCACCACGCCTCCCCCAGACTCCACCAGCTAAACTTGGCACAGGCCACCTGCAAACAGAAACACAGACTGAGAACTGCCCCGTGCTGCCCAGTCCCCATGAGCCTGATGCACAGGAACGCACCTTTGACAGTGAAGGGAACAGCAGCCCAGATGAGCACAGATCCCATGCTGTGGACACTGAGGAGGGGCTCACACAGGAGGGTTCCTCTCCTGGATCTGCAGGGACCCAACCTGGCAGGCTTTCATGAGCAGGATAGGCACCACATTTGCATGTCTTCCCCAGCAGAGGACATGTTTGAGCTACCAGGAGGCTCCTCCCTCCCTGTGGTCATATGGGGAGGGTAGGTGGATCAGGGTGCCTGGACCAGCACTCAGGGGCATGAGGCTGGTCTGCACATTGTAGTAGCTCATCTCTGAATAGTAAGAGACACACTCTGACAGGAATTTTTATGATTCTCCAGTGCAGGTTGCACATAAATCTTTTCAGGAGACACCTTGGGACAGAATTATGGGGATAATAGTGTCCCCTAGTAGTTGTTCTGAGCCTGAAGGTTGAGGACAGGTGTGTGAACCAGCTTCCTGAGACAAGGCAGGCATGTCTGCCATGGAGAAGCCTTCTCTGGAGTTTCTGAAAGAGTGGCAGCCCCAGTCCTGCCACTTGTACGCAGATGGATCTCTACAAGGACTCCCTTTGCCTCAGGCTGCCGTCTCAGGGGAGAACCCATGGATCATAATCATTCACAGCCCAGGCCTCTAGTGCCAGGTCCTTAGCTTGCACGTGGAGGTGCTGTCACCGGGTCTGATGTGCACTCAGTTTCCTGGAGTGTCCACCATGTGACACAAAAATGCCTGTTTTGCTCAGGGAATGTGTTTTCTGATATTTGTGGAGGACCTTCTGTGACTGTTGACAGTGGAACTGCAGAGAGCAGTGAGCCAGGGGACAAACTCACAATGGATAGAAGGCAGTTCTCTACCCAGGAGCCAGGCCCTTTAAACACAATCCCTGATACCTCGTGCCCATAAATTCTAAGATTGTGCTTGAGATCATATGAGTAAGTTTCAGTGGAGAAGACAGCATATCCCATTGTGCTCACTCTGAGACACAAGTTAGTGGGCCCATCTGTGCTCAGGGTGATTTTCATCCATTGGTTTTAGCTTCTGAAATGTTATTTCCTCAAATTTTTTTTACAAACAAAGCCTTGAGTGCAAAGTCTTACCACCTGGGTCATCAATAATCTTGTTGGATGATCAAGTCATAAACTCTAGCCTCTGGATGCAGGTCCTTAAAGAGCCCCCAGGAGCAGCTCAAGGAGAACAAGCTGGGTTTTTGGTGAGTACCTAGATATGGGGGATGATCTGTTCCAGGGCTGTGGAGGGAAAGCATCTGACATCCAGGGAAGGTGTGGCCGTTCTCATCCGTGTTCCTGTCCCTTGGTGTTTAAAGATGTGCACTTGTCCGACCTGGCCAGAGGGGAAGGTGTGTTTGGATGGAAACTGGTACACACTGTTGATCAGAGAGAAGAAAAAACATCAGGTGTGTCTATAGGTATGTGGGTTTGTGTGGGTTACTCAGGTGTGCTCATTCCCAGGAAGGGAGGAGTTTGTCTACTGGGGAAAATGAGATGTGACACTGTGAAAATTAGCAACTGTGGAGGGATGTCAATCACATTAGATTCATAGTGGTAGGCCCTGTGGGAAAAATTAGAAGTTGTCACATAAGGTGAGCAGTCAAGGCCACCCCCACAAGCTCTGTGCTTGTGATGTGACATCTGGCTTCTCTCCCCTAGGATCCAGGCTGTGTGCTGAGAGAAAGAAGCGTGAGTGGTCACCTCTTTGGAGCCATGGCATCCTGGCACCTGTCAATATCTCCCAGGATGATGCTGATGAAGAGAGAGCAGAGACAGCTCCTCTATTGCTTTATTGGTCCATCACTATGGGAGACTTGGTAAAGAGCACCTTGCTACTCAAAGGCATGGGCACAATTCTGGGAAGTAGTGAGAGGATGCCTCTTTTATAGGGACCAAAGATGGTGCAGGTATCCTAAAAATATATGTGTTGATAATCCAGCAGCTGAAGTGTTAGTTCATATGTCAAAAGTTCAGGAATGTGAAGTTGGTGATGGCATCACCTCTGCTCCCATTTTTGCAGCAGAATTCCTAAGGGAAGCAGACTCTAATTTCACAAAAGTTTCAACCTTAGAGCATCATTGCCGTTTGGAGAGAAGCCACAAAGGCAGCAACAAGACTGGCTCTATTGAATTCTGCACTTGATAACGGCTCTGATGAAGACACATTCCACCAATATTTAGTGAACATTGCAGGACCAACATTATCCTCAAAACTTCGTACTCATCACACAGATCACCTTACTAAGTTAGCTGTAGAAGCTATTATCTATTGAAATGCTCTGGTAATCTGGAGGCAATTCATGTCATCAAGAAGCTAGGAGGAAATTAGGAGGGTTCCTATTTAGATGAAGACTTTCTGTTGGATAAAAAAACAAGCAAACAAACAAAAAAAACCCCACTGGAATAAATAAACCAAAGCAAATTGTTTGGAGAGTATTTCATAGCTGAGGTCTTGACCCCACCTGAGTGAAGATGGATGACACAGGGACCAGGCTCAGTTGAGACTCTGAAGATCCAGGTCCTAATCATGGTTGGAGGTTTGTCACCTACGAGGGTCCTGAACTCTGTGCAGACACAGCTCCTCCACTGAGGAATCAGCCACCAAATGACATGCTTCTTTTTGTGGGCCCATGTTTTAGTGACTTGTGGTCACCTGGACCAGCTCTGAGCTTTAATATCTGAATGTCTTCTTCCTGGATCAGCGTGTCTCCAATATGCTGCCTCTACTGAGGTAATAAATCCATCCTTACCCCAGTCCCTTACAATTCAGATACCCCAAAGTCATAGAATAACCCCTGTGTGTGTGGTTCTCATGTCTCATTGAGTTTGGTAAATGCTCTTATAAAGCAGGATATTCACAGTCAACCAACAGTCATCATCAACTTTCAGTTTGGATTGTTTGTATGAAGAGAGGAAGCTCCAGGCATCAGAGGAAATCCCTGCCCAGCTCCCTCTGCACCTGCTCCTGGGGCAGCAGCCTGTCCTCCTGGGCACTGTGCGCCACCTGCTGCTCAGCCCTGGCTCTGCAGGGGAGGGTGCTATCTGGGTTCACAGGGCATTGACCTCTCAGTGTTTCTTGTCTTAGTAGTGAAGGCTGTGCCCTGACGTCAGATTGCTCCCTCAGGGACATCTTGTGGTTTTGACATCTCTGAGTAAAGTGACCTGGCCTTACTGAGCCCCAATGATGCTGCAGGTAGACCTCAAACCAGGACTTTAGGAAGTCAGCAGGAAGCCCATCCCTGGAGCTTCCAGATGCAGGGACACAGCCAAACCTCCCCCCGAAGCTCCTGGTGGTTCTAGAACCTCTTACTAGTATGACCTCAGGTTCCTTTGGTTGAAGGTCCCATCTGCACATCCTGGCATGTGGCCAAATCTCACTGCACTTCTATTTAATAAAACACACACACACACACACACACACACACACACACACACACACACGCACGCACAAACACGCGCACACACACACACTGAGATGATTTTCTCTGCTATGAAATCCACATTTGCCCCTTTTCTCTGTATATAGCACATGGACAGGGACCACATGTGGGTTCTGGGCCTGGGTGTGATGTTCTTAGTTAGCTGATCAAATGCACCCAGGATACAAACACAGACTTTGAAGGGCAGGAACGTGGGTGTCCATGTTTTTGCATGTCCTGTACACCCAGATGCAGGAGCAGGTCAGGCTTGCTCCAGGGAGTCAGAGATAAGGTTGGGTTAACCATTTGCTTCAGGGGTGTGTTGCTGGGAGTCCCCTGGGGATCCCCCCTCAGAATTGTTTGTACGAAGAGAGGAAGCCCTAGGCCTCAGAGGATACCCCTGCCCAGCTCCCTTTGCACCTGCTCCTGGGACAGCAGCCTGTCCTCCTGGGCCCTAAGCGCCCCCTGCTGCTCAGCCATGGCCCTTCAGGGGAGGGTCCTATCTAAGTTCACAGAATTTGGAGGAGAGAAAGCAGCAGCATTGTCAGCTGTCAGGTGAGGCTGTGCTCTGAGATCACCTGGTGGGCAGGGCTACAGTGGGCAAGGTGAATGAGGCCATCACTGGGAGGCGCACCCTGGGTTCTCAGGACTCCTTGTTCCAGGAAGGGCTAGGAGTGTATCTATTCTTGATGCTCCATCCTGATGGTTAACTTTCCCATGAACACCCAAGCCTCTGCTTCCCAATTGGACACATATGATGTATGTTTCTCTATCATCTATGTTTCCATCTCTCTATTCCTCTTTGTTACCCCTCTCTAAAAACAAATACCACATCAATCAATAAATAAAATATACTGTATTCTCCCCCTCTAAATAAAGGAACTCTGGTCCTTTATTTAGCACTGAGGAACTGGAAAGTATTATTATAAGGGAAATAAGCCATTCAGATAAAGACAAATATCACATGATCCAACTTATAGGTAAAATCTAATGAACTAAATAAGCTGATAAATTAAATAGAACCAGAGGCAGGGACAAATGGATCAGACTGAGGAATCTCAGAGGGATGGGTGGAGGAGGGGGAAAGACAAGAATAACCTAAGAACTTATTGCGTAAATACCAGACAATAAATGGTGAAGGCCTGGGCTGGTGCTTGAACCAAGTGGAGGCAGACAAATGGGGGAAATAGAGGAACACATCTATAATATTGTGTAGAATAAAAAATAAAATAACAAAAATGTTTATATATTTAATATAAAAATAAAATAAATGCTGGAGTAGATGAGTGGGTCACATTATTTTAATCTTAATAGGCATTCATTTTATTAATAAAATAGATTAACATTATATACAAACATCTTCTCAAATTCAAAGACACCTGGTAAGTAGACTCAACATTCCTAATTGAGTAATGATACTTTTTATAGAATATCATTTTCATGTCAACTTTGACTTACAAATAATTGAACAATAAAGAACTTTCCTTCCTGTAAGCCAACTGAGGGCCCTGGGCTTGCAGATGATCATGCAGGGGCCGTCCCTGTCTCAGTCCAGCTCCAGGGAACAGGCCTTGCTGGGGAGCACCTGCCTCCCATGAACACAGCCCAAGCCATGCAGCAGAGACAGGCTCACACTCTGTCCCTCCTCTCTCTTCACTTCTCCTGGCAAGAAGCCCCTCCCACAGGGAGCAGCTCAGGATGGTCTCCCAGGTTCTGGACCAAAGAAAGACTCTGAGACACTAGACTCGCCTTCTCTCAGAGGAACACAGGCACTGACTCTGGACCAGCAGGCGCTCTGACATGGGTGTGGACATGGACCTGCCCCTGGTCACAGAGATTCATTCTGGGACCTGCCCTCCCAGTGCCCGCCTGAGTCCCAGGGGGAAGGAAACCTGGAGGGTGACTATCTGGGAAGAGCCTGTGAGCTCATGATGGGCTAAGACTACAGATGGAGGATGGATAAAAATGCAGAGAAGGTGTATCTTTTTAAAAATCACTTAACTGATATTTACCTATTAATGAGATATCAGAAGCAAGGATTTGTGAACCCCTGAAGAGACCTGATCATGTGTTTTGGCAATAAAGGCCATCTGGAAACTGCAATTATTCCCTGCGTTCACACCTTACAGCTCACGGAGCAATTCAGAATCCACACCTTTGAGAACTGCTCCAGTGCAGAATGTCAAACTCAGGATGCTCAGAACCCTCTAGAAGCTGCAATTCTGGAAGCAGAAGCTGACCCCAGACCTTCTGTACAAGGAAAGGGTCAAACAGTGGAACTTCACTTGAGAACCAGACCCCACTCTCACTCCTGCTTTGGACTTATTGACTTGCTCCTCATTGCTGGTTGCTGTCCACTCTGAATGCATAAGTTCCTCCCTTTAACTTGTTATAACAATTTTAGGTGGACCCAGGACTCTGACCACGGGTTTTGTGGTGATGCCTCGCAGCTTTCAAGCCTCGCCCTTCGTCTTCCACTTCTGCCCAAATCTGGAAACATGAGTGAGGCAGCTTGGAGGTCTCTCCTCTGCACTGGAGGGGGTCCATCCATTCTAGCCCCTGCCCATCACAGTAACCCCACCAGTCCCCACTCCATGACACAGGTCTCCCTGAGCCAGTCCCCCTCCCAGTACCCTGAGGTCATCGCACCCACTGGGGAGGTCTCGCTGCATCCCGATACAGAGGTTATGTCCGAGCTGAAAGTTTTCTCATCCCCTGGTTTGTGGGCATCCTCAGACTCATCCTCTGAAGCTGCTATGGGCAGGACCCTGCTGTCCTTGCATAAGGCTCACAGCCATTGTCTGTGTGCCTTTCTTTTCCATCAGGGCTGACCAGCTCTATTTTTCTGAACTGTCTTTGTCCCGATCATGAATCTGGAGAAGGTCCAGGAGCCAATGTCAGATGAAAATGTCAGGACCCAGCCTCCAACAGGATCCAGGCTGAGCCTCCCTGTGAGCTTGCTACTGGGCTGCCTGTGCTGATTTTGGGGCCCTGACTGCCCACTGGTGTCCTGAGTACCCCCTGCAGCCCAGCCCTGCTGTCTGCCTCACGGAGGTTTGTGTCTGGGCTCACACTGACTTCCCTTGCACAGTAATACATGGCCATACCCTAGGCTCTCAAGTTGCTCATTTGCAGGTTGGCAGTGCTTTTAGATTATCTCTGGAGATAGTGACTCTGCCTTTCACAGATTCAGCATATTCCATGGTGTGACTGTTGGATATGTTTCTTATACAACCTACCCATTCCTGTCCCTTTCCTGTGGTCTGCTGGACCCAGCTTATATAACAGTCATTGCAAGTGAATTCAGATCCTTTGCAGGAGAGTCTCAGAGTCCCCCCACCCCAAGGTGGCACCATGCCTCCTCCAGATTCTACCATTTGCACCTCACACTGGACACCTCCAAACACAGATACTCTGTGTTTCAGGTAAGGAAACTCTCATACAACTTGTTTCTCTCACTCGTGTCCACTTACATACACAGTGTCCCTTGTTCTCCATAAATTATCTCTTAAAAGAGCCACAAGTAAAACCCAGCTGAGCCCAAACCCCATACTGAGTGGTCTGTGTTCAGTCCTGATCAGGGGATGGGAACACCTGGGGACCCTGTGACTAGGCTCCTGTCCCAGAGCTGCAGGGTCAGGGCTGGGCTGGCTTTTATGAGCTGAGGGGGCCCTATTTCATGTTCATGGACAGAGAGTTACTAGACACATGGGTCACTGCTTCATTAGATTGTTATCTCCATATTGTTTAGCCATTTGAAGTTTTATTTCCTCACTTTCCTCTGAAACAGCCATACATGTTTCTAGGGTCTTGAAAACACTCTATTGAAAGTGTGCAGGGACACAAGCCATTTGTGTGTTTATGTTGTACCTTATGTCATTCCTGAGTTCACTTTCCAGTTCTTTCTATTTTCTGGTGCAGTTTTTAAAATTTTCTGTATACAAGATCATGTCATATGTATTCAGACAAAGAAAGAAGTTTTAACATGTCTCTTTCTGATTTATACATTTTGGATATCTTTTTTTTGGCTAAGTATTCTGACAAGGACTTCTAGTTTTGTTCAATAGATGTAATCATAGTGACACCCTTGTCTTAATCCTGATCAAGAAGAAAGGCTTTAAAATTTTCTGTGCATAGCACAATGTTACTCGTTAGCTTTTCAAATGTGGCCTTTATTATATTGAAGTCCTTCACTTAATCTGTTAAGAATTGTAATTTTGGCCCTAGCTGGTTTGACTCAGTGGATAGAGCATACATCTGCAGACCAAAAAGTCCCAGGTTCTATTCCACCAAGGGTACTTACCTTGTTGCTAGCACTTCCCTGGCCCAAGATCTGGTCAGTGCATGTGCAGCAGGCAACCAATAGATTTCTTTCTCTCAAATGTGTACAACCTATATAATAAAAGGCTAATATGCAAAGTGATCCTTTGACTACTAGTTCTACCAGCAGGCAGGCCAGCGAACCGCCATGTCCTTTCCCCTGGCCAGGCTGGCCTGACCTCAACCCTGCACAAATGCATGCACCAGGCCTCTAATAAATAAATAAATAAATAAACAAACAAACAAATAAACACACACACACACACACACAAAACACACACACACACACACACACACACACACACACACACATAAAAGGAAAAGATGCTAATTGACCGTACCTCTGCTAGGCTATGACCACAGGCAATCAGGAGTGATATGCAAATTAACCCAACAAAGATGGTGGGTAAATTTGTATATGCAGGTGGGGCCAAGACCTGTTTGGCTCAGTGGATAGAGCGTCGGCCTGCGGACTGAAGGGTCCCGGGTTTGATTCCAGTCAAGGGCATGTACCTTGGTTGCGGGCACATCCCCAGTAGGGGTGGTGCAAGAGGCAGCTGATCGATGATTCTCTCTCATCAATGTTTCTAACTCTCTATCCCTCTCTCTTCCTCTCTGTAAAAAATCAATAAAATATATTTTTAAAAATTTATATATGCAGGTGGGGCAGGCAGTGCCTGACACCTCCAGCAGGGTACAAGCCACCATCACAGACCAGGGCAGGCAGCACAGGCAGGGCCTGATGTCACTCACGGGGTACAAGCCATGATCAGGGACCCGGGCAGGCATTGCTGGCAGCACCTAACACCACCCAAGGAGTCCAGATCGCGATCAGGGTCCTGGGTAGCCAGGGGTGTCCAGAATCTCTGGGTCACTGCCCGCTCCCGGACCGCCAGTGGACACTGGTAGAGCAAGCCCAGGTTGAACATTTAAAGAACTGGAGAACCATTTCCAAATCAGGAAGGGGATTCACAGGGTGTATATTATTGCTACGAATACAGTACTTACAACATATGCAAAGTAATGTCTTAGATGCCTTTCTATCGTTTGAAGTACATAGTCTCATAGAGTAATACTGATAGATATGTTATAATTGTGGCAGTATGTCATATCCTATCCATCTTAATAAAAGGATGATATGATAATTAGATCATGAGATCTTCCAGACATCCTTCTGGACAAAGTCATGGTGGCAAGGCCAAGGCAGAGGCTGTTAGGGGTGATCAGGCCAGGATGGGAGGGCAGCAGGGGATGATCAGGCTGGTGGTGGTGGGGACAGTGTTACTCTATAACAGTTTTCGGCAAACCGTGCCTTGCGAGCCACATGTGGCTCTTTGGCCCCTTCAGTGTGTCTCTTCCACAAAATACCATGGCCTGGGTGAGTCTGTTTTGAAGAAGTGGTGTTAGAAGAAGTTTAAGTTTAAGTCATTGTAACTAACTCAGAGAAGTCAGAGGTAAGCATAGAATTAGACATCCAGAGGTTCCATGATGGAGCTGTGACATGAAGTGGAAACCACACAGGAAACCATCCCAAACCTCTACTGCACCTGCTGCTGGGATGGTCCTTGTGTTCAGGGACCTTGAGCACCCCCCGATGGTCACAGCCTCTCCTGCAGGGAGGTTTGTGTCTGACCTCACACTGACTTTCCCTCACTGTGTGTCTTGTACAGTAATACATGGCCATGTCCTCATATCTCAAGCTGTTAATTTGCAGATACAGCATGTTCTTGGCATTATCTCTAGAGATGGTGAATCTGCCCTTCACAGAGTCTGCATAGTATGTGCTACCATCAGTATGAGTAATAGTAGAAATCCACTCCAGCCCCTTCCCTGGAGCCTGGCGGATCCAGTTCATCCAGTAGCTACTGAAGGTGAATCCAGAGGCTGCACAGGAGAGGGTCAGAGAACCATCAGGCTGCACAAAGCCTCCCCCAGACTCCACCAGCTGCACCTCACACTGGACACCTGCAAACACAAAAATATTCAGTTCAGGAAACTCTCACACATCCACTGTTTCTCTCACTCATGTCCACTCACATATTCAGTGTCTATTGCTCTCTATAAATTACCTCTTAAAATAGCAACAAGAAAAACCCATCTGAACCCAAACCCCATATTGAGTGGTCTATGTTCAGTCCTGAACAGGGAATGGAAACACCTGGGGATCCCGGGGCTGGGCTCCTGTCCCAGAGTTGCAAGGATCAGGGTTGGGCTGGCTTTTATGAGCAGACAGAGCCTTATTTGCACATCCTCCTGCTATATAGGGATATCTGGGGTTGGGCTCTGATGTAAATGACATAGTCCCAGAGTGTGACATGTCCAAGGATGCATATCTGTTAACAATTACTCCCCACATCTGGGCCTGTGCCTTTCCCAATGGACCCAAATTCTCCAGGAGACCTTTACAAAGACCCAGGAGATAAAATTGTCATAAAAAGAAAAATAGAAGGTTAAACATGAGAGATGCCTTTGACAGTCATCAATAATGACAACCAAGAGAAAACAACTATAGAAAGACAAAAGTGCAGGAGTTTCATGTTCAGGAAACAGGAAGTTCCATCTGATAGCATTTCCACAAAGTGATCAGAGGATAAACTCAGACCAGAGTGTGAGCCTAGATCCATTGGACCAAGTAGGGGGAGAATGGAGCATCTGTTTGGCTTCCTGGGAGTCAGAAGCATGAACTATAGAGACACAGACAGAGCTCAATGTCCTATTCCTTCAGGGGAGTTTGGTGCTTAACTTGTAGCAGCTACACTGCCCCTTTGTGGCATTTATTCTCTAGTCTCTGGTGGTAGATCCAGTTTCATCCATTAGCATATAGAAGAAAATAATCATGACCAGGTTTATTTAGGAGAAGATATGGGTAATTATTGAGGAATAATTAAGTTTAGGTTATGAAAATATTGTTATTGGAAACTTGATGTCAGCAATGTGACACTTGGGACCACTGTCTTATGTCCCACATGGTGGGGGTCAACTGAACATGCACCTGACTCAGTGCCACATTGTGGGGGGGCTGTCTTTGAACATGATGGGGGATTAACCAGGACCAAGGACACACACTTCCAGGGTTCTTGTTCATTTGGTTGTATCTTCTTGTTTAGCCACTTCAAGTTTTCTTTTCTCACTTTCCTCTGAAACAGCCCTACATATTTCCTAGTCATAAAGACACTTTGATGAGAGTGTGCAGGGGCACAAGCCATTTGTTTATAGATTCTGAACATTATGTTGTTCCTGATTTACTTTCTAACTTCTTCAGTTTTCTGTTGCAATTTTTAGGTTTTTCTATGTTCAAGATAATATCATCTGCATAAAGATATAGAAAAAACATTTTAACTTTTTTTTCTGATATAGTTTTATTTCTTTTTCTTAATTTTTCATACAAGCACTTCTAGTGTCGTAGAATAGAAGTAGTCACAACGGGCACTCTTTGTTGGTCCTGATATTTAGAAGAACAATGTTCAATTTTCTGTGTTTAGTACTATGCTACTTGTTGGCTTCTTTAATGTGGCCTTTGTTATGTTGAGGCACATACCTTCTATAACTAATTTGTTTACAGTTTAGTCATGAATGGATTTTTACTTTTTCTTTTCTCTATTTTTATGATGATATATTTTGTCTTTAATTCTATGGATGAGGTTTGGCTCAGTTATTGGTTTTATGTGCCATGAACCATCCTTTCATTCTAAGATGATATCCCACTTGATCATACTAAATGAGCATTTCAATATGCTATTAAATTTCCTTGTACATTTTAACCCATTTTTTGTAAATTTCCTTGTATCACCTTTTCAGGGTGTTATATTTGTTTTGAGTCACAGCATATAAATATGGTTGCTTTTTAAAATCAGAGAATTATTAGACACATGACTTCATTTTTTATTTTTATTTATTTATTTTAAATTACATACATGTTATTTTTAAAACTTGAATGTCAAGAGCAAAACTCTGGCTATTAAATAATAACAACAATGCCAATGCAAAACAACAAAATGAGAAATCAGAATTATGAACATATTAATATTTTTAGCTACTAAATGAGTCTTTTGTTGCTGGTGTAGTTTGCTCAGAGTCCTTGGACTTGCTGCACAAGACTTTGCAGAAGACTGGAAGCTAACAGATGCTAGCATGAGCAGGAACATGATTAAAGGAGTAGCTTCCACTTGTCTTTAATTTCTTCAGATGACTCCATGTTGGCACCTCAGTCCCTTGCGTAGCTTTCAGTTTTCTTCTCCCACTTTGCTGTTGTCTGGGCAACTCTCAGTCCTTTTGGGTGAAGGGACACAGGAGCTTCTCTGAGTCCATTGTGATGATGGACATAACACTCTGGCTCCCGAATTGGCTGCATTGCTCCTTCTTTCCTTTCATTTTGAAAACAGGGTTCAACCCCACAACACTCCAGACCTGGCTGCTCAGGGCCTGAATGCTCTGGGTCTGGTTGCTGCTCTGGGCCTGGCTGCTTCAGGCCTGGATGATGCTGCTCTGGGCCTGTCTGCTCCGGCCCTGGCTGATCCGGGCCTGGCTGCTCTAGGCCTGGCTGCTCCGGGCCTGGCTGCTCCAGGCCTAGACACATGTGTTTAAAGCTTCCTCCAGTGAAGGCCCAGAAAGAAGTAAAGTGCATGATACAGAGAACTTGTATCATTGTAGGAAATACCAGAATAATTATGAAGAAGAGCTTGTTGGAAGTAGAAACAACATGCAAGTAGAAATTAAGAGAAATAAGGAACCTGCCATTGCAAACTGGTGGAAATGAGATTCCCTGTTACCTGCATGCACATTCTCGCAGTGTCTCTATTCTAGAAGGTAACAGTTTCATTGGCATAGGGAGTTAGGACCTGGACACCTTTGTGGTCATTACATGGTCACACCATGAATCACCCACACTGCATATTTTGATTGAGTCTCTATTTATAAAGTCTCTCAACACAGAAGAGTGGACAACCCTCACTGGAGAATCCATGATGATGGTGTGTCTGTGAGGAGCCATCATTTCATTGGACCAGGGCCCCTGCCTCAGTCCAGCTCCATCATCATCATCATCATCATCATCATCATCATTATCATCATCATCATCATTTGCTTGTTTATAATTGTTCTCATATTCTGTAGAGATGGTGTTTGTCCAAACACAATGACTTTTACTCAGAAAAGAAAGCAGACATCTTCTCTTCAGATATCATTGGGAGATTAAAACACCAATGGTCAAACTGTATGTAGACACAGCCCTTCAAAGGAACAAATGATCTAGGGTAACAGATTCCCACCAAGACATTGCGCCAAGATTCCTTTTCCATTCTATCACCACCATCATCATCATAACCATCACCACCATCACCATCATCATTGATATCATCATCATCACCATCATTTTCTTACTTTTAATTATTCTTCTCATTTTCTATAGACCTGATTTTTGTACACTCATAAGGACACTTTATCTCAATTTGTGGTCATTTTTCATAGTTGTAAGTAAAATGGGGAGCCATACACTCTTTTATTTTCCATTTGACTTCTGACAACTTATGGCTCATTGCTGCCCCTTTTCCATCTGCCCCTCCCCCCGTCCCCCCACACACAGGAAATCAGATAAGAAATCATAGTTTTCCTTTTAGATGTCATCATGAAACAGGCACTACAGAAGCCCCTGAAAGCAGAATTCCTCCCCCTCCTGATCACCTCTCCAAAATAAAAGTCCAAATAAGTCTCCTTTTCTGGCTCCATTAAAGCACATCTAACTTCCTCAAGGGCCTTTCCTGTGATTCTCAGGGATTTCATTGATATGCATAATAAACATTTTTTGTCCCTTGGTGTCTGTGTTTATCATCAGTATGTGCAAATGTACCAAACTGGTGTGGTTCCCTATGCCTCTGCCTGGAGTCACTTACTCCTTGTGCTGTGAGCATGATTATACACCAATAATCTTCACCACCTGGGTTCTTAACCTCTAGCTTTGGGTTCAAGTACCTGTGGTTGCTGCTGTACAGCATTCAGGTGTATTGCAGAGTTAAGTCGGCAGAGCCTTTTGTGAGATTAGGTGACATGGGTCTGAAAATTAGATGATCAATTGTCATTTGGGGACATGAGTGTCTGAAAGAGACTCTCTGCCTTTTGTCCACTTTAGAGTATTGTCTCTATTTACAGCAGACTTTATTAACTCAGAGGTAAGTGCAGAATCAGGAACCCAGAGGTTCCCTGAGGGTAACTGTGACATGAAGGGGAAACGACACAGGAAACCAACCCTAATCTCCAACTTCACCTGCTGTTGGGATGATCCTTATGTTCAGGGACCCTGAACGCTCCCTAGAGGTTGCAGCCTCTGCTTCAGGGAGGTTGATGCCTGGGCTCACAATGACTTCCTCTCACTGTGTCTTGCACAGTAATATATGGTCATGTTCTCAGACTTCAGGCCACTGATCTGCAGATAGGCCATGCTGACAGAGATGTCCATGGAGAAGACACATCTTTCTGAAAAGCCCTGGGCATAAGTAGGTGTCCCAATTTCTGTGTTGATCCAGCCCATATACTGCAAGCCTTTTCCCAGAGCCTATTTCACCCAATTTATATCATATCTGGGGAAGGTGTATCTAGAAGCCTTGCAGGAGACCTTCATGGAAGACTCAGGCTTCCTCATCTCAGCCCTAGACTGAACAAGCTGCACCTGGGAGTGGACACCTGTGGAGAGGAGACAGGAGTGGGTGGAAATCCCCCTTGACTCCCCCTGTTGCCCCCTGAACACAGGGGCTGGGGAGCCCCTTACCTATAGCCAAGGCCATCAGAAGAAAGGTTCTCCAGCTCCAGTCCATGATGAGGGCTGTTCTGTGAGCACCTCTGTAGGGGTGGGTGTGGCTTTGGATGATGCCCTCAGGGCACAGGTTTATCCATATGTAACCTAGTCTACTTCCTCTTTTTTACATATTCAAGGGGCAGCATATTTCAAAGCTTAGGTCTTGACCCCACCTGAGGGAAGATGAAAGACATAGAGACTAGTCTCCATAAGAGGGTCCAACCCCTAATCCTTGTTGAAGATGTGTTTCCCATGCCAGGCCCCTGAGTTCTGTGCAGACAGAGCTTCTCCCTCTCAGGAACCAGAACCCACAGGACACACTCCTTGTTGTGAGCCCACCTTTGGGTGTCATGGGGCCACCTAGACTAGCTCTGGGCTTTGATACCTGAATGTCTTCTTCATGGATCAGTGTGTTTCCAAAAATACTGCCCCTAGTGAGGTAATATATCCATCTCTGCACCAGCCTTTTACAATTCAGATATCCCTAAGCCATAGAAATAAGGAAAGGGGGGCTCAATTTTTCTTCTTGGTTGCTTGCTCCTCCCCAGCACCTTTATCTATCTTTACATCCTCAGCTTCTTGGACATCTCCTTCACCTTTACCTTCAACTCCTTCTTCCTCCCGTGCATTCTCAAATTCTTTCTTGGCACCTTCTTCCTCTTCCTCTCCTTCCTCTTCCTCAGCCACTTCCTTCTCCTTCTCCTCCTCTTCAGCTTCTACTTCAGAAGGGGCTACATCCTTAGCTTCCACGTTTTTTGCAGCCTCAATGGTCTCCTCCACCTCAATCTGATCCTTCTGGAAGTGGCTGGTGTATTAAGAAGGGAAGTAACAAGCTGACATCAAGTAGGAGCTAGTCTGTAAACCAATTTAGGCAGATCAACCAAAGATCTGGGAACTCTGGGAGTAGCCATTAGCTATGCTTCCCACACTGGTGAAACTGAGCCTGGTCTCCTTACCTTCCAAGAGTTTCATGTAAGCTGTAATGTCAATGTCCAAAGCCATATTCATATTGAGGAGTTCCTGTTATTCTTTTAAATATTATGCCATTTCACTCTTTGTAGTTCTCAACTCATTTTTTAATTTGTTGGATGTGTTCTGCATAGAATTAACCTCGGTGTTCTGCTTATCCTCCAGCTCTCACAGCTGCTTTCCCAGAGCTTTGTTCATGTCCCAGCATCCTTTGATCTCCACGGTCTTGGCCTTGAGCAGGTGTGCTTTCAGACACCTTGTCCTTGGTGGCGTGCACCCTGTAAGTGTTCTTGGCAGTGCTCTTGGTCAGCATAGTGAAGCAGCTCTTCTACCATTTTCTGCATACTGCATATTCTTGGCAGCCAGCTCTTGTACTGAGTGTGGATGTCCTTTAGCATGGCAAAGAGATAGGACTTGAAGAAGACCACTTCTTGGTAGCATGCCTGCAGGTTTCCCTCAGTCCCTTCTAAGCCCTGGTGCCTGCTAATTGCCCACTGCCTTCTCTTCTCCAGGGATGGGGCACAGTGGGTCAAGGCACAGGCATACCATTTTAATTAAAATGTTCAACCCCAGCCTCCTCCATAGGTGTCCACAGGCAGCCCCGGGGGAGACAGTGATCCCAGACACACTGGCCATCCCCCTCTGTCGGGTCCCCAATAGCGACCTGGAACCTACGTCAGCAGGCATTGCCTACCCTGCCTGCCTGGTCTTCGATTGTCAGGTGCAGCCTACCTGGCCTGACCAGTTCCCAATGGTGGCCTGGACCCCATGGATGGGATAAGGTGCTGCCCACCCGGCCTGCCCAGTCCCCCTTGGCAGATTGGACCCCACTGATGTCATCAGGCACTGCCTGCCCCTCCTGCATATGCAAATTTACCCACCATCTCTGTTGGCTTAATTTGCATATCACTCCTGATTGGCTGAGGACATAGTGGTGGTATGGTCGATTAGCATTTTTCTCTTTTATTAGTGTAAATTCCTACCGCTATGAAAAAAATAAAGATAAAATGCAACCATTCTCAATGTCCTAAATTAATGATGTTATTTTGATGTGAGAACCTACCTCCCAAACAGAGGCAGGCAAGACATGTAATTCTTAATTTAAGAATTTTTTTGATGGTGTCAATAGCTTCTTGTGCAAATTATTTAGTATGCAAGCTCATAGCCTATTGCAGAGACCCCATTATAGTTATATCAGAAAGAATTATGTCTTTAACAGAACAAAGGTCAAGAAATAAAAGCAGTGATCATGTTCTAGTATGCATTCATATGTGGAAATGATGTTGGAAGGAGATTGACCTGTTTCCTCAGTCTAGTATTTCTAATGATGTTGGGGTCCAGAGGGAGGTGAGTGAAGAGAATTCCTACCACAGAAATTCTCATCATAAAGAAATCACCAAACCTGAGATGAATCCCTCACTTCCAGCCTCCTTCTACTCTTCCTCGGGGAAGTCACTGTGGTCACAGTGTGCTGGGCTCTCACACAAACATATAACATCTTTAAAGTGTAATTTATATGTTCTCATTTAAGAGATATTACTTAATAACTAGAGACCTGGTGCAAAAAAATCATGCACAAGAAGGGTCAGTTAATTCTGCATCCTCTCCAATCTGAGATCCCTCTTGCAATCCAGAGCCACTGACTCGTAACTGCTCACCTGCCTGCTTGGCTGATACTCCTAACTGCTCCCCTGCTGGCCTGATGGCCATAACTTCTCTCCCATGCTATCCTGATCCCTCTAACTGCTCTCTCTTCCTGGCCTGATCCTCCTAACTGCCTAACTGCTCTCCCCTCCTGGCCTGATTCCCCTAACTGTCTATCTGCTCTCCCGTCTTCTCTGTGCCCTTTGGACTCCAGACTAAGGTGTGCTGAGAGGTCTCTGCCTCAGCCCCGACCCCATCCTGATTGGTTGGTCATTATGTGATGATGTCTTATACAATTTTCATATTTTCTATTATTAGTATAGATATTTTTCTTATATTTGTTTATGTTTATGTTTTCATTTTCTCAATGAAATCTTTGAAAAGACAAAAGTCTTTAGATTTAATCAAATCTAATTTAATAATATTTTCTTTAATGGTTATTATTGGGTGATTTCACAAAGAACTTCCCAGAAAATTATGAGCCTCCACTCTCCATGCTGATTGCTTACAACAGCCACAGGGACTGGAACAGGTTCTGGTACCAGAGGGGAGCGCTGCTGGGAAATACTCATAAATCTGGACGTGACTATGGAACTGAATGAGGGGAGTAAGCTGGACTTATTTTGAATCACATGACAGTGATATGACTGATGTTCACAGACACAGAGCTACTGTACACATGGGCTTAATACCTTTTTTCAGTGAAGTTCTGGAAGTCAGTGCAGGGCATGAGACAGCTTGTTTCATCATAGTAAATATCTGAATATTTAATAACATGAGTTTTTTTAGAAATAAAAATGTTAATGATCATGCAGGCAGGGATTAAGAGAAGTAAGGAACCTGTAAATGCAACCTGGTGGAAGGTGATCCCTGCTTCCTACATGCACATTCTCATGTTGCCTCTTTTCTAGAAGGTAACAGCTTCTCAGGTCATCTTGAGGGACACACTTGACATCTTTGGGGTTATTACTGATCTGGTCTCACCCTTAGTCACCCAATCTGCATAATTCATTGGGGTCACATTTATGAAAACTCAGAACAATTATAGAGAAGAGTGGACACCCCTAATGCAGGAGCCATAATGATGGTGTGTCTGTATGAAGAGCTATATTTCATTGGTTCAACAATTTTTTAGTCCACTGTCATCGTCTTAATCACATTATCATCATCATCATCATCATCATCATCATTTTCTTATTTTCATGTAGACATGGTGGTTGTCTACACACAATGACTTTTTTTTATAGGAAAATAAAACAGGCTTCTCCTCTTTCAATGTCATTGAGAAATTGGAACCCCAAAAGTTCAACTCTACATTGACACAAGGAATTCTAAAAATTGTTGATTTTGGATAAACTACAGATTCTCATCAAGACATTGGACAATGATCTCTGTCCAATTCTATCATCGCCTTCACCATTTACATCACCATCACCGTCATCCTCATCATTTGCTGACTTATAATTATTCTTCTCATTTTCTGTTGATCTTGTATTTGAACACACATAATAACAATTAATCTAATTTTTGCTCATATTGTATAGTTGTTAAATAAAACAGGTTTCCATACTCTATTTTATTTTTTGTTTAACTGTTGAAAAAGGATGGCTTATTTTTTCCACTTGTACACTTGCCATACGCAAGAAATCTGATAAGAAATCATGGTTCTGTCATTAGATGTCAATGTAAGATTGAAACCACACAAGTGTCTTGGAGAATTCCTCCCCTCCCCTCACATCCTTTACAAATAAAACTCCCAAGTGAGTCTCATTTTCTGGCTCCATCAAAGGAGCTTTGCTATCCTGAAGGGCCTTGCCTGTGCCTCCCAGAGATTTTAACATGTGCATAATAAACACTCCAGGCCCAATGGTGTGTGTTTGTCATCAGCATGGACACCTGTACGAAGCTGCTGTGGGTCCCCCTGACTCTGCCTGGTGTCACCTACCTTGGTGCTATGACCATGATGACAAGTCAATGACTTTCACCACAAGGTATTTCCTGTCTAACTTTGGGGTAACATGTCTCTGGTGCCTCCCTGTCCTACATGCTCTTGTCCTGCTGCTGGGGCCCTGAGCTATGTGGGGCTGAGCTGCACTGTCCAGTCAGCAGAGCCTATGGTTGGGTTTAGGTGATGAGGGTCAGGAGATTAGATAATTATTTTTTGGGCACAAGCCTGTCCAAAGGAAAGTCTCTGCTGTTTGCCCACAGGAGAAAGTTGTATCTGTTTATAACAGACTTTTCTAACTCAGAGACATCAGAAGTAAGTGCAGAATCAGGAATCCAAGAGGTTCCCTGGGGGAAACTGACATGAAGAGGAAATCACACAGGATACCAGCCCAAACCTCCAACTGCACCTGCTCTTTGGATGGTCCTTGTGTTCAAGGATCATGAGCGCCCTCTTATGGTCACAGCCTCTGCTGCAGGGAGGTTTGTGTCTGGACTCACACTGACTTCCCATCAAGGTGTGTCTCTTGCACAGTAAGACAGTTGTTTTCTCAGGCTGCTGAGCTCCAAGTAGGCTGTGTTCAGGGATGTATCTCTAATCATGGATACTCTGCCTTGGAACTTCTGTGAATATTTTGTTTTTCCATTATTAGGGTAAACCCTTTGCAACCACTCAAGTCCCTATCCTGGGGCCTATCACACCCAGTGCATCCAGTAGTTGGTAAAGGTGTATTCAGAATCATTGCAGGAGCAGGAGAACCTCATGGAGGTCCCGTGATTCTTCACCTCAGCCCCAGACTGCACCAGGTGCACCTTGGAGTGGATACCTGTGGAGAGAAGACAAAAGTGGATGGAAATCCCCCTTGACTCTCCCTGGTCCCCTCCTCAGCCCAGAGACTGGGGATCCCCTTACCTGTAGCCACAGCCACTAAGAAGAGGATTCTCCTGTTCCAGTCCATGGTGAAGGCTGTGCTGAGAGCACTTCTGTAGGGGAGGATGTGGCTGTGGGCGATGCCCTCAGGGCACAGACTTATCCATATTTAACCTATTCTATCTCCTCTCTTTTGCATATTCATGGGCAGAGTATTTCATAGCTGACCCCACCTAAAATAAGATGAACCCAGGGACAATCTTCAGTGGGAATCTGAGTGTACAATGCCTCAATCATTTGTTGTGGTGGTTTTTTTTTTTGTAATTATATATTTATTTTTTGAAGTATTACATATGTCTCCTTCTAACCCTATTGACTCCTCACCCACCCCAATCCCATGACACAGGCCTTTAAGATCCTATTTTCTGTGTCCATGGTTTATGCACATATGAATACATGTTCTTTGGTTTACCTCTTCCCACCCACCCACTCTCTACTGCATTCCCTCTGAGATTCTGAAGTCTGTTCAATCCTTCTAGGTCTGTGGAGAAATTTTGTTCATTAGTTTATTTTGTCCCTTACTCCACATAAGAGTGAGACCAGGTGACACTTGTCTTTCTCTGACTGGCTGATTTTGCTTAGCATAATACTCTTCAGGTCCATCCAAAAACCATGCTGTCTGAAAGATATCTTTTTATTGCTGCACAATATTCCACAGTATAAATGTGAGTGTTTTTTTATCCATTCATTTACTGATGGGCTCTTGAGCTGTTTCCAGATCTTAGCTACTATAAATTTTGCTGCTATGAACATAGGGGTGGATACATTCTTTCTGACTGTTATTTCAGATCCTTTAGGATATCTTCCTAGAAGTGGAATCAATGGGTGAAATGGAAGTTCAATATTTAGTTTTTAGAAAAAAACCATAATTTTTCTTTAATGGATGCACCAATCTGCATTCCCACCAGCAGTGCACTAGAATTTTCTTTTCTCTATATCCTTGCTTGCACTTTCCATTTGTTGATTTGTTTATGGTAGCAAATCTGACAGGTGTGAGGTGATACCTCATTTTCTTATAATTTGCATTTCTCTCTGATGATCAATGGCTTTTAATATTTTTTCATATGTCTCCTGGACATCTGTATGTCCCATTTGAAGAATTATCAGTTATTTAGGTAACTTGTCCAATTTTTAACTGGATTGTTTGTTTTCCTTTGGTCAAATTGTATGAGTTCATTATATATTTTGGATATTAATCCTTTATTACATGTATCTTTGCCAAATATGTTCTCTGGTGCCGAGAGCACCCTTTGAATTTTGTTGATGATTTCTCTTACTGTACAGAGGCTTTTTATTTTGATGTAGTCCCATTTGTTTATTTTCTTCTTAGTTTTATTTACTCTAGGACAGTGGTCAGCAAACTCATTAGTCAACTGAGCCAAATATAACAAGTAAAATGATTGAAATTTCTTTTGAGAGCCAAATTTTTAAAACTTAAACTATATAAGTAAGTACATTGTTATTAACAAAATTAGCATGCTCCTAAGCTGGCCTTTGCTAAAAACTCAAGGGGCCAAAGAGACACATGTGGCTTGCAAGCTGCAGTTTGCCCACCAGTGCCCTAGGCGATATATCTGTAAATACACTGGTATGACAGATGTCTGAGAGTTTGCTGCCAATGATTTCTTCTATGATTTTTATAGTTTCACAATTTATATTTAAGTCTTTTATTCATTTTGAATGTTTTCTTGTTTATAGTGCAAGTCTATCATCTAGTTTCATTTTTTGCATATATCTGTCCAATTTTCCTTTTTATTGAAGAGACAGTCTTAACTCCGTTGTATGCTCTTGTCTTATTTGTCAAATATTAATTAAGCATAATGGTTTGGGTCTATTTTTGGAGTTTGCTCTACTCCATTGATATATATCTCTGTTCTCATACCAGTATCAGATTGTTTTCAATACCATTGCTTTGCAGAATAATTTTATATCTGGTATTGTGATTCTTCCCATTTCTTCTTCTTTCTCAAGATTGCTGTGACTAATTGCATTCTTTTTTGGTTTCATATACATTTTTTAAGGTATTTGTTCTAGATATGTGAAGTATGCTATTGGCATCTTAATAGGAATTTCATTGAATCTATAGATTGCTTTTGGTAATATGGGCATTTTAATGAAGGTAATTAGACCAATCCATGAACATGGTATATTCTATAACTTGTTTATGTCATCTTCTATCTCTATTTTTAACATCCTGTACTTTTCTGAGTACAACTATGTTACAACCTAGATTAAATTTATATCTATGTGTCTTAATGGTTTTGCTGCAATGATAAATGGGGTTGTGTGCTAAGATTCTCTTTATGAGAATTCATTATTAATGTATAAAAATAGCACCATTTTCTGGCTATTAATTTTGTATCCTGATACATTACCAAATTTTTTTATTAAATCTAGAAAAGTATTGCTTGATTCTTTAGGGGTTTCTATATACAGTGTCATATTGGTGAATGACAGTCTCCAGTCACTGCCATATGTCATCTACCAATAGCAATGTGTCCTCTTCCTCTGAAGTAGGCAGTGAAAATACAGGAAATTAGAGCCACGGAGAAAACAAAATCATCCCTTGAGGCACCCTCAAGCTTGAGAGGAAATCCCTGCTCCCAACAGGAAGCTCTTCTTTCCCCTCCTCCTTTTGCCCCTGCTTCTGGGATTTTCTCTGGGCTTCTTGAGTCAGGAGTGGCTCCTAGTGTCCTGAGCACCCCTGTTGTCTGTAGCCTCTTCCTCAGTGAGGTCTTCATCTGGGCTCACACTGACACTTTCCCTTACTATGTTTCACACAGTAATACACCGCCATGACCTTGGAGGTCATAGAGCTCAGCTGAAGGCAGAACTGGATCTTGGACAAATCTCTGGAGATGGATGTTTGGCTCTTGAGGAAGGTCTATAGTAGAGGGTTCTATTATGATTTATACACCCCCATCCACTCCAGCCCCTTCCCTGGGAGCTGGCGAATCCAACTCCAGCAGTGACCACTGGGAGAAGGTCAGTGAAGGCCTCACCAGTCCTGGGCCAGCCTCCTGCAGCTGCACCTGGGGCAGGACACCTGGGAACAAGAAGCATCAGTCCCTGTCAGTCACTTGCAGTCACAGCCATGCCATGACCCCTGTCTGACCCCTAATATCCTCACCTGTGTCACTGTCACCAGGCACAGGAGAAGGCCCAGCAGTCTTATTTTCTTCTAGACCACAGCTCTTCCTTCTCAGAGACCTCAGCCCTGTGTGAGAAAAGAGCTGTGACCTTGCACAATCCAGAAGAGGATTTACCCATGAGCTTGAATAGTAATTTGAATATGGGACAGCCTTTTATATAAGTGTAGGGCTTGAGGTCGGGCCACCTATGTCATTCTAGAGCCCCTTGTTCAGGTATGTCTTCCTTTCATCTCACTCAGTATGTAAGTCAGGGACAAGGGACCACCTGGGTCATGAACCACATTGGAATTAGGTCAAAGAATGGCCTAAAATTTCAGAGGATAAGAAGAAATGGTGGACTAAATGAATAGGTTACACATTAACTTTTTGTGTATCTTTCAAATGGGTATAAATGGAATCATTATTTGTTCAAACCATTTCTGAATCTCAAAATCCACAATTTTTAAATTTTTGAATCTAATTTTATATAAATACTGAAGGCCTGGTTCACAAAATTCGTGCACGGGAGATAGGGGTTACTTCAGCCCAGCCTGCACCCTCTCCAATCTGAAAACTCTTTAGGGATGTCCCACTTCCCTGGGGATTGGAACTAAACCGGCAGTTGGACATCCCTCTCACAATCTGTGACTTCTGGCTCCTAACTGTTCATCTGACTGCTTGCCTGTTCACTCCAAACTGCCCACCTTGTTGGCCTGTTTGCCCCTCCCTGCCCCCTCTCCCGGCCTGGTCCCCCAAATGTCCTCCTGGTCACCCTACACAGCTTGCTGTTTAGTCATTTGGTCATCCCCTCAGGCCATTACCCTCCTCCCAGTGCACGTATATTATGCACCAGGCCTCTAGTACATGAATAATTATGAACAGGAGCCTTAAGTCCCAAAAAACCCAACTGTAAATTGCTATAAGGCATTTGAAAAATCCAATGACCTTGGACAAAGTATAGAATCTCACCAAGATGTTGGACCAAGATTCCTTTCCAATAATATCATCACCATCAATATTGTCACCATCAGCACAATTATCATCAGCACCATCATTGTCATCATTTTTTACTTATATTTAGTCTTTTCATTTTCTGTGACATGAATATTGTACAAACATGGACTCTTCATCTCAATGCTTCCTCAGTTTTCATAGATGTAAGTTGGTGGGTAGCCATATTGCATTTCCATTTTCATTTGACTTATGACAACTAGTTGTCATTGCGTCCTCTTTTCCATCTGCCCCACACAGGAAGTTGGATAATAAGTCATAATTTTGTCTTTATATGTCATGGTGAGATTGAAGCCACACAAGCCTCTGAAAGGGGGATTTCTCCCTCTCCCCAACACCTCACCAAAATAAATACTCCATGCCAGTCATCTTTGCTGGATCCATGAAATCACCTTTGTCTTACTGAATGACCTTTCCTGTGATTCCCAGATATTTCAAATATGTACAAAATACACATTCCATGTCCCTTTGTGTGTATATTTGTTGACAGTCTGGACATCTGTACCAAGTTGCTGTAGGTTCCTCTGACTCTGTCTGGCATCACCTACTCTTGGTTTTGTGAGCATGATGACAAGTCATTGACCTTCACCACCTAGCTCTTTCTTCACTAGCTTTGGGGTCACATGACACTGGTGCCCACAGTCCAGCCCACATAAGTATTTCTGCTGACTGGATGGTCCCTGAGCTGTGAGGAATTGAGCTTTACTATTGAGTCTGCAGAGGCTCTAGTTGGTTTTAGGTGACATGTGCAGAAGATTGTCTGGAAGAGGCTCTCTGTGGTTTGTCCAGATCTGGTAGTTGTCTCTCTTTAAAACAGACATTTCTAACTCAGAGACTTCAGAGATAAATGGAGTTAGGAATCCAGAGAGTTTCCCTGAGGGAAACTGTGACATGAAGAGGAAACTGCACAGGAAAACAGCCCAGACCTCCAACTGCACCTGCTACTGGGATGGTCCTTCTGTTCAGGGACCCCTGGTGGTTAAAACCTCCCTTGCAGGGATGTTTGTGTCTGGGCTTACAAGGACTTCCTCTCACTGTGTCTGTAGCACAGTAATATATGGCTGTGTCCTCAGCTCTTAGGCTGTTCATTTGCAGATACAGCATGTTCTTGGAGTTGACCCTGGAGATGGTGAATCGGCCCTTCACAGAATCTGCATAGTATGTGCTATCACCAGTATTAGTAATGCGTGAAACCCACTTAAGCCCCTTCCCTGGAGCCTGGCAAATCCAGTTCATGTAGTAGCTACTGAAGGTGAATCCAGAGGCTTCACAGGATAGTCTCAGGGACCCTCCAGGCTGCACCAAGCCTCCCCCAGACTCTACCAACTGCCCCTCACACTGGACACCTGAAAACACAAAGATAGCCTAATTAGGAAACTCTCACACATCCACTGTTTCTCTCACTCATGCCCACTCACATACTCAGTGTCTCTTGTTCTCCATAATTTACCTCTTAATAGAGCCACAAGGAAAATCCAGCTGAGCCCAAACCTCATGGTGTGTGGTCTGTGTTCAGTCCTGATTAGGGAATGGAAACACCTGGTATCTCAGGGCTAACCTCCTGTCCCAGAACTGCAGGGTTGAGGCTGGGCTGGTCTTTATGAGCTGAAGGGTCCTTATTTGCATGTCCTCCTGCTATATAGGGAGCTCTGGGGTTGGACTCTGACATAGAGTACATTGTCCCTGAGTGTTCCATGTCCACAGGTGCATGTATGTTAAATAATTCTCCAAATAGGGGCCTGTGCACTTACCATTGAACCCAAAAGCTCCAAGAGACCTGAACAAATATCCAGGAGTGAAACTCATCATAAAAAGACAGAGAGAAGGGTTTAAAATGAGAGATGGCTTTGACAGTCTCCAGTAATGACAATGAAGAGAAATCAACTTCACAACCTGAGAAAGAAGGAAAAGTACAGGAGGTTCATGTCTAGGAGACAGGAAGTTCCATCTGACATTATTTACTCTACAACATGATCAGAGAATAAACCAAGACCTGATTGTAAACGTAGAGCCAGTAGACCAAGTGTTGAGGAAAAGAGGAGTGTCTCTGTGGGAACCAGAAGCATGAACTATAGAGACCGAGACAGAGCTCCCAGGCCTTATTCCTTCAAGGGAGTTTGGTGCTAGACATGTAGCAGGTACTGCTTCCTTTGTGGTGTTTATTCTCTAGACCAGTGTTTCCCAAACTTCTCTCATGATGAGAATCACCTGGTGGAGTTGTTAAAACAGATTCCTGAATCCCAACTAAGATGTGCTAAACTAGAATTTTTGGGAACATATAGGTAAAATTGTATACTTAACTAGTGCTCTAAGACAGATTTTATATACAGAGCACTAAGTTAGGTATGCAATTTTACCTATATGTTCTCAAAAATTCTAGTTTAGCACTTCTTAGTTGGGATTCAGGAATCTGTGTTTTAACAACTCCACCAGGTGATTCTCATCATGAGAGAAGTTTGGGAAACACTGCTCTAGACTCTGTTGTAGATCTAGCTTCATTGGGATATAGAAGAAAATGATCATAATTAGATCATTTTAGGTGAAGTTGGTATCAGTGGGGGAGAAGTTATATTTTAGTTTTGGAAATTTAATTATAAAACATCTTGATGTAAATCACTGACGTGAAATAACTGATATATATATAAATTAAAACCTCCCTTGCAGGGAGGTTTGTGTCTGGGCTCACACTGACTTCCTCTCACTGTGTCTGTAGCACAGTAATATATGGCTGTGTCCTCAGCTAATAGACTGTTCATTTGCAGATACAGCATGTTCTTAGCGTTGTCCCTGGAGATGGTGAATCGGCCCTTCACAGAGTCTGCATAGTATGTGCTACCACCAGTATTAGTGGTACTAGTTACTGGTAATAATTAGTGGTAATAATTATATATAATAAATTAGTGGCAATAATTATATATATATAAAATTATTGATATGAAGAATAGTATTTGCTCTACCCCTTGATTACAGAATGAATAAGTCATTCAGGTAATTTCCCATTGCTGGAGCTGATGGATCTAATTTCAGAGAAACCTGGTCAGCCTTGGCAGTCCTGCCTTGTATTCACCATCAGGGTATGTAACAGGGTTCTAACCGGAAAGCAAGAGGGCATGTTGGGCTTTCCTACTTCATCAGCAGCTCATTTCAGAAGCACCGTTTCCTCCCTCTTGAGTACCTACTCACGTCTGCATGTGGATCTTGGCAGTGCCCTCACTGTGTCTGTACATGATGGGTGTCCCTGGGAACTTGAAGCCCCTTCAGTGGATGGACCAATGTGCTATGTGGGAATAGCCACCACAAGTCCAGAGATGAATTACCATGCACAGGAATTCACCACATTTCAGCAGACACACCTCCAGGATGGTCCTTCCTGATGTTGTGATTTCCTTCCTTTTTTTCTGAAATAGCCACACATAACATCCATAGTCATTCAGGCAAGAAAGTACCAGCTTGAAAATTAAACAAAGTCCCAGGTTCCAGGTGAGGTTCAAACTACTGTGTTGTGCATCTCAGACAGGTGTCATGGCTGAATTCCAAGAATGGGTGGTAATTGTTTTACTTTCATCAGGGATGGTTCAGTGCACACCTTCAGTTTATTGGAGACATGCAAGGAGAGCCTTGACCTAAAGTACCTGAGGGATCACCCAGCAGGATTATACAATAACTGGATGCTGGAAACAGCACTTCCTAATAAAGTAAGTTTCCTTCAGAATCGGTCCCTCTCTCTGATGTAAACTCACGCACGTGGAGGGAGGTTCTGTACTCACTAGATCTGTCAGTCAGGAGGGGACCACATAGACACAGAAAGGTCTGGGGAGCAGTACATGACTTGAGGGTGCTATGCAGACAAAGTGGATTCTCATAGCTTTTGGAAACCCATCAAGGGATCAAGGAGAGAAGTGTGGGAGCTCTCCTGGGTTCTGCAGAAGTGAGTGCGGTGAAGGTGGAGCCACTACATCACCTATGACATGGAGGCTGAGAAAATGCTGTGATAGATCAAGATGCCCAACAAGCAGCCTCAACCTGGGTTACTATCGGGTCTGAAACCTCACAGGAGTAATCTACAGATAATTCAATGCCGTCATTATGAAATGCCAAAGTTTAGCTCATGATTTTAATTAAAAAAAAGAATAAAAACTGTATAGCTGCCTCCTTCACTAAGGTATTTGATTTCTCAAGTCAGCTGCTTGTTGAAATGAGGTGATTCCCAATAAACCTTTGTTAAAATTCCCTATTAAACTACACGATAGGGGATAGGCACTCTGGTATCATGTGACATCAGTGCTTGTATGACACCTTTATAAATAGAGCTGAGGTCATTTCCTGCTCTTGTGGTACCAGAAACAGCAAATCCTGGCATCTGTAAAGGGGAAAGTGACCAGGGAGCAGCCCTCAAGGGTTCTTGGCACCATTTAGATGTTTTTGTTTTTGTTTTATTCCCCCCCCCCCGCAACTTCCACTGTTGATGGGACATGCACATGTTTTATTTATCGTGGGCCTGTCAGAAGGAAGGACCCCTATGGGGACAGGTGGGCATGTGGGTCAGACCCTGAGCTTAGCACTCAGGTGCCTGGGCTGTGCAGGGTCTCTCTTAGTGGGAAAGTTTGCCAATCACAGCCCGACAAGAGCACTGAGGATGGTCTATGTGGAGAAAGAAAAACAGAAAATACCAGACTGGTGAGGACAGTCAAGGCCCCATTTGTCATCGGAGAACAGCAATGTGACCTCCTCCTCTTGCACCTGCATTACCAAATGCAAGAAATTAAAGCCACAGAGAAAAAGAAAGAATCATCCCTGACAGCAGTTGTGAGCTTGAGAGAAAATCCCTGATCCCAACAGGACACCTTTCTTCCCCACCTCCCTCTGCTCCTGCTCCAAGGACTGTTCTCTCTGCTGTGGGTCCTGAGAACCCCCCTCAGCCCAGCCCTGCTGTCTCCCTTAGGAGGTTTGTGTCTGGGCTGACACTGGCTTCCCCTTACTGCATATTGCACAGTAATACATGGCTATGGCATCAGTTCTCAGGCTGCTCTGTGTTAAGTAAACTTGGCTCTTGAATATCTGGGTGATATTGATTCAGGATTTCAATGTTGGGTTATAGTCTGAATTTCCATCACTCCAGCCCCCTTTCCCAGAGCCTGGCAGGTCCAGTGCACATGATGGTTTGTTAAAGAGAATCCAGAGAAGGCTTCACTAGTCCTGGACACGACTCCTGCAGCTGCACTTGGGATAGGACTCTTGGGATAAGAAGCATCAGTACCTGACAGTTATGTGCAGTCACAGCCATCCCATGACCCCTGTCTGACCCCTGAGACCTTCACCTTGGCGGGCTGTCACTAGGCACAAGAGAAGTCTCATCTTCTAGACCACAGCTTTGCCTTCCCAGAGACCTCAGCCCTGTGTGAGGGGAGAGCTGGGAGCCTGCACAGCCCAGGAGAGCATTTACCATGGAGCTTGAAGAGAAATTTGCAAGAGGAGCAGTCCTTTCCTGTAAGTGTAGGGCCTAAGGTCAGAATGCCCTGGTCATTCTGGGATCTTTGTGTGGGCCTGTCTTCCCTTGACCTTCACCAGCTATTCAGGGAAAGGAGACAACATGGGTCGTGAAGTATTTTGGAATTGGGGCAAAGTATGGCATAAGCTTTCTGAGCACAAGAAAAATAAACTAGACTTAACCAGTTTGGCTCAGTGGATAGAGCATCGGCCTGTGGACTGAAGGGTCCCAGGTTTGATTCCAGTTAAGGGCATGTACATTGGTTGCGGGCACATCCCCAGTGGGAAGTGTGCAGAAGGCAGATGATCAATGTTTCACTCTCATGTGTTTCTAACACTCTATCCCTCTCCTTTCTTCTTTGTAAAAAAATCAATTTTATATTGATTTAAAAAAATCAATATATATATATATATATATATGGGAACAAGAACTAGATGAGCAAGTTACACTTAAATCTTTCAAATAAATGCAAAAGGGATTAGCATTTATCCAGATCATTTCTGAATTGCAAAGTACTAGTATAGCCACAATTTCTAAAATTTAAATCTCATCTTATACAATTATTTTCTATAGTTGTATAAAAAATAAAAAGTAAAGGACAAACATTTTAATATATTTTGTCTTAATTTACCACATTACCTTGATCTGTGAAACTACTCCCCCCAATCACAAGCAGATGAGACATTCCTGATTCTTGATGTTGAAAATTTCATAATTGTGATAACACCTTCTTGTGCATACTCATCCTTTGTAGAGACTCCAAACTAGTTACATTAGAAATAGTAATGATTTCTTTCAAATAAAAGAAATAATCATGGTTTTTAAATGAAGGAAACACAAGAAATTAAAATAGTGATCTTGTATGTGTACAGCTCTGAATCACTTATATGTTGAAATGATGATGGAAGGAGATTGACCTGTTTTCTCATTCTAGTGTTATCAGTGATGTTGGGGTTCAGAGTGAGGGAAATTGGAGAATTCCTAGCATATATTTTCTCACAAGAAAGGTCATTTCAACTCTGTCAGGAAAGCATCACTCCCAGCCTCCCTCTGTCCTGTCCTTGGGCATGATCACTGTGGTCAGAGGGCTCTCCCCCACAACACGCCATATCCTTAATGTGTAATGTACACATTCTCCCATCAGGCACATAAAGCTTATCATTTAATTCCCCTGAAGGAATATTTGGTGGGACAAATGATTTTTACTTTTATTAAAGATCATCAGTATTTTGTTTCATGTGTCCTACCCTCCCCCATCTTCCCTCTGAGATTCTGCAGTCTGTTCCAAGCTTCTAAGTCTCTGAATCCATTTTATTCATCAGTTTATTTTGTTCATTAGATTCCATATATGAGTGAGATCCTATGATACTTGTCTTTTTCTGACACTTATTTACTTAGCATGATACTCTCCGGGTCCCTCCATGTTGTCTCAAAGGACAACAGATCATTCTTTTTTATGGATGTACTATAGGCCCTATATATGAAATTCATGCAGGTGGGGGTGAAGAGGGAGGAGGGTGTTCTAGGCCTGGGTTGTGTTCAGGATCTATCAGGGCTTTCTTTCCTCCAGTTGCTGGCAGCTCACCAAGCCCCCACTGCTGCCACTGCTTACTATCTGTGCAGCAATGCCATTGCTCACCCATTTCCTCTGTCTGTGAGCAACAGGCATGGGGTGCCATCACTTGACTAACCTGGACCGTCATCTGTGGAGCAGTCACTGGCCAGCCCCGCACACATGCTACAGTGTCACTGGCTGGTGGCCTGAGCCTCCCTCTATGGGGCAATCGATGGAGGGGGCCCCAGATCCATAGCCCTGGAGAGGGAGTCCCGCACACCTGCCTCAGTGCAGCCAGCAGGGTGGTCTGGGCCTCCCTATGTGGGGCAATCTTGGAGTGATGGCGGGGCCCCAGACCAATTGCATCACACCACCTTGGCTGGCCTGGCACCAGTTCATGTCATAGCGTGGTCATCTGGAAGGTCATCCAGATGCTGCTTGGTCATTTGGTTGATTTTCATATTACCATTTCATTATTATGGGTAACTATATAATAAAGAGGCACAGTGCATGAAATTCAAGCAATGGGGGGGGGCTGTCCCTCAGTCCAGCCTGCAATCTTGCCAATTTGGGACCCCTCAGGGGTTGTCAGACTGCTGATTTAGGCCACCTACTGTCTTCCCCTCCTGGCCTGATCACCCATAACTGTCCTCCTCTGCCGGCCATTTTGTAGTGGCCATCTTGTGACCACATGGGTGTGGCCATCTTGTGCAAAAGCATGGTGGTAAATTTGCATATTACCTCTTTATTATATAGTATACTTTGTGGTATAAATATACCACATAATTTTTATCCACTCATATACTGATAGTCTCTTGGGCTGTTTCCAGGTCTTAGCTATTGAAATTTGCTGCTATGAACATAGGGGTGCAGGCATTCCTTCTGATTGATATTTCCCATTCCTTAGGATATATTCCTAAAAGTGGAATCACTGGGTTAAATGGCAGTTCCATAGTTAATTTTTTAAAGAAACTTCATAGTGTTTTCCATAGTGGCTGTACCAGTCTTCATTCCCACCAGCAATGTACCTGGGTTCATTTTTATCCACATTCTCAAGTGTTCCACACATGATGTGTTGGTTTGCTTATGGTAATCATTCTAACAGCTATGGGGTGATACCTAATTTTCTGGTTAATTTGCATCTTTGGATGATTAGTGACTTGAGAATTTCCTCATATGTCTCTTGGTCATCTGTATATCCCCTTTGGAGAAGTGTTAATGTAGGTCCTTTGCCCATATTTTAATTGGATTGTTTGTCTTCCTTTTCTTAGGTTGTATGAGTTCCTTATGTATTTTGGATATTAACCCTTTATTAGGTGCATCATTGCCAAAGATGTTCTCCTATACAGTGGGCTCTCTTTTCATTTTGTTGGTTTCTTTTCTGTGTAGAAGCTTTTTATTTTGATGTAGTCTGATTTTTTTTTTCTACTTAGTTTCCTTTGCCCTAGGAGATGTTCCTATAAACATGTTGCTACTAGAGATGTCTGGCATTTTGCTGCCTATGGTTTCTTCTAGGATTTTTATAATGTCCCTGCTTACATTTCAGTCATTATCCAAATTAAATTGTTTCTTATGTAAGTTGGTGGTCTATTTTCATTTTTTTTAATGTACCTGCCCAATTTACCCCATGACATTTATTAAAAAGTCTTTTTGTACTCCGTTGTAAGTTCTTGTTTACTTTGAAAAGTATTAAATGTGTGTAATGGCTTGGGTCTATTTCTGGGGTCATTATTGTGTTCCACTGGTCAAGATGCCTGTTCTTATCCCAGCACCAGACTGTTTTGTACTATAACCTGATATTTAGAATTGCTATCCCTCCAACTCATTTCTTCTTTCTCAAAACTGTTACAGCTATTTGGTTCCATATAAATGTTTGTAGTGTTTTCTTCTAGCTCTTTGAAACATGCTGCTGTTATTTTAGTAGGGTTTACATTAAATCTATAGGTTGTCTTTGGTAGTCTGGACATTTTAAGGATGTTAATTCTACCAATGCATGGGCACTGTATATTCTTTTTAAAAATATATATATTTTATTGATTTTTCACAAAGAGGAGGAAAGAGCTAAAAACATCGATGGGAGAGAAACATTGACCAGCTGCCTCCTGCACACTGGGGATGTACCCGCAACCAATGTACATGCCCTTGACCTGGGACCTTTCAGTCTGCAGACCAACGATCTATCCACTGAGACAAACCAGTTTCGGCACGGACAGTGTATATTCTTACATTTATTTATGTTTCCCTCTATCTATTGTTTCAAAGTCATGTAGTTTCCTTAATACAAGTTTTTTACCTCCTAGGTTAGTTTTATTTCTAAGTATCTTAATTTTGTTGTTGTTGCAATGATAAATGATATTATTTGTTTAGTTTCTCTTTTTCACAATTCATTATGGGTGTATAAAAATACTATCGATTTCTTGGTGTTAATTTTGTATCCGGCTGTATTGCCAAATTCATTTATTAAATCTAATAGTTTTTTGGTGGAGTCTTTAGGGTCTTCTATGTACAATAAATATCATGTCACCTGAATATAATGACAGTTTTATTCCCTCCTTTCCAATGTGCTGTCTTCATCCCTTCGCTTGTTGTAGGACTTCTGTTCTACCAGCTTTCAGGCTATTCTTATTGATGGTTGTTCTGTATTTTAGTTGTAATTTTGATGTGGTTGTGGTAGGTGGGGATTACCCAAATTTACCTATGCCACCATCTTGGTTCTTTCCCAGGCTCTATTTTTGATGTTTGATGCTAACATATTAAGGTTTATCTCTCTCTCTCTTCTCCTGTGCATGTGGGAAAATGGAAAAGAAAGCAGGATGCACCCTTGTGTCCTACAGGTGGGGCATTTATACCACACAAGCCCCTCTGTGTTCAGGACCCTCCCTGCCCCCATCTTGATCCACAATAAAACCCTGAATCAGTGTCCTTACATGGGGGATCCAAACATTTCTTTCCTTTTAAAAAAATATATATTTTTCAGTGATTTCAGAGAGGAAGTGAGGGAGAGGGAGAGATAAAAACATCAATGTTGAGAGAGAATCATCAATCTGCTACCCCCTGCATGACCCACACTGGGATTGAGACTGCAACATGGGCATGTGCCCTGACCAGCAATGGAACTGTGACGCTCAACCACTGAGCCAGGCCACCAGGCACATTTCTCTCTCTCTCTCTCTCTCTCTCTCTCTCTCTCTCTCTCTCTCTCTCTCTCTCTTTTTCTTTTTTCCCCCTGAAATTGGAGTTCCCATCAAAAGCAAAATGTCAAACGACAGTACCTCAAAGCTAAATAAAGCTCTAAGGATGAAGCCAGCTTAATGAATTACTGGTTAGGTCCAATGTACCAGAAAACATTAGCTAGCTCAGAATACTGTATTTGTAGAATCTGCTAAGAATTCAGCCAATGATGCTGAAAGCATTTGCCAGCTGAGGCTTGTTTTTCTGGAACCATTTCTAACATCAAAATCTGGAAATCTGTAAACTGCAGCATCTTCATGGGGCCACCCATACTTTTCCCAAGTACATCAAGGAAGCTCCAGGACTTCAGCTTGGTGATATGCCACAGTTCTCCTCTGAGATTGAAGAATTCCTGAGAGTATCTTCCAGGTAGAGCAAAGTGTTGTGGGATACTGCCTACCAGTTCTATGATGTGGGCAATGTTGTCTTCCTCTCTGGAATAGTCCTCTCCAGAATGCAGTTCAAACAAATAATCTCCCATCGCCGGCTCAAATGTGCTCCAGGTATCAACAATTGTGCTAAATCTAGTTCTTATTAAAACCTTTATGACGAACTACAGCAGGATGGTAGGGAAGAGTTGGAGGGGGGTTAGAGATCAACTTAATGGCCAGCACCTTCCCGGAGCTCATCCCAACAGCACAGAAGCTAACAGGCATCCATTTATGACTGTCTGAAAAGCCTGCCCTGCTCGCAGTAGATGTGCAACTGATGAAATAAACCTATCCAAGGGCCCTCTGTGTGAGAGACATGATCAGCCTGCACATCCACTCCAATGTATGGTGGGTCCCTCTACCAACTCCCGATGGTGCCTCCAATTGGTGCTACAAATATGATGACAAGTGAGTAAACCTCATCACCCGTGTTCTTCTTCCCTAGCTTTGGGGTCACACTTCTTTGAAGCCTGTTGCCCATCCTGTGCCTGTTGGGAGCTGTCTCCTGCTGCTGGCTGCCTGGGACCTGAGCTGGATGGGGCTGAGCTGCACTGTCAAGTCAGCAGAGCCTCTGGCTAGATTTAGGTGACATGGGTCAGAATCTCTCTCTCTCTCTATAAAAGCCATGTAACCAGAACAGCAGAATTACTGGAACAAACAGTACAACCAGTCATTATGACAGGCACTGCAGTGGCCAACCAGCCCAGTGGGGCCCTGATAACACCCCCAAAATTGCCTACAATCTCTCCCCCAGGCCAGCCCTGCCACTGATTGCCCCCCCTTGCCACCCTGATAGAGTGCAGGCTGGCCAGCCAACCTCCTGCATCCCTCCACCTGCCAGCCCAGCCCCCATAGCTGCTATCTGTGCCAGCTGGACCCCAAATGTGCATAATTTCATGCACCAGACCTCTAGTTAGATCGTTAATTATCATTTGGGCAAAAAAGTTGTATTTCTTTACAACAGAATTTCAAATTAATAAACTTCAGAGGTAAGCATAGAATCTGGAATCCAGTGGTTTCCCTGAGGGAAACTGTGACATGAAGAGGAAACCACACAGGAAACCAGCCCAAACCTCCAACTGCACCTGCTGCTGGGATGGTCCTTGTGTTCACTGATTCTGATCGCCCCCTGGTGGTCACAGCCTCTCCTGCAGGGAGGCTTGTGTTTGATTTCCCCTCACTGTGTGTCTGGCACAGTAATACATGGTCCTGTCCTGGGCTCTCGGGCTGCACATTTGAAGATACAGTGTGTTGTCAGCATTGTCTCTGGAGATGGTGAAGCGGTCCTTTACAGAGTCAGCATAGTATGTCAGACTTCCATCACTCTATAAACTGCCACCCACTCCAGCCCTTTCCCTGGAACCTGGTGGACCCAGTTCATGCCTTAGCTAAATCCAGAGGATTCACAGGATAGTCTCAGAGACTGCCAGGCTGCACCAAACCTCCCCCAGACTCCACCAGCTGCACTTCACACTGGACACCTGCAAACACAAAGATGTCCTGGACAGAAAACTCTCACATATCCACCGTTTCTCTCACTCATGTCTAATCCCATACTCAGTGTCTCTTGTTCTCCAAAAATTACCTCTTAAAAGAGCCACAAGGAAAACCCAGCTGAGGCCAAACCCCATGGTGAGTGGTTTGTGTTCAGTCCTGATCAGGGAATGGGGACACCTGGGGACCGGGGGCTGGGCTTCTGTCCCAGAGCTACAGGGTCAGGGTTGGACTTGTTTGATGAGAAGAGGGGGCCCTATTTGAATATCCTCCTGCTATATAGGATTCTCTGGGGTTGGAGACCTATAGTAAGGACAGTGCCTTCATCCAGGTATGAATGTCCTGAGTTAGAATCCTGGTCATGATACCATGTCAGTAACTAATACACAATCATAAGGAGTTATGGAGATTTGTCAAGTGTCCACATCTGGTAACAATGAGCCCAGTATCTGGGCTGAGCACTTCCCATAACCCCCATTGCCCCCATAAACTGACCCCAGGGCAGAGCAGAACCTGCTCGGTGAGTTTGCAGAACCCTGGCATGAGATGAGAGCATGAATGAGAATATATGCTATGGTGTTACCCCCACTTCAGGGTGGGACCCTTCTGTTGCCTCAGTGTCCTCGCTACCAGGGAGAAGGCAGTGCTTCACCTCGAATGTGGTCACATAAGGGGACTCATGTTCCCCCAGGTTTGTCACATGCACCTGAGGTCTGTGTTGGGCCCAGGACCACTGTTGTGAACCCTATAGTCCCTGTCTGTTTACTCTATTATTAGAGGCCTGTGGCCCTCTCCAGCCCTAATGTGCATGGACATCTCTATATGGGTTTTAGGATGTCAGCAATAACTTTCATGGCTGCAGCTGGACCTGGGGTCAGACGTGGCATTCATCATTGCCTCTCCAGGAACCTCTGTATTCGCTAAATCTGTCCAATGCTCTGGGGAGTAGGCTGCTGGGTGTGGCTGTTAGTTGGGAATACCTAAACCCAGAGCCCCTACATCACCTGGCCCTCATCAGGCATTTAAATGATGCAATTTTCCCTGCTCATGTTCAGTCCAATAGAGAGCAGAGCAGACCCTGCCCAGGCCATACTGATTTCTCTCTGTGCCTGTTGGGAGCTGCCACCGTATTCCCAAATGAACAGCAGTCACATGTCCCCACCTGCACAGAAAGGCTTTCTTCTGCAGCTGGGCCAGAGCTGTGAGCACTCCCAGAACAGGGCAGCAGTCACACCCTCAATCTCATGGATCCCTAAATGTGCCCAATTGTGGACAAATCCCTTTCTGGGACCAGGGACTTCTCACCCACTTCAAGGGAAGACTGTGCTGACTGAAAGAACATTTTAAAGGCTGGCACCCTACATGTGGTGGAGACTCTTCCTCTCTAAACCTGTAAGCACCTGTGTGTTCTCCCCCTGCTTCCCTGTGATGTGTGTTGTGACAGGGCCCTGGAGGGAGTCCTGGAGGACAGGATTTCAGGCTCAGGGAGGCTGACAGTGTCTTCAGGAAGATAATGACATGACTCCTCTGGTTCAAGCAGGTCTTTCTAGGCTGCTGCTCTCCAAAAATCTGAGTGACACAAGAAATCTGAGTGATAGGACATCTGAGTGACAGGAATCTGAGTGACAAGGAAACCTGAGTGACATGGGAAGACTGTAAACCATGACAGTGTTCTCGTTGTGCACCTCCTGCCCCTCCACAAACACCAGGTCACTCATGGGCCCTGTACTTAGTATCTGAATCATACCATATGCACCCCATCAACTCCAGCCCCTTCCTCATAGAGTCATGGATCCAACCCCAGCAATAATTACTGGTAATAGAGTAACCAGAGACAGTGCATATTACAGAGAGGGTCTGCGAGGGCTTCACCAGTCCTGGCCCCGACTCCTGCAGCTGCACCTGGGATAGGACCCTCACCTTGCGGGGCTGTCAGCAGGCACAGGAGAAGACCCAGCAGTCTCATCTTCTTCTAGACCACAGCTTTGCCTTCCCAAAGACCTCAACCCTGAGTGAGGAGAGAGCTGTGAGACTGCACAGCTCAAGAGAGGATTTATCCTGGATCTTGAAGAGAAATTTGCATGTAAGGCAGCCTTTCCTATAAGTGTAGGGCCTGAGGTCTAAATTCCATGGTCATTCTGGGGCCCTTATGGGAGAATCTCTTTCTTTGACCTCACTCACTACGCAAATCAGGGAAAGGGGACCACATGGGTCATGAAGCACATTGGAATTAAACAAAAAATTGCCTAAATTTCTGAGCATAAGAGGAAATTGTGACTAGATGAGTAGTTTACAGGTTTAACTACTCATGCATCTTTCAAACAGATGTGAAAAGGATTAGCATTTGTTCTAACCATTTCTGATTTTCAAAATCTCATGGTATCCACAATTTCCAATTTTTTAAAATTTAATTTTACAGAAAAAGTTCCTACTGTTGTGAAAAATAAAAAGGATAGCTACTCTCAATATCATATATCTTAATTTATGATGTTATTTTCATCTGAGTAACTACCTCCAAGAACAGGCAGGTGACACATTCTTTGATCTGTATTTTGTAAATTTGGTGATTTTGTCTACAGCTCACTGTGAAACCTCTCTATGCAAAATCCCATAGCCTATTGAAGAGACCCAAAACTAGTTACATCAGAAAGAGTTGTGGCTTTATGTGGATAAAAGACAAGAAATAAAATCGATGGTCATGAATATGCACAACTCAGAATCATTCCTATATTGAAATGATGATGAAAAGACATTAATCTATTTTCTCTGTCTAGTATTATCAGTAATGTTGGGGCTCAGTGGGAGAGAGTGAAGAGAATTCCACAATAGAATTTATCACAGGAAAGGAAACCTCAACCCTGAGAGTAATCCCTCACTCCCAGCCTCCTTCTGTCCTCCTGGTAGGTCAATCTGGTCAGAGGGTGCTGAGCTCTCCCACACGCATATAACATCCTTAATGTATATATGGTATCTAATAAAAGTGCAATATTCAAATTAATATACAAATTAACCATCACTCAGCTACACCACCAGCCACACTCACCAGCCAATTAGAAGTGAGTATGCAAATTAACTCAAACAAGGTGGCTGCAGGAGGCTTAGGTTTCCCCAGCAAATGGAGGAAGTCAAGCTTTCCTCACACCCTGGCTGGCCTAGGCCTCCACTCAAAGCTACAAAGTTTCAATTATAGAAGATAAATAAATCCCAACAAAAATGGTGGCAGCCACAGAACTGGAGAAAGCAGGAGGCTTGAGTTGCCCCCCATGATAGAGGAAACCAAGCTTCCACATCCCTGGCCTGTCTTGGCCTCCACTTAAGGCTACAAAGTTTCAATTATAGAAGATAAATAAATCCCAGATACCAGGGCCTCCGCTTGGGTTGCTGGTGGGCATGGTCGGACTACAAAACAAACCACCACAGGCCCCTCACCCAGGATGCCCCACACCCCAAGAGAAACCCCTACCCTGATCCGGGACACCCTTCAGGGCAAACCAGCTGGCCCCCACCCATGCATCAGACCTCTATCCTATCTAATAAAATAATAACACTCAAATTTACCATCACTCCAACACAAAATAGCTGCCTCCATGTGGTCAAAGATGGCTGCCCATGTGGACACAAGATGGCCACCATAAGATGGCAAGCAGTGGATGGCAGTTGGGAGGGACTAGGCCTGAAAGGGAGGGCAGATGGGGGCAATCCAGCCTGCAGGGGAGGGCAGTTAGGGGCAAACAGGTTGACAGGAAAGCAGTTAGGCATCAATCAGGCTGGCAAGGGAGTGGTTAGGGCAGTGTTTCCCAAACTTCTCTCATGATGAGAATCACCTGGTGGAGTTGTTAAAACACAGATTCCTGAATCCCAACTAAGAAGTGCTAAACTAGAATTTTTGGGAACATATAGGTAAAATTGTATACTTAACTAGTGCTCTAAGACAGATTTTATCTACAGAGCACTAAGTTAGGTATGCAATTTTACCTATATGTTCTCAAAAATTCTAGTTTAGCACTTCTTAGTTGGGATTCAGGAATCTGTGTTTTAACAACTCCACCAGGTGATTCTCATCATGAGAGAAGTTTGGGAAACACTGGGTTAGGTGTTGATGAGGCTGGCAGGCAGAAGCAGTTAGGGTTAATCAGGAAGGTAGGCAGGTGAGCAGTTGGGAGCCAGCAGTCCTGGATCATGAGAGGGATGTCTGACTGCCATTTAGGCTTGATCCCACTAGGATCAGGTCTAAACAGGCAGTCAGACATCCCTCGAGGAGTCCCAAATTGCAGAGGGTGCAGGCTGGGCCAAGGGACACCCCCTCCCCCCCACCATGCATGAATTTCATGCACTGGGACATTATATATATATATATATATATATATATATATATATATATATATATATATATATATATATATTTTACATTCTCCCATCAGACATATGATTTAGAAATATGTTCCTCATATTTATGTGTGTATTTTAATTTATTCAATGGAATATTTATGTTGTGTTTTAATTTGTTAATGAAATCTTTGGGATAAAAATGCTTTAATTTTAACCAAGTATAATTTAACAATATTTCCTTTATCAGGACCTGCTTTGGCAGATTTTACAGAGAACTCCCCCAAAAATGCTCAGCCTCCAGTCTCCATGTAATTTGGTTAGAGCATCTACAGGACTGGAGCAGGTTCTGGTACCAGAAAGGAGCACTGCTGGGAAGATACCCATAAATCTGGACTTGACTATGGGTCTGGGTGATTGGAGGAAACTAGACTAGTTTGAGGCACATGACAGAAATATGATTGATGTTCATGGACAGAGAGTTTCAGGACGTATAGGCTTAAAGCCTCCTCCAGTGAAGGCCCAGAAGAAATTGTAGGGCATGGTAGAGACAGCTTGTGTCATCATCGTATATACCTGAATAATTATGAGCAGGAGTTGTTAGATATAAAATCACTAAAGATCTTGTAGGCCGGGATCAAGAGAAATAAGGAACATGTTATTGCAAACTGGTGGGAAGGGGTTCCCTGTTTCCTACATGCACATTCTCACAGTGTCTCTGTTCTAGAATGTAACACCTCCCAGGTCCAGGGATCTGCACTTGGACACCTTTGTGGTCATTACTGATCTGGTCTCACCCTGAATCACTAAAGCTGCCTAATTCACTGGGGTCCTTTATATGAAATCTCTCAACACTTAAAGGTAATAGTGGACACCCCTCACTGGAGGAGCCATGGTGATGGTGTGTCTGTATGAGGAGCCTTCATTTCATTAGACCAAGGACCTCAATCTGTAGTCATTATCTTTCTTAATGTGTGTGATTCTTTTTTTAAGAAATCTATATTGTTTGAAGTGTTATATAAGTTTCTCCTTTGCCCCATTGTGCATCATCTTAATCAACATCATTACCATTTTCTTACTTATAATTGTTCTTCTCATTTTCTTTTTCTTTTTTTAATACATTTTATTGATTTTTTTTTTTTTTTTTTTTTTTTTTTTTTTTTTTTTTTTTTTTACAGAGAGGAAGGGAGAGACATAGAGAGCCAGAAACGTCTATGAGAGGGAAACATAGACTAGCTGCCTCCTGCACATTCCCCACCGGGGATGTGCCCACAGCCAACGTACATGCCCTTGACTGGAATCGAACCCGAGACCTTTCAGTCCGCAGACCAACGGTCTACCACTGAGCCAAACCGGTTTTGGCTGTTCTTCTCATTTTCTATACACAAGGTGTTTGTCCATATATTATAACTTTTTATAGAGAAAGATAAGGCATCTTCTCCTTGGCTGTCATTGGAAAATTGAAACCCCAAAAGCCCAACTCTAATTTGGCACAATGCTTTCTAATAACTAGTGATCTTGGATAAAGTACAGACTCCCACAAAGACATTGGAACAGAGAGCTGCTGTTGTCCAATTTTATTATTTTTTATTTATTGTCTAAAGTTTTACATAGGTCTCCTTTTTCCCCACTGGTCCCCCTTCTCCCCCACACCTCAGACATTCCCATCCCGGGCAAGCCCATTTCAGTGTCTGTGTCCATTGGTTATACTAATATATATGCATATAATTCCTTTGGTTGCTCTCTAACATCCCCACCCCCCCTGCCATTTTTCTCTGGATCTATTTTTCTTCATCAAATTATGTTGATCATTACATCCCACATATGACTGAGATCATGTGATATTTATCTTTCTCCAACTGGCTTATTTTGCTTAGCATAATTCTCTCCAGTTCCATCCATGTTGTTGCAAATGGTAAAAATTTCCTTCTTTTTATAGCTGCATAGTATTCCATTGTGTAGATGTACCACAGTTTTTAATCCACTCATAAGCTGATGGGCAAGGAGGTTGTTTCCAAATCTTAGCTATTGTATTAAACTGATAAGAACAGATACTACACTTGATCTTAGCCAAAAGGCTGAGAAGCAATAAATCTTAGCTATTGTAAATTGTGCTGCTATGAACATGGGGGTGCATATATCTTTTCTGATTGGTGTTTCCGGTTTCATGGGACATAGTCCTAGAAGTGGAATTACTGGATCAAATGGGAGTTTCATTTTTAACTTTTTGTGGAAACTCCATACTGTTCTCCACAGTGGCTGTACCAGTCTGCATTCCCACCAGCAGTGCAAGAAGGTTTCTTTTTCTCCACATACTCGCCAGCACTTGTCCTCTGTTTAATTGTTGATGATAGCCATTCTGACAGGTGTGAGATGGTATCTCATTGTTGTTTTGATTTGCATTTCTCAGGTTATTAGTGACTTGAGCATTTTTTATATGTCTCTTGACCTACTGTATGTCCTTTTTCAAAAAGCTTCAATTTAGGTCATTTGCACATTTTCTGATTGAATCATTTATCTTCCTTTTGTTAAGTTGTATGAGTTCTCTGTAAATTTTGCAGATTAAACTCTTATCTGAAATATCATTAGCAAATATGTTCTCCCATGCAGTGGGCTTTCTTGTTCTTTTGTTGATGGTTTCTTCTGCTGTGTGGAGCTTTTTATTTTGAAGTAGTCCCATTTGTTTATTTTCTCTTTAGTTTCCATTGCCTTAGGAGCTGTATCAGTGAAGATATTGCTATGACACATGTCTGCTATTTTGCCGCTTATGGAATCTTTTAGGATTTTTATGGTTTACCATATTACATTTAAGTTATTTAGCCATTTTAAGTTTGTTTTTGTGTATGGTGTAAGTTGGTAAATCTAGTTTCATTGTTTTGCATGTATCTGTCCAATATTCCCAACTCTATTTATTGAAGAGACTGTCTTGGCTTCATTGTGCGCTCTTGCCTCCTTTCTCAAATATTAATTGAGCATAATAGCTTAGGTTGATTTCTGGGTTCTATGTTCTTTTCCATTGGTCTATATGTCTGTTCTTGTGCCAGTGTCAGGCAGTATTGAGAACCGTGGCTTGGTTATATAGCTTGATATCTGGTATTGTTATCCCTCCAACTTTGTTCTTCTTCCTCAGGATTGCTGCAGCTATTCGAGGTCTGTTTTTATTCCAGATGAATTTTTGGATAGTTTGCCCATCCCTGGCTGTGCAGTGGAAAGTCCTGTCTGGCCTCACAGGGCATTGACCTCTTAGTGTCTCTTGTTCAGTACTGAAGGCTGTGACCTGAGGTCAGATTGCTCCCTCAGGGACACCTTGTGGTTTGGACATCTCTGGGTAGAGTGAACTGGCCTTACTGATCCCCAATGGCTCTGCAAGGAGACCCCAAACCAGGGCTATATTGAGGGAATCCAGTAGCCCTTCATTGAAGCTGCCAGATGCATGGACACAGCCAACCCTCCTTTCATTGAGAAGTTCTTGGTCTCTTATGTCCTTATGTTCCTCTCTTTGACGGCCCCATCTTCATATCCCAGTGTATGGCCAAATCTCACTGCACATTTATTTAAAAAAATGCACACACACACACACACACACACACTGATATGGTTTTCTCTGTTATGAAATCCACATTTGCCCCTCTTCTCTGTACATCATACATGGGCAGGGACCACATGTGAATTCTAGGTCAGGATGTGAATTTCTTTGGAAGCCGATCAAATGCACCCATAATACAAACACAGACTTTGAAGAGCAGACACTAGCGTATCTGTGCTCTTGCAGGTCCTGCACTCCCAGATGCAGGTGGAACGGGTCATGTTTGCTCAAGGGAGAATCAGAGGTTGGGCTGGGTCACTCTTTGACTGCAGGGGTGCATTGCTGGAAGTCTCCTGGCCCTGCAAGTGACCATGCAGGGCTCCTCCCTGTCTCTGTCCAGTTCCGGGGAATAGGCCTTGCTGGGGAGCACCTGCCTACCATGAGCAAAGCCCAGGCCACACAGCAGAGACAGGCTCACACTCTGTCCCTCCTCTCTCTTCACTACTCCCAGCAGGAAGTCTCTCCCACAGGGGGCAGCTCAGGAAGGTCTCCCAGGTCCTGAACCACACAGAGGCTCTGAGACACTGGACTCACCTTTCCCTAGAGGGACATGAGCACTGACTCTAGACCAGCAGGCGCTCTGACATGGGTGTGGACATGGACCTGCCTCTGGTCTCAGAGAGTCATTTTGGTACCTGCCTTCCCAGCATCCACCTGAGACCCTGGGGAAAGGAAACCTGAAGGTTGACTATCTGGGAAGGAGTCTGTGAGCTCATGATGGGCTAAGACTACAGATGGAGAGAGGATAAAAATGCAGAGCAGGTGTATCTTTTTAAAAATCATTTAACTGATATTTACCTAATGAGATATCAGGAAAAAAGGACTTTTGAATGTCCTGAAGAGACCTGATAATATGTTTTCACGATAAAGGCCATCATGAAACTGAGGTTAGCCTCCAAGTTTACACCTTACAGCTCACAGAGCAATTCAGAATCCACACCTTTGAGAACTGCTCCAGTGCAGGACGTCAAACTCAGGATGTTCAGAACCCTTGAGAAGTTGCAATTCTGGAAGCAGAGGATGACCCATAAAATTTGGTAACAAATTGAGGATCAGACAGAGGAAGCTTCAGTCAATGTGAGAACAAAACCCAACTCTCACTCCTGCTTTATGCCTATTGACCGGCTCACCATCCACTTTGAATGCATGAGTCCTTTTCCCTTATCATTGCAATTGTTAGGTGGACACAGGAGTCTGACCCCAGGTTTTGTGCTGACATTTGGCAGCTCTGAAGTGTTGCCCTCCCTTCTCCACTTATGCCCACATCTAGACATGTGGGTGAGGCATCCTGGTGGTCTCTCTTCTGTCTGGGAGGGGTCCATCAACTCTAGCCCCTTCCCAACACAAGAACCCCCAAAAATCTCCTTCCTTGATACAGCTCACCTTGCGCCAGGCCTCTTCTGGCTCCCTGAAGCCATTGCACCTGCTGGAGATGTCTCCCTGCCTCCAGAGATCCAGGTTATGTGGGCGGGAGTCATGTTGTTCTTGCACTGAATCCACAGCCATCATCTCTGTGAGTAAGGGCTGAGCACTGGCCACCCTGCGGCCTCTCTTCTCCATCAGGAGTGACAGCTCTTTGCTGTCGAACTGTCTGTGTCCCAAACATGACTTGGGAGAAGGTCCAGGAGCCAATGTCATAAGAAGAGGAAACTCAGCCTCCAACAGGATCCAGGGATCCAACCTGCTCTTCCTTCTGCTTCTGGTTTGGATGTTCTGATCTATGTGTCCTGAGCGCCCCCTGGAGTCCTGGACACCCCCAGCAGCCCAGCTCTGCTGTCTCCCTCAAGGAGGTTTGTGTCTGAGCTCCCACTGACATCCCCTCACTGTGTCTCTTGCACAGTAATACACGGCTGTGTCCTCAGTTTTCAGGCTGTTCATTTGGAGGTACATCGTATTCTTGGCATCGTCTCTGGAGACTGTGAATCGACCCTTCACAGAGTCTGCATAGTATGTGGTACCACTACTACTAACACCAGAGACCCACTCCAGCCCCTTCCCTGGAACCTGGTGGACCCAGTTCATGCCATAGCTACTGAAAGTGAATCCGGCGGCTTCACAGGAAAGTCTCAGAGACCCCCCAGGCTTCACCAAGCGTCCTCCAGACTCCACCAGCTGCACTTCACACTGGACACCTGCAAACACAAAGATGTCCTGGTCAGGAACCTCTCACATGATCATGTATTCTCTCATATCTACTCACATACTCAGTGTCTCTTGTTCTCCATAAATTACCTCTTAAAAGAGCCACAAGGAAAACCCAGCGGAGGCCAAACCCCATGGTGAGTGGTTTGTGTTCAGTCCTGATCAGGGAATGGGAACACCTGGGAACCCCAGGGCTGGGCTTCTGTCCCAGAGCTGCAGGGTCAGGGCTGGGCTGGTTTTTATGAGCAGAGGTGGACCTATTTGCATATCCTCCTGCTATATAGGGAGCTCTGGGGCTGGAGACCTACAGGGATAGTAGTGACTCTTTGCAGGTGAAGGTGTCCTGAGGCAAATCATGTCATGAAAACATTTCAATAACTAAATACAGAATCATGAGTTTTAGGGAATGTCCATGGGACCACATCTGGTGACACTGAGCCTGTTTCTGGACTGATCAGGAACAGCCCCTTCCCACTGGTCACCATTGCTCTCCTGAATCAACTCCAAGTCAGAGCAAAATCTTCCAGTGAGAGTATAGAAACATGGTGTGAGATGAGAGCATAGATAAGTGCTCTGGTGCTACCCCCATTTCAGGGCTGGATTCCCCTGAGGTCTCAGTCCTCTCTATTATGAATAAGGTCATGCCTCACCTGGGAGGTCATCCTTCATCACCTGAGGGGAGTCAGGTTCCCCTGGTCTGTCACATGCACCTGAGGTCTCTGTTTGGCCCAGGACCACTATCGTGATCCCCACATCCCCTGTCTGTCCACTCTTTTGCCAGGGGCCTGAGATGCTCTCCAGCCCTGATGTGCATGGACATCTACATGTAAAGGTTAGGAGGCCAGTGGTAACTGTAATAGCCTCAGCTGGCCCTGCGGTCAGATGTCACATCTATCAATGTCCCCCCCATGTGCCTCTGGACCCACTAAGTCTGTCCAATGCTCTGGGTTGTAGATTGCTGTGTGTGTGGCTATTTGTTGGGAAGAGTCAGGCCCAGAGCCCCCAGAGGATGTGTCCCTGCATCACCTGGCCATCATCAGGCATTTGAATGATGTAATTTTCCCTGCTCATGTTCAATCCAATAGAGAGCAGAGCAGACCCTGCCCAGGCCATACTGATTTCTCTCTGTGCCTGTTGGGAGCTGTCACCGTATTCCCAAATGAACAGCAGTCACATGTCCCCACCTGCACAGAAAGGCTTTCTTCTGCAGCTGGGCCAGAGCTGTGAGCACTCCCAGAACAGAGCAGTAGTCACACCCTCAATCTCATGGATCCCTAAATGTGCCCAACTGTGGACAAATCCCTTTCTGGGACCAGGGACTTCTCACCCACTTCAAGGGAAGACTGTGGAGACTGAAAGAACATTTTAAAGGCTGGCATCCTACCTGTGGTGGAGACTCTACCCCTCTAAACCTGAGAGCACCTGTGTGTTCTCCTCCTGCTTCCCTGTGATGTGTACTGTGACAGGGCCCTGGAGGAAGTCTTGAAGGACAGGGTTTCTGCATTCTGGCTCAGGGAGACTGAGAGTGTCTTTAGGAAGGTAATGCCATGAACCATCAAGCACATGCAGGTCCAGGCCCAGTACCTGCAATCTGCCCATCTACTGTCCATACTAGCCTGACTGCTCCCCAGAAATCTGTATCACACTGGAACTATGAGTGACAGGACATTTGAGTGACAGGAAATCTGAGTGACAAGGGAATTCTGAGTGACAAATCTGAGTGACAAGAACTCTGGGTGACACAGGAAAGCTGAGTGACTATGGAAATCTGAGGTGCAGGAGAAATGTGAGTGACAGGAAATATGAGTGACATGAGAAACCTGATTCGAGTGGTAAATCTGAGTGATCTGGGAAGACTGGGATCCATGACAGTGTTGCCCCTCCACTACCCTGGAAGACCTCATGTGGGATCTTCTGTCAGGATCAGACATAAGCATCTTAGAAATTCTCATAACAAGCCGTCCAATAGTCATAACAGACCCATGGCACAGGGTGAGTTCTGGTCAGGACTCCCTTTCCCTGGAAGCCTGTGCCCAAATCAGCTGATTTCCTTTCAATGGCTGGAGTGGATCCCATGGATGGGGCCCTAGTGACAGGTGGGTGTCCTTCCAGTATTGTACCAGCTCAGCTCCTCAGAGACAGGGGCTGGGGCAGCCTCCCTGGCCCAAGCTGGGGAAGCCCTGATATGAACTGAGACAGTACTGGGAACACTGGAAAAGTATTGGATGGAACCATTCAGACCACTGAACTCTGACCTCCCTGACCTCTGACCCCACAGAACAGCCTTCCCTTGCTTGGAGCCGGGGCCTGACTCTAAATACTAATACATTCAGTTGGAGTTTACAATGAAATTATTTAAGGATATTGTCAGCATGTTTAATTCCATTAAGCTCCTAAAAAAGTTAACATTAAATATAATCTTATATAATAAAAGGCTAAAATGCAAATAGACCAAACGGGGGAATAACTGGTCGCTATGACACGCATTGACCACCAAGGGGCAGACACTCAGTGTAGGAGCTGCTTCCTGCTGGTCAGTGCTCTCCCACAAGGGGAGATCCACTCAGCCAGAAGCCAGACTAGGGATGGTGAGTGCCCCAGAGGTGGAAGGAGCCTCTCTTAGTCTGCACAGCAGTGCTAAGGATGTCTGTGGGCTCCCAGACTGCAAGAGGGTGCAGGCTGGGCTGAGGAACACTCCCCCTCTCCCCCCTCCCCCGCCCAGTGCACGAATTTCATGCCCTGGGCCACTAGTCAAATATAAAGGAACTGTGAGAAGGACATGATAAAGATAGAAAGTGGAGCCTGGAGGAGACAGTGCCAGCGAATGAGCAGGTGGCTCCTTCATGTCCGACTTGGAGGAGACCTGTCTCCACAGGAGTTCGCCCTGCAGTCTCGGTCTCCCTGCAACTCCGGTTTGGCAGCTCGGCCTCTCAGAAGCACACTGACATGCACAATGCTCCAGCTACGCCTCTAGTTTCCCTGGAAAAGTCACTTTAAAAAATGGCACAACTCTAGAAAAACAAGATTGACACAGCATTCTGAGAGTTGCCTAACTGACCCTTTATATGACATGGTACTAATGACAATCTAGGAGTATACGTGTGTCAGAGGTTAGATTCCATGCATACGGGTTCAATAACTTGCAAGAGAAAAACAAAGTGAAAAGAAAAATACAACACGCAAACGCACGCTGCAATCATGATGCCCCTTATTTATTACACTTCAGAAGGGGGGCCAGCAGCACTTTGGGCCCCCAGTAAACCCAGGACAACCCTGCATCCCCACCCCAACTGTGCAGGTGCTGTACCCTCAAGAAGGAGACAGGGAAGAATTTTGTTAAGATCTTCCTTGCATCTATAAATGCAGTCACCTGCAGGTGGGCAGCACCTCTTGTCTCCTGGGAAATCACTTCAAGCTTGGCCATAGACCTTTATGATTTGCACACAAACAACAGCTGAGAGTAAATGAGATTATCTGGAATAAATACGAGGAATTTATATTTATAGTGGTAGATTTGATTGCTACTGAAGACAGATAGCTAGGGATAGAAAGACAGGTCGAAAGAAAGATTTTGCATTTTGTTTCCTTGTGATTCCCTTCTTCGATCAACCTCCAGAGGGGTTTCTAAGTGCTTGCGCACCTAGGATATGATCTGCTCTAGAGATCGGGTTCAATGTCTGAGATGCCTTTGACAGAAACCGGTAATGACAAACAAGATAAATTAATCATCAAATCTGAGGTGAATAAAAATACAGAAGATTCATGTTCATGAGATGGAAGTTCCAAAATGATCAGAGAATAAACTAAGAATGGAGTGTGAACCTAGAGCCAATGGACCAAGATAGGGGAGAGAGGAGCATCTGTGTGAGTCCCTGGGAGCCAGAAGTATGAACTATAGAGACATAGACAGAGCTTCTGGATGCTATTCCTTCAGGGGAGTTTGGACCTGGATGTGTTGCAGCTAGACTGCCTTCTTTGTAGTGTTTATTCTCTGGAATCTGTTGTAGACCCAGTTTCATACCTTGGGATATAAAAAAAAGTGTCTGTCATGACCAGTTGTGTTTAGCTGAAGATATTGGTAATGATTTAACAATATTTAAGTTTTGGTTATGAAAATCTTGTTATTGGAAAGCTGATGTATGTATTTGACCGTAGGGACTCCTGCCCCGTGTTCCTATATGATAGGGTCACATGACTCAGTACCATTGGGGGAAAAACTATCTGGGAACATGAATGTGGGATTAATCAAGCCCAAGCACACACATGACTAGGGTTGTTTCCTTAGGTTGTGATCTTGTTGTTTAGCCAGTTCAATAACTCTTTCCTCGCTTTACTCTGAAACAGTTGTACATATTTTCTACAGTCTTGAAGACACTCTGTTGAGAGGATGCAGGGCACAAGCCATTTGTGCTTTAGTTTTGTATCTTACATCTTTCCTGAATTCTAGTTCTGTTAGCTTCTCATACATTTTTTAGGCTTTTCTCTGTACAATATCATGTCATGCCTTGCATACAGATAAGGAGAAACAATTTAACTTGTTTTTTTTTCTGATATAAACATTTTAAACTTATTTTTCTTGCCTAGTTATTCTAACAAGGAATTTTAGTTTTGATGAATAGAAATAGTCACTGAAGAGCCATGGTCTTGGTCCAGATGTAAGAAGAAAAGCTTTGAAATTTTCTCTGTGTAGCATGACATTTGTTATCTTCTCAAACGTGGCCTTTATTACAATATATTGAGGCCTATCACTTCTAAAACTAATCTGCTAAGAATTTAAATTCTGAAGTAATTTTCAATTTTGAAGAATTTATTCTATATCTATTTATATAGTGGTATACTTTACCCTTCGTTCTGTGAATGAGATATATCACAGTTACTGATTTACATACTGTGAACCATCCTTACATTTACAGGACAGTATCAACTTGATCTTGGCAAATGATCCTTTCAGTGTGCTGTTAAGATTCCTAGTATAGTATTGAGGGTTTTTGCATGTGTGTTTACCAGGGATCTTGACTTTTTTTGTATATTTTTCTTTTTCTTTGATATGAGTATAATGATCACCTCAATAAATTTGTTTGGAAGTCTTGCCTCTATTTTAATTTTTATTCTGACCTGAGGATTTTTTCCATTAATTTTAAAAGAGAGTGGAAGAGACAGGATAAGACTGAGGGAAATATTGATGTAAGAGACACATTGATTGGTTACCTTCTGCACGAGCCTGACCATGGCCTTGCCCAGGTAGAAGCCTGCAACCTACATAGGTGCCCTTGACCAGAATCAAACCCAGGACCCTTTGGTCCACAGGCCAGTGCTCTATCCACTGAGCCAAATCAGCTAGGGCTAGAAGTGTTGTCTATTTATTTAATACTTGGATGAGTTTGAGAAGAGCTGATTTAAAAATTAACAATTCTTATTTGAAATTCCAGTGAAATTCATTCTTGAGTCTATTTGGTCCTTGGCTTTTCTTTGTTGGAAGGTTTTCACTATTACATCAATTATTTTCTAAAATTTGTAGCAATCTTGCAAAGTTGGGATAAAATTCCTAATTTGAGCACCTACAAAGTGGACTAAAAAATACAATTTTGATCTTCACAGAATGTGGGCAGCGTTAAGATAATAGTTGCTTCCAGACCACATATTTATTTCATATTAGAGGCCTGATGCATGAAATTCATGCATTTGGGCAAGAGGAGGAGTTCCTCAGACTGGCCTGCACCCTCTGACAATCCGGACCATTTGGGGAATGTCTGATTGCCAATCTAGGCCCAATCCCAGTGGGCTTGGGCCTAAACCGGCAGTCTGACATGCCTTACACAATCCGGGACCTATGGCTCCTAACCTCTCTCCTGCCTAGGCTGCCTGATCACCCCTAACCCCTCACCTGCTTGCCTGATCACACCTAATCACTCTGCCTGCCTGCTTGATCACCCCTAATTACTCATCTGCCTGCCTATCAACCTTTACTGCCTCTATTTCATCCCTGCCATCGTGGCTTTATCCTGAAGGCCATCCTGAATAAAGTCCTTCAGAAGATCGTTTGGCTATAAGTTCTAATTAGCATGTTCTGCTTTTATTATTACAGATTATTATAGATTGTATCCAAGACAATGAAATACAACCACAATTTCTGATATAGAAATTATAAAGTACAGTGTATAATTACATGAATAGTTTTGTATCACTGCTCAAGTGTGAATGCATGTGTTTTACAAAAAACAAGTGTGCAACTGGGTGTAGGTGTGACTGTGTGTGATTTTGTGTGTCTATGTGACTCAATGTTTCTTGGGAAAGTAGTAAGAGGACAGTATGGACACAGAGGGTCCTATGGACAGCTTTTCAGCTTCCAACATGCTCCCAATGCACATCTCACACACAATGAAGCTATAAAACTTTGGATGCAGGAGGGAAGGTGGAGGGAGGAGTTTGATGATGCACATCCCAGCCATTAGGGTCACCTGTCTCTGCTGTGGAGGAGCTTGCAACTTAAATAAATGGGGTTAGCATTGCTTCTTCCAGGACATCAGGAGCCCCTTGTTTAGATGGATGTGGGGGCTCTCTGTATATACTGCACTGAGCTGACAGCTCTCCTGTGGATCAATGTGGACCCCAAGAGGATGGGTAAGGTCCACCAGCCATGAGTGTGGTCGGGTCTTTTAGCAGAGGAGGGCCGTGTGATCTCCTTGAATCAGGAAAGGAAGGGCACACAGAGAGTCCAACACTGAGGGTAGATGTGTCCTCCTTCGCCAGGGATCGATGCAGAGCTGTACACACAGCCCAATCCCAGCAACCCACCTGTGGAGTTCACACTCATCAGTGAAACGTTGAAAAGACACTAAAAAAAGACCCTTATAATTTGTGGATGAGACTTCATGGAGAGACCCCATCACTGCCAACATGTCACCTGTGAACAGACAATGTTCTTTCTTCATGATTGTCTGCAGTGAGAATGTGAGAAGGAAGACTCCTCCCAGAGCACAGCTGAGAGCTGTGCCCAACAGCAATGTCCTTTCCTCCTTCCTTTTTCTGCCCCTGCTCCTGGGATGCTCTCTATGATGTGGGTCCTGAGTGCCTCCTGGTGTCCTGAGCAGCCACTGCAGCCCAGCCCTGTGGTCTCCTTCAGGGAGATTTGTCTGGGCTCATACTAACTTCCCCTCACTGTGTCTTGCACAGTAGTAACTGGCTGTGTCCTCAGCTCTCAGGCTGTTTAGTATTAAGTAAACTTGTCTGTTGGACGTGTCCCTGGTGATGCTGATTCAGGATTTCAGTGTTGGGTTATAGATTCTACTTACATCAGCCCATATAACCCTGATCTACTCCAGCCCCTTTTCTGGAGCCTGGCAGGTCCAGTGCTTACCATAGCTTGATAGAGACAATCCAGAGACAGTGCAGGTAAGGGAGAGGGTCTCTGAGGGTTTCACCAGTCTTGGGCCCGACCATTCAACTGCATCTGGGACAGGACTCCGGGGAACAAGGAGCATTAGTCCCTGTCAGTCACTTGCAATCAGCCATCCCATTACCTAACCCCTGAGACCTTCACCTCAGGAGGCTGTCACCAGGCACAGGAGAAGACCCAGCAGTCTCATCTTCTTCAGACCACAGCTCTGACTACCCAGAGACCTCATCCCTGTGTGAGGAGAGAGCTGTGAGCTTGCATAGCCCATATGATGAATTATCCTGGAGCTTAAAGAGAAATTTGCATGTGGGACAGACTTTCCTGTAAGTATCTGGCCTAAGGTTAGGATGCCCTTGTCATTCTAGAGACCCTCTTAGGACATCTCTTCCTTTGACATCACTCAGAAAGTAAGTCAAAGACAGGAAACTGTAGGGTGGGATCTAGGGCCAAGCCTCAGGCTGATCTGCTGCAGGGCCACAAATAAGTCCCAGCCTGGAGGGCAGAGCTCTCCTAGCATAATTAATCCTGACTTTATAGTCCTCCCTAATTCTGGGCTGTGGGAGTTGCAGAAGCAGCAAGTGTTGCCAAAATAAGAACATTTGTATGCATGTTACTCTACCCTTGTTTTAATCAGACAATAAAATAAAGCATTGACTTGAAGGCTTAGGTATTTTGTTTCCTCATAGAGGCATCCACAGGCAGGCCATATCTAGTTTCATTCTTTTGCATGTATCTGTCCAATTTTCCCAGCTGTATTATCTTGTCTGTCTTTTCTTCAGTCCTTCACCAACCCTCCTCAGGTTCATCCTTGGCCATGCTAGGGACCACATGGGACATGAAGCACATTGGAATTAGGTCAAAGAATGGTCTAAACTTTATGAGCATAAGAAGAAATAGTGGACTAGATGAATAGGCTACACTTTTAACTTTTCATGCATCTTTCAAACAGGTGTAAAAGGGATTAGCATTAGATCATTTATGAATCTCAAAATATTATTGTATATATACTTTTTCAAATTTTTGAGTCTAATTTTATGGAAATAACCAATACCATTGTGGAAAATAAAGATAAAGGACAGCCATTATTTTTTTCCCTTATTTTTTTTATTAAATTATTATCTGTGTACATATCTTACCATTGCCCACCCATACATACCTTCCCTCCTCAGAGTTTTGTGTCCATTGGTTGTACTTATATGCATGTATACAAGTCCTTCGATTGATCTCTTTTCTCCCCCACATCTCCCTACCCTCCCCGCTATAATTTGACAGTCTGCTTGTTGCTTTACTGCCTCTATATCTATCTTTTGGTTCATCAGTTTATAATGTTCTTTAATATCCATAAATGAGTGAGGTCATGTGGTATTTCTCTTTCATTGATTGGCTTATTTTACTCAGCATGATGTTCTCCAATTCCATCCAGGTTGCTGCAAATGATGAGAATTCCTTCTTTTTATGGCAGCATAGTATTCCATTGTGTAGATGTACCATAGTTTTTGGATCCAATCATCTGCTGATGGGAACTAGGCTGTTTCCAAATCCTAGCTATTGTAGATTGTACTTCTATAAACATAGGGGTGCATATATCCTTTCTGATTGGTGTTTCTAGTTTCTTGGTAACAGATTATCTAACTCCACAACTCCTAGGATTACATCCTAGGAGTTTGATTACTGGGTCAAATGGGAGTTCCATTTTTAGTTTTTTGAGGAAACTCCATACTGTTCTCCACAGTGGTTGCAGCAGTCTACATTCCCACCAGCAGTGCACGAGGGTTCCTTTTTATCCTCAACCTCGCCAACACTTGTTGTTTGTTGATTTGCTGATGTTGGCCATTCTGTCAGATGTGAGATGGTACCTCAATGTTGTTTTGATTTGCATGACTCGGAAAATTAGTGACTTGGAGTATGTTTTCATGTGCCTCTTGGCCTTCCTTCTGTCTTATTTTGAGAAGATTCTATTTAGGTCCATTGCTCATTTTTTAATTGGATCATTCATCTTCCTTTTATTTAGTTGTATAAGTTGTCTGTAGATGTTGGAGGTTAAACCTTTATCAGTAATAACATTTGAAAATATGTTCTCCCATACAGTGGGGTTTCTCATTGTTTTGTTGATGGTTTCTTTTGCTGTAAAAAAGCTTTTTATTTTGATGTAGTCCCATTTCTTTCTCTTTACCTTCCATGGCCCTACGGGCAATATCAGAGAAGAAGTTCTTTTGGCATATGTCTGATATTTTGCTGCCTGTGGATGCCTCTAGTATTTTTATGGTTTCCAATCTTATGTTTAAGTCCTGTATCCATTTTGAGATTATTTTTGTGTATGGTGTAAGTTGGTTATCCAGTTTCATTCTTTTGCATGTATCTGTCCAATTTCCCCAACACCATTTATTGAAGAGACTGTCTTGACTCCATTGTATATTCATGCCCCCTTTGTCAAATATTAATTGAGCATAGTATTTTGGGTTGATATCTGGGTTCTCAATTCTATTCCATTGATCTATATGTCTGTTCTTGTGCCAGTACCAGGCTGTTTTGAGAACAGTGGCTTTGTAATACAGCTTGAAATCTGGTATTGAGATCCCTCCTACTTTACTCTTTTTTCTCAGGATTGCTGTGGTTATTTGGGGTCTTTTATTGTTCCAAGCAAACTTTTGGAGAGTTCTTTCTAGGTCAGTGAACTATGCCATTGGTATTTTAATTGGGAGTGCATTGAACCTATAGATTGCTTTGGGAAGTATGGACATTTTGGTGATGTTGATTCTACCAATCCATGGACATGGTATGTGCTTCCATCTGTTTACATCTTCCTCTATCTCTTTTTTCAGTGTTGTGTAGTTTTCCGTGTATAGGTCTTTTACCTCCTTAGTTAAGTTTATTCCAATGTATCTTAGTTTTTTTGGTGTGATGGTAAATAGGATTGCCTTTTTAGTCTCTGTTTCTGCAAGTTCACTATTGGTGTATAGAAATGCAATAGATTTCTTGACGTTAATTTTGTATCCTGCTACATTGCCAAATTCATTTATTAAGTTAATTAGTTTTTTAATGGAGTCTTTTGGGTTTTTTATGTTCAATATCATGGCATCTGTAAATAAGGATAACTTTACCTCCTCTTTTCCAATTTGGATGCCTTTTATTTCCTCTTCTTGTCTATTTGGATTTGCTAGTACTTCCAGTACTATTTCAAACAGGAGTGTTGAGAGTGGGCATATTCCTGTTCTTAGAGAGAATGGTTTTAATATTTGCCCATTAAGTATGACGTTGGCCATGGGTTTATCATATATAGCTTTTGTTATGTTGAGGTATGATCCTTGTACTCCCACCTTGTTGAGAGTTTTTATCAGGAAAGGGTGTTGGATTTTATCAAATGCTTTTTCTGCATCAATTGATATGACTATATGATTTTTATCTTTCAATTTGTTTATGTGATCTGTCACCTTTATTGATTTGCGGATATTGTACCATCCTTGCATTCCTGGAATAAATCCTACTTGGTCATGGTGTATGATCTTTGTGATGTTCTACTGGAGTCAATTTGCTAGACTTTTGTTGAGGATTTTGGCATCTATGTTCATGAGGGATATTGGCCTGTAATTCTCTTTCATTGGTTTGTATTTATCTGGTCTTGGTATTAGGGTGATGCTGGCTTCATAGAAGGAGTTTGGAAGTGTTCCTTCCTCTTGAATTTTTTGGAATAGTCTGAGGAGGATAGGTTTTAGTTCTTCCTTGAATGTTTGGTAAAACTCTCCTGTGAAGCCATCTGGCCCTGGGCTTTTGTTTGCTGGAAGCTTTTTGATGACTGTTTCAATTTCTTCCCAAGTCACTGGTTTATTGAGATTTTTAGATTCTTCCTGATTGAGTTATGGAAGGTTGTAATTTTCTAGGAATATGTCCGTTTCCTCCAGGTTGTTCAGTTTGTTGGAATAGAGTTGTTCGTAGTATTTTGTAACAATACTTTGTATTTAGGCGGGGTCTGTTGTTATTTCACCTCTTTCGTTTCTCATTTTGTTTATTTGAGTCCTCTCTCTTTGTTTCTTGGTTAGCCTGGCTAGAGTTTCATCAATCTTGTTCATCCTTTCAAAGAACCAGCTTTTGGTTTTGCTGATCTTATGTATTGTTTCTTTGGTCTCTATGTCATTTATCTCTGCTCTGATTTTTATTATTTCTTTCCTTCTGCTTACACTGGACTTTTCTTGTTACTCTTTTTCTAACACTTTGAGTTGCAGAGTTAGATAATTTGTTACCATTTTTTCTTGTTTTTTTCAATAGGCTTGTAGGGATATAAACTTCCCTCTCAAAACTGCTTTTGCTGTGTCCCATAGATTTTGGATTGTTGTGTTTTTCATTGTCTTTTGTTGCCAAGGTGTTTTAAATTTCTTCCTTGATTTCTCTAGTAACCCAGTTTTTGTTTAATAGCGTGCTATTTAGTCTTCATGTGTTTGAATTCTTTATATTATTTTTATTGTAGTTAATTTCCAGTTTTATGCCACTATGATCTGAGAAGATGCTTGATATGATTTCTATCTTCTTGAATTTGAAGAGAGTTTGCCTATGTCCCAACATGTGGTCTATATTTGAAAATGACCCATGTGCACTTGAGAAGAATGTATATTCTGTGGCTTTGGGGTGGAATGTTCTGAAGATGTTGGTTAATTACATTTGTGATTGTACGTCATTTAGGATTGATATTTCTTTGCTGTTTTTTGTTTAGATAATTTGTCCAAAGGTGACAGTGGGGTATTAAAATATCCTACTATGATTATATTTCTATTAATCTCTCCCTTAATGTCATCCAACAGGTGTTTTTGTTTTTGTTTTTGTTTTTGTTTTTTTTTCTGTTGTTGTTTTATATATTTGGGTGCTCCTGTATTGGGTTCATATATATTTACCAGGGTTATTTCTTCTTGTTAGATTGCTCCCTTTAGTATTATGAAGTGGCCTTCATTATATCTTGTTATGTCCTTCACTCTGAGATCTAATTGGTCAGATATAATTATTGCTACCCCAGCTTTTTTTTTTCATTTCCATTTGCCTGGAAAACCTTTTTTCATCCTTCACCCTCAGTCTGTGTGCGTCTTTTTTTCTAAAGTGGGTTTCTTGTAGACAACAGATATAGGGGTATTGTTTTCTTATTCAATCTGTTAACCTATATCTTTTGATTGGAGCTTTTAATCCATTTACATTTAAAGTTATTATTGATAGGTACTTATTTGATGACATTTTAATTCTATACCCCTGTGTTCCTTCTTCGCTTCCTATTTCTTTATTTTTACAGTAGACCCTTTGTCATTTCTTGCATTGCTGGTTTTGTGGTGATAAATTCCCTTAGTCTCTTTTTGTCTGTGAAGCTCCTGATTTCACCTTCAATTTTTATTAATAGCCTTGCCGGGTACAGTATTCTTGGATTCAGACCCTTCCTTTGCATGACTTTGTATATTTCATTCCATTCCCTTCTGGCCTGATGAGTTTCTGTTGAGAAATCAGTTGCTAGTCTGATGGGGGTTCCTTTATTAAGTGTCTTACTTTGTCATTGGTGTTTGCCAGTTTAATTATATTGTGCCTTGGCATCCGTCTTTTGGGGTTCATTTTGCTTGGGACTCTGAGAGCATCTTGGATTTTTGTGGGTTTTTTCTTCTCTATCTCAGGAAATTTTTCTGTCATTATTTCTTGAAATACGTTTTCCTTTCCTTCTGGAACCCCTATTATTCTAATATTATTTTGTTTTGTATTGTCCCATAGTTCCCTTAGGCTCTCCTCCTGCTTTTTAATTTTTTTTTCCAGAAGTTGCTCTAATTGGTTATTTTTTCCATCTTGTCTTCTAGCTCACTGATTCGCGCCTCTGCTTCTTCTAGTCTACTCTTGATGCTTTCTATTGAGTTCTTTACAATAGCGATGTCATTTTTCATTTCTCCTTTGTTCTTCTTCATTTCCTCTTGGTTCTTACTCATATTGTCAAATTTGTCTTCCATTCTTTTTAGCCATCTTATGATCATTACTCTGAATTCTTGCTCTGGTAGGTTGCCTGCCTCTAACTTGTTTACTTTCTTTTCTGGTGATGCCTGCCTTTCTGTTATATGAGGGCTGTTTCTTTGTCTCCTCAAGATCTCTCTTTGGCTGGTTATGTAGTTCTCTCTCTCCTGCATTGATTTAAACACACAAAATACAACACAAACAGGTTCAACACACAAGGCACTGAACAGAAATGTGATTGCGATATAAATAACCTCCAATAAAGGTGACTAGAACCCAGCTAACAAATACATACAATCAAACAAAAAGAATAAACAAACCAATCTTACAAAAAAGCATAATACTTCAATGTAGTTAACATTCAACATACAACTACAAAAGGATAGAGAGAAAGACTGTTTTGTGTGTGTGTGTGTGTGTGTGTGTGTGTGTGTGTGGGTTTAGGACAGCGACAAGGAAGGTGTGAATGGGCTTGGAGCGGGGGGTTGGAAATTAGATATACATAAGTAGGGTGAAATTTAGGAGGGGGTGAACAGAAAGAATAGGAAAATCTAGAGCAGAAAAGAGTTAAGATAAAAAAGGCACCAAAGGGAAAAGGTTAGGAAGAAAGTGATGGCATAAAGGTATCGTTGAGATAAAATAAAGTGTTGGAGAAGGAAAGATAAATATAGACTGTAGAACTCTAATCCCGAAGTAAAAAAAAGAAAAAGCAAATAATATGACACTTAAAAAATAATAATAAAAATAAACAAAGAAAATAAGATAAAAAAGTAAAATAGTATAGTAGTAATAATGTTGATTACATATACAATGTAATAATTAAAAAGATAAAATCAGGTGAGGAAAAAAGAACAAAATGGTTTCTTGAGTAAACGTTCCAAATAATGAAAAAAATTTTAAAAATTAAAAAAAAAATTAAATTTAAAAAATTAAATAATATTTGTAGTAATGAAGGTCATTCACTTCCTCTATCATTCTGTTTGGCAAGCCTGTTTTCCAGTCCAGACAGTACTGAAGTTCTCTGTGTTTCACTGCTCCTCAGTATTGTAATCCTGATCTGATTTTTAAGCAGGTCTTGTTTTGATTTTTTTATTACACTAGGGTCAATTTGTGATTTAGCCTCTGGATGGCAGTGTTTCTATTGATAGGTTTACTTCCAGGGCTCTAAAGCCTCTCTAGGTTTTTTTGTTTGTTTGTTTTGTTTTGTTTTTCCCTCTCTGCAGCACTGATGGGGGGGGGGGGGAGTCCGAGCCAACTCTACTCCCCTGTAATTCTCCGATATCCCTGCAAGTCAGATCCAAACGTGTTGCTCTTTAGATATCTCCCCTATTAGGAGCCCCATCCACATTCATGGGTGACACCCGCCCAACAGCCAGGGAATTCTACTTGTAAACACCGGCCCTGTCCTCCAGTTTCCTAGCGCCAGGCGCTTGTGGGCATCTTTGCTGGGAGCACTCACCTTATCTCTGCAAAATCTGACCTTTTCGCTGTGCGGTGGGGCGCTCCTTTGAGTCCATGCTGCCTGGGATCAGCATTCTAGGGCTCATAGCTGCTTGGTGGTCGCTGTGGCTGTGGATATTCAGGCCTCTGACACGATCTAATCTTCCTTTCAAGATGCGAGATTTCCCTGTCCAAGCCTATAGGTCAGGACAGCCATTTTTAAAAAATATATATTTTATTGATTTTTTATAGAGAAAAAGGGAAAGAGATAGAGAGCTAGAAACGTCGATGAGAGAAAAACATCGACCAGCTGCCTCTTGCACACCCCCTACCGGGGATGTGCCTGCAACCAACGTACATGCCCTTGACCGGAATCAAACCTGGGACCTTTCATTCCGCAGACCGACGCTCTACCATTGAGCCAAACCGGTTTTGGTGAGGACAGCCATTCTTAATGTCCTAAATTTATGATGTTACTTTGATGTGAGAAATTACCTCCCAAGCACAAGCAGGTGAGACATTTATAATTTTTGATATTGGAATTTTTTATTGTTTCTACAGCTTCTTGTGCAAATTATTCTATATGCAAGTTCAAGACTATTGCAGAGACCCCAGTAGACTTACATTAGAAATAATAATGGCTTTAACAAAAGAAAAGTCAAGAAATAAAAGCAGTGATCATGCAGGTGTACAACTCAGAATCATTCATATGTGGCAATGATGTTGGAAGGCAATTGACCTGTTCACTCTGTCTAGTGTTACCAGTGATGTTGGGGTCCAGAGGGAGGTGAGTGAAGAGAATTCCTATCATAGAACTTCTCTCAGGAAAGGAAACTTCAACACTTAGAGGAAGTTCTCACCCCCAGTCTCCCTCTGACCTTCCCCTGGGAAGTCACTGTGGTCACAGGGTGCTGGGATGGCCCAAAAATATATGACATCCTAAATGTGTAATTTATCTGTTCTCATATAAGACATTATTTAATTATATATTCCTTATATTTATGTTTGTGTCTTCATTTGCTCAATGGAATCTTTCGTGGGACAAAAGTCTTTAGATTTAACCAAATCTAATTTAATAATATTTTCTTTAATAGGTTTTATTTTGGGTCGTTTCAAAAAGAACTCCCCAGAAAATGATGACCTCCACTGTCCATGTGGATTGGCTACCACAGCTACAGGGACTGGAGCAGATTCTTGTACCACAGGGGAATGCTGCTGGGAAACTACCCACAAATTTGAAGGAGAGGGGAGAAATCCCTACTTGTTTTGAGCCACATGACAGAAATATGCTTGGTGTGCATTGATAGAGAGTTACTGGACATATGGGCTTTATACCTCTTCCATTGAAGGCATAGCAGAAAGTATAGGGCATGATAGAGACAGCGTGTATCATCCTAGAAAATATCTGAATATTTAACAAGAGGAGTTTTTTAGAAATAGGAACCTTAAAGCTCATGCAGGAAGTGAACAATAGAAATAAGGAATGTATCACTGCAACCTAGTGGGAAGGTGATTCTTGTTTCTGACATGCACATTCTCATGTTGTTTCTGTTCTAAAAGGTAACAGCTTCCCAGGTCCAGGGGATCCGCAATTGGATATATTTGGGGACTTGCTGATATGGGCTCACTCTGAATCACCCAAGCTGCATAATTTGTTGGGGTACCATTTATGAAATCTCAGAACAATTGCAGAGAAGAGTAGACACCCCTCCTGCAGGAGCCATGGTGATGTTTGTATGAGGAGACACCATTTCATTGGATCAAGACCCTTTCCCAGTTCACTGTCATGGTCTTGTCTTATCATCATCATCATCATCATCATCACCATTTTCTTACTTTATAATGTTTTTCTTATTTTTTATAGATATGCTGGTTGTCTTATGCACAGTGACTTTTTATAGGAAAACAAAGCAGGCTTCTCTTTTTCGATGTCACTGAGAAATTGAAAACTTAAAGGATCAACTCTATGTTGACACAAGGCCTTCTAAAAACTGTTGACTTGGATAAGCTACAGATTCAGACCAAAATATTGACCCATGACCTCTGTCCAATTCCATAATCGCCTACATCACCATCACCAATGTCATCATCATAATTTGGTCACTTAAAATTATTCCTCTCATTTTATATTGATCTAGTTTTTAATCACACATAATGACACTATTTTTTTAAATTAAATTATTATCTGTGTACATATTTTAACATTGTCCCCCCCATACATACCCTCCCTCCCCAGAGTTTTGTGTCCATTGGTTGTACATATATGCATGTATACAAGTCCTTCGGTTGATCTCTTATCTCCCCCAGATCTCCCTACTCTCCCCGCTATAATTTTACAGTCTGCTTGTTGCTTTACTGTCTCTATATCTATCTTTTGGTTTGTCAGTTTATAATGTTCTTTAATATCCATAAATGAGTGAGGCCATGTGGTATTTCTCTTTCATTGACAGGCTTATTTCACTCAGCATGATGTTCTCTAGTTCTATACAGGTTGCTGCAAATGATGAGAATTCCTTCTTTTTTATGGCAGCATACTATTCCATTGTGTAGATGTACCATAGTTTTCTGATCCAATCATCTGCTGACGGGCACCTAGGCTGTTTCCAGATTCTAGCTATTGTAGATTGTGCTACTATGAACATAGGGGTGCATATATCCTTTCTGATTGGTGTTTCTAGTTTCTTGGGATATATTCCTAGAAGTGGGATTACTGGGTCAAATGGGAGTTCCATTTTCAGTTTTTTGAGGAAACTCCACACTGTTCTCCACAGTGGTTGCACCAGTCTGCATTACCACCAGCAGTGCACGAGGGTTCCTTTTTCTCCGCAATCTTGCTAACACTTGTCGTTTGTTGATTTGTTGATGTTGACCATTCTGACAGGTGTGAGATGGTACTGCATTGTTGTTTGGATTTGCATCTCTCGGATAATTAGTGACTTTGAGCATGTTTTCATGTCCCTTTTGGCCTTCCTTCTGTCTTCTTTTGAAAATATTCTATTTAGGTCCATTGCCCATTTTTTTTTAATTGGATCATTCATCTTCCTTTCATTTAGTTGTATAAGCTGTTTGTAGATGTTGGAGATTAAACCTTTATCATTGGTATCATTTGCAAATATGTTCTCCCACACAGTGGGCTTTCTTGTTGTTTTGTTGATGGTTTCTTTTGCTGTCAAAAAGCTTTTTATTTTGATGTAGTCCCATTTGCTTATTTTCTCTTTAGCTTCCATTGCCCTAGGGGCAGTATCAGTGAAGAAGTTCTTTTGGCATATGTCTGAGATTTTGTTGCCTGTGGATGCTTCTAGTATTTTTATGGTTTCCCATCTGATGTTTAAGTCCTGTATCCATTTTGAGCTTATTTTTGTGTATGGTGTAAGTTGGTTATCCAGTTTCATTCTTTTGCATGTATCTGTCCAATTTTCCCAACACCATTTATTGAAGAGACTGTCTTGAGTTCATTGTATATTTGTGCCTCCTTTGTCAAATATTAATTGAGCATAGTGATTTGGGTTGATATCTGGGTTCTCGATTCTATTCCATTGATCTATATGTCTGTTTTTATGCCGGTACCAGGCTGTTTTGAGAACACTGGCTTTGTAATACAGTTCGAAGTCTGGAATTGAGATCTCTCCTACTTTACTCTTCATCCTCAGGATTTCTGTGGCTATTCGGGGTCTTTTATTTTTCCAAATGAACTTTTGGAGAGTTCTTTCTAGGTCAGTGAAATATGCCGTTGGTATTTTAATGGGGAATGCATCGAACCTATAGATTGCTTTAGGAAGTATGAACATTTTGATGATGTTGATTCTACCAATCCATGAACATGGTATATGCTTCCATCTGTTTACATCTTCCTCTATCTCTTTTTTCAGTGTCGTGTAGTTTTCCCCGTATAGGTTCTTTACTTCCTTAGTTAAGTTTATTCCTAGGTATCTTAATTTTTTTGGTGCGATGGTAAATGGAATTGCTTTTTTAGTCTCTGTTTCGATAAATTCGCTGTTGGTGTATAAAAATGCCATAGATTTCTTGGCGTTAATTTTGTATCCTGCTACATTGCCAAATTCATTTATTAAGCCAATTAGTTTTTAATGGAGTCTTTTTGGGTTTTTTATATACAATATCATGTCGTCTGCAAATAAGGATACCTTTACATCTTCTTTTCCAATTTGGATGCCTTTTATTTCCTCCTCTTGTCTAATTGCAATGGCTAGTACTTCCAGTACTATGTCAAAGAGGAGTGGCGATAGTGGGCATCCCTGTCTTGTTCCTGTTCTTAGAGGGAATGGTTTTAGTTTTTGTCCATTGAGTATGATGTTGTCTGTGGGTTTATCATATATAGCTTTTATTATTTTGAGGTATGATCCTTGTACTCCCACCTTGTTGAGAGTTTTTATCAGGAAAGGGTGTTGGATTTTATCAAATGCTTTTTCTGCATCAATTGTTATGACTATATGATTTTTATCTTTCAACTTGTTTATGTGATGTATCACGTTTATTGATTTGCGGATATTGTACCATCCTTGCATTCCTGGAATAAATCCTACTTGGTCATGGTGTATGATCTTTGAGATGCTCTGCTGGAGCTGATTTGCTAGAATTTTGTTGAGGATTTTGGCATCTATGTTCATGAGGGATATTGGCCTGTAATTCTCTTTCATTGTGTTGTCTTTATCTGGTTTTGGTATTAGGGTGATGCTGGTTTCATAGAAGGAGTTTGGAAGTGTTCCTTCCTCGTGAATTTTTTGGAATAGTCTGAGGAGAATAGGTTTTAGTTCTTCCTTGAATGTTTGGTAAAACTCTCCTGTGAAGCTATCTGGCCCTGGGCTTTTGTTTGCTGGAAGCTCTTTGATGACTGTTTCAATTTCTTCCCAAGTCACTGGTCTATTGAGATTTTTAGATTCTTCCTGATTGAGTTATGGAAGGTTGTAATTTTCTAGGAATATGTCCGTTTCCTCCAGGTTGTTCAGTTTGTTGGAATAGAGTTGTTCATAGTATTTTGTAACAATCCTTTGTATTTTGGCGGGGTCTGTTGTTATTTTATCTCTTTCATTTCTGATTTTGTTTATCTGAGTCCTCTTTCTTTGTTTCTTGGTTAGCCTGGCTAGAGGTTCATCTATCTTGTTTATCCTTTCTAAGAACCAGCTCCTGGTTTTGTTGATCTTATGTATCTCTGCTCTGATTTTTGTTATTTCCTTCCTTCTGCTTACACTGGGCTTTTCTTGTTGCTCTTTTTCTAACTCTTTGAGTTGTAGAGTTAGATCATTTGTTACCATTTTTTCCAGTTTTTTTTGCAATATGCTTGTAGGGATATGAACTTCCCTCTCAAAACTGCCTTTGCTGTGTCCCATAGATTTTGGATAGTTGTGTTTTCATTGTCATTTGTTTCCAGGATGTTTTTAATTTCTTCCTTGATTTCTTTGATAACCCAGTCCTTGTTTAATAGCATGCTTTTTCTCTCCATGTGTTTGATTTCTTTGGATTTTTTTCATTTTAGTTAATTTCCAGTTTTATGCCACTATGATCTGAGAAGATGCTTGATATGATTTCTATCTTCTTGAATTTGAAGAGACTTTGCCTATGCCCCAAAATGTGGTCTATCTTTGAGAATGTCCCATGTGCGCTTGAGAAGAATGTATATTCTGTGGCTTTGGGGTGGAATGTTCAGAAGATGTCGATTAATTCCATCTGGTCTAGCGAGTCATTTAGGATTGATATTTCTTTGCTGATTTTTTGTTTAGATGATTTGTCAAAGGGTGACAGTGGGGTATTAAAACCTCCTACTATGATTGTCTTGCTATTAATCTCTCCCTTAATGTCCTCCAGCAGTTTTTTTATATATTGGGGTGGTCCCGTATTGGGTGCATATATATTTACCAGGGTTATTTCTTCTTGTTGGATTGCTCCCTTTAGTATTATGAAATGGCCTTCATTATCTCTTGTTATGTCCTTCACTCTGAGATCTAATTTGTCAGATATAAGTATTGCTACCCCAGCTTTTTTTTCATTTCCATTGTCCTGGAAGACCTTTTTCCATCCCTTCACCCTCAGTCTGTGTGCATCTTTTTTTCTGAGGTGGGTTTCTTGTAGACAACAGATATATGGGTCTTGTTTTCTTATCCAATCCGTTACCCTATGTCTTTTGATTGGAGCATTTAGTACATTTACATTTAAAGTTTTTATTGATAGATACTGATTTGATGCCATTTTTATTCTATACCCCTGTGTTCCTTCTTTGCTTTCTATTTCTTTAATTTTACAGTAGACCCTTTAGCATTTCTTACATTGCTGGTTTGGTGGAGATAAATTCCCTTAGTCTGTTTTTGTCTGTGAAGCTCCTGATTTCACCTTCACTTTTGATTGATAGCCTTGATGGGTACAGTATTCTTGGATTCAGACCCTTCCTTTGCATGACTTTGTATATTTCATCCCATTCCCCTTTGGCCTGATAAGTTTCTGTGGAGAAATCAGTTGCTAGTCTGATGGGGGTTCCTTTATATGTAACTTTCTGTCTCTCTCTGGCTGCTTTTAAAATTCTTTTTTTTTCGTTGGTATTTGCCATCTTAATTATAATGTGCCTAAGGGTGGGTTTTCTGGGGTTCATTTTGCTTGGGACTCTGCGGGCATCTTGGATTTGTGTGGGTTTTTTCTTCCCTATCTCAGGAAAGTTTTCTGTCATTATTTCTTGAAATACATTTTCCATGTCTTCCTCAATTCCCTTTCCTTCTGGAACCCCTATTATTCTAATATTGTTTTGTTTTGTATTGTCCCAAAGTTCCCTTAGACTTTCCTCCTGTTTTTTAATTTTTTTTTTTCCAGAAGCTGTTCTAATTGGGTATTTTTTCCCATCTTGTCTTCTAGCTCACTGATGCGGTCCTCTGCTTCTTCTAATCTACTCTTGATGCTTTCTATTGAGTTCTTTACAGTAGCAATGTCATTTTTCATTTCTTCTTGGTTCTTCTTGATTTCCTCTTGGGTCTTACTCATATTGTCAAATTTGTCTTCCATTCTTTTTAGCCATCTTATGATCATTACTCTGAATTCTTGCTCTGGTAGTTTGCTTGACTCTATCTCGTTTACTTCCTTATCTGATGAAGCCTGCTTTTCTTCATTTGCTGACTGTTTTTTGGTCTCCCCATTATCTAGGATGTCTGGTTGTGTAGTTTTCTCTCTCCTTCTTTGATTTAAAGGCACAAAATACAACACAACCAGGTACAACACACAAGGCACTGAATAGAAATGTGTTTGCGATATTAATAACCACCAATAATGGTGACTAGAACCCAGCTAACAAAAACATACAATCAAACAAAAAGCATAGGCAAATCAATCTTATAAAAAAAGCATACAACTTCAGTATAGTTAACATTCAACATACAACTTCAAAGAGTTAGAGAGAAAGACTGTTTTTTTGTTTTGTTTTGTTTTGTTTTTAGGACAACTGCGAGGGAGGTGTGAATGGGCTTGGAGCAGGTAGTTGGAAATTAGATATATACAAGTAGGGTGAAATTTTAGGAGGGGGTAGACAGAAGGAATGGGGAAAATCTAGAGCAGGAAAGGGTTAAGATAAATGGGGTACCAAAGGAAAAGATTGGAAAGAGGGTGAAGGCATAAAGGTAGGGTTGATATAGAATAAAGCGTTGGAGAAGGAAAGATAGATAAAGACTGTAGAACAGTAATCCTGAAATAAAAAAATATCTATATAATCAAATGAAATAAAAATAATAAAAATAAACAAAAGAAAATAAAATGAAAAAGGTAAATTAATAGTAGTAATAATGTTGATTACATATACAATGTAATAATTATAAAGATAAAATCAAGGGAGGAAAAAGAAAAAAAATAGTTTCTTGAGTAAAAGTTGCAAATAATGAAAACAAAAATAAAAAACAAAAATTTAAAAATTAAAAAAAATATTAAAATTTAAAAAAATTTAAATAAAATTTGCAGTAATGAAGGTCATTCGCTTCCTCTATTGTTATGATCCAGTCCTGATTTTTAGGCAGGTTTTGCTTTGTTTTTATTACACTAGAGTCAATTTGTGAATTAGCCTCTGGGGGCAGTGTTTTTGGGTTGACTTCCCAGACTCAAGCTTTTTTTTTTTTTTTTTTTTTTTTGCTTTTTGCTGTTTTTTTTCCATCCTCTCTGAAGCAGGAACTACAGAGTGGGGGAGGGGGCAGGTCCAAGCAACTGCAATCTCCTGCAACTCTCCGATATCCCTCTGAGCCAGATCCAAATGTGTTGCTCTTTAAATATCTCCCCTGTTAGGAGCCCCGTCCACTTTCACGGGTGACACCCGCCCAACAGCGGGGGCTTCTACTTGTAATCACCGCCCTTGTCCTCCAGCTTCCGCACGCTCTGTGAGAGCAGGCTTTTTGTCTTCGCCACCAGCACTTTCCACCCTCTCCCTGCGAAATCTGACCTTTTCGCCGAGCAGTGCGGCACTCCAGTGCAGCCAGGTGTTCGCGCCTTCTGTGATCTGCTTTCTGAGGGTCACAGCTGCTTGGTGGTTGCTGTGGCTGTGGATATTCAGGCCTCTGACATGATCCTATCTTCCTCTCAAGATGGTGAGGTTTCCCCATCCAAGCCGGTAGGTAGCTCTGGGCAGGGAAGTAGCCCGCGTGGGTGCTTCCCTGTGAGGGGTACCTCCATCAGCGGCTCCCCAGCAGTTTCTACTGGTGTTCTCTGTCTCCCAGCTTGCTAATAAACACTCACAGCACAAGATCATCAGTTGCTCTCTCTTTCAGCTTCGGGAGAGGGCTCAGAATCCGCCCATCTATTCTTCCACCATTTTACCTCCTCTGACACTATTTTTTTTGTGCTGACATTGTATAGTTAAGTAAATCAGTTGCCATACTCTTATTTTTAATTTTACTGATGACAACTGATGGCTTACTCTTGCCTCTTCTCCATCTGCCACAAACAGAAAATCTGATAAGAAATCATGGTTTTGTTTTTAGATGTAATTGTGAGATTGAAACCACACCAGCCCCTTTAAGCAGAATTTCTCCCCCTCTTCCACATCCTTGACAAATAAAATCTCTGAGTCAGTCTCCTTTCCTGACTTCATCAAAGCAGCTCTGACTTCCTGAAGTGCTTCCCTGTACTTCCCAGAGGTCTCAACTATGTGCATAATAAACATGCCATGTCTACAGGTGTGTGCTTGTCATCACCCTGGACATATGTACAAGCTGCTGTGATCCCTCTGCCTCAGCCTAGTCATCAGCTCTTGGTGCTGTGAGCATGTTAAATCAATGACTTTAACCACCCATCTAGGTCTTTCCTCTCTAGCTTTGGGGTCACATGTCTCTGGTGCCTGTATCCAACATGCTCATGTCCTGCTGGCTGGGGCCCTGAGCTATGCAGAAGTGAGCTGCATTGTTGAATCATCAGAGCCTCTAGTTGGATTTAGGTGGAGAGGGTCAGGAGATTACATGATTATTATTTGGGCACAAGGCTGTTAGAAAATCTTTAAGGATTATCCACATGAGAAAGTTTTCTCTGTTTACAACAGACTTTCTAATTCAGAGACCTCAGAGGTAAGTGCATAATCAGGAATCCAGAGGTTCCCTGAGGGAGACTGTGACATGAAGAGGAAACCACACAGGAAATCAGCCCAAACCTCCAACTGCATCTGCTGCTGGGTGGTCCTTGCGTTCAGAGGCCCTGATTGGCCTCCTGGTGTTCATAGCTTCTGCTGCAGGGAGGTTTGAGTCTGGGTTCACACTGACTTCCTTTCACTATGCCTGGTACAGTAATACATGGCCCGGTCCTCTGCTCTCAGGCTGTTGAGCTCCATGTAGACTGTGCTTATGGACATGTAGACTCTGCCTTGGAATTTCTGTGTGCATTTTGTGTCTCCATCATTAAGGTAAATCCACTCCATCAACTCAAGCCCTTGTCTTGGGGCATGTACCACCCAGTGCAACCAGTAGCTGGTGAAAGTGTATCTAGAAGCCTTGCAGGAGACCTTTATGGAGGACCTAGGCTTCCTCACCTCAGTCTCAGACTGCACCAGCTGCACCTGGGAGTGGACACTTGTGGAGACAAGAAATGAGTAGGTGGAAATCCCCCTTGACTATCCCAGGTTCCTTCCTCAATCCAGGTACTGGGGATCCCCTTACCTGAAGCTATGGCTACCAGAAGGAGGGTTCTCCAGCTCCAGTCCATGGTGAGGGCTGTGCTGTGAGTACTTCTGTAGGGAAGGGTGTGGCTGCGGGTGATGCCCTCAGAGCACAGACTTACCCATATTTAACCTACTCTCCCCCCTCTATTTTGCATATCTATGAGGCAGAGTGTTTTATAAATGAGGTCTTGTCCCCACCTGAGAGAAGATGGATGACATAGGGACCACCCTCAGTGGAAGTAGAGGGTCCAAGTCCTTATTCTTTTTTTTTTATTATACCATTATTGTTGAAGGTATTACATATGTCTCTTTTTATCCCCCATTGACCCTTCTAGCCCATCCCCAGCCATTTACCATCCTATTGCCTGTCCATGGAAGATGCATATATACATCCAAATTCTTTGGTTGATATATTCCCACCTATTTACCCTACCCTGATTTCTGTCTGAGATTCCTGAGTCTTTTCCATGCTTCTAGGTCTCTGGATCCATTCTGTTCATCAATTTATCTTGTTGATTAGGTTCCACATAGGCACGAGATCATGTGATAATTGTCTTTTCTGACTGGCTTATTTCATTTAGCATGATTTTCTCTAGGTTCCTAAATGATGGATACATAAAGAATAAGAAATCCTTTTTTACTGCTGCATAGTATTCCATGACATAAATGTACCACAGCTTTTTGTCCACTGATGGGCACTTGGGTATTTCAAGATGTTATCTATTATAAATTTTGCTACTATTAAAATAGTGGTGCATACATTGTTTCTACATCTACAAAATAAAAGCCAGGAGTCAGGCTCCTTTCCTGGCACTATCAAAGTACATCTGACTTCCAGAAGGGTGTTTCCTGTGCTTCCCAGGAATTCGGATTTTGTTCACAATAACCTTTCCATGTCCTTGGTGCATGCATTTGTCATCACCCTGGTCATCTGCACCAAGCTGTGTGGGTCTCTCTCACTCTGCTTGGTATCACCCACTCTCAGTGCTATGATGATAAGTCATTAACCTTCACCACCAAGGTTTTCTTCTCTAGCTTTGGGGTCACACTCCTCTGACCGCTGTCCAGCACACACATGTGGGCAGACTGGAACCTGAGCTGTATAGGGATGAGCTGCACTGTTGAGTCAACAGAACAGATAGATTTAGGTGACCTGGATCAGAAGATTTAATGATTAATTGGCATTTAGGGACAAGAGTAAGCAAATGCATTTGACTCATCCTTTAGCTCATGTGAAAAAGTTTTCCTCCTACTACATTAAATCTCTGTAATTCAGATAGTGAAGAGGCAACCCCACACCTGACAGGAAATCAGCCCTTAAGGACAATCTGAATCTGCACCTGGGCTGTGCCTCCTGAGTGCCCACTTTTGGTCACAGCCTCTCCTGCAGGGAGGTTTGTGTCTGGGCTCACACTAACTTCCCATCACTGTGTTTCTTGTATAGTAATACAGGGTCATGCCCTCAGATATCAGCTTGGTGATTTTAAGAGAGACTATGCTCATAGGATTGTCCTCGGAGATTGTGAAACTTTCTTGAATTGCTGGAGCATCTCAGTGATCCTTTCCAGTTGGTTGACTCACTGTTGCCACCCACTGCAGCCCCTTCCCTGGAGCCTGGCGGACCCAGAACATGATGTAGTAAGTGAAGGTGAATCCAGAGGCTTTGCAGGAGAAGCTCAGAAGCAGAACCATGCCCCCTGGCACAGGCCACCTGCAAACAGAGACACAGACTGAGAACTGCCCCATGTCACCTAGTCCCTGTGAGCCTGATGCACAGGAATGTACCTTTGACAGCGAAGGGAAGAGCAGCTCAGATAAGCACAGAGCCCATGGTGTGGACACTGAGGTGCTCACACAGGAGGGCTCCTCTCCAGGGTCTGCAGGGACTCGGCCTGCCAGGTTTTCATGAGCAGGGGAGGTGCCACATTTGCATGTCTTCCCCTGAGGACCTGTCTGAGCTGCCAGAACTCTCCTCCCTCCCTGTGGTCATATGGGGAGGGCGGGTACATCAGGGTGCCTGGGTCTGGACTCAGGGGTATGCTGATGGTCTGCTCATTCTAGAAGCTTGTCTGTGAACAGTGAGAGACACAATCCATCAGGATGGAAAGTGGGACTTTTACAGTTCTTCAGTGAAGGTTGTACATACAACTTCTCAGGAGACATCCTGGGACAGGATTGTGGAAATGACAGTGCCTCCTAGTGGTTGTTCTTAGCCTCACAGTCTGATGACAGATTTCTTTTTTTTTTCTTCTTTTTTTAAAAATATATTTTATTGATTTTACACAGAGAGGAATTAAGAGGGACAGAGAGTTAGAAACATCGATGAGAGAGAATCATTGATCAGCTGCCTCTTGCACACCCCGCACTGGGGATGTGCCCGCAACCAAGGTACATGCCCTTGAGCGGAATCGAACCCGGGACCTTTCAGTCCGCAGGCCGATGCTCTATCCACTGAGCCAAACCGGTCCCGGCTGATGACAGATTTCTTACCAGCTTCCTGAGACAAAGCAGGCATGTCTGCCAAGGGGAAGCTTTCCCTGGCATTTCCGAAAGAGTGACAGCCCCAGTCCTGCTACTTGTATGCAGGTGATTCTCTGCAAGAACATCCTCGGCCTCAGGCGGCTGCCTTGGGGAGAACCTGAGAATCATAACCCTCCGCAGCCCAGGCTTCTAGTGCCAGGCCCTCAGCTTGCACATGGGAGGTGCATTCACCCAGCCTGGTGTGCATTCAGCATCCTGAAGTGTCAACCATGAGACACAGCAGTGCCTGTTTAGCTCAGGAACATGTTTTCTGATATTTGTGGGGGACCCTCCGTGACTGTTGGCAGAGGAGCTGCAGGGAGCGGTGAGCACAGGGGACAGACTCCCCATGGACAGAGGACAGTTCCCTGACCAGGAGCCATGCCCCTTCAATACAACCCCTATATATGAATTCTGGGATTTTGCTTGAGACCATATGAGTCATTGCAGTGGAGGGACGGCTGTACTAACTTACTCAGGGACATGAGGAAGTGGATCCACCTCTGCAGGGGTGATTTTCATCTATTGCTTTTAGTGTCTAAAATGTCATTTTCTCCATTTTTTTTCATGAACACAGCCTTGAGTGCAAAGTCTCATCACCTGGGTGGTCAGTAATCTTTTTAGATGATTAAGTCATAAACTCTAACCCCTGGATGCAGGTCCTGGAAGAGCCCCCTGGAGCAGCTCAAGGAGAAGGTGCTGGCCCTTTGGTGAGCAACTGGACATGGGGACTGACCTGTCCCAGGGCCTTGGAGGGGAGAGCACCTGGCATCCTGAGCAGGTGAGGCCTTTCTCATCAGGATCCCAGATTCCTTGGAGTTTACAGATGTGCACGGGTCATACCTGGCCAGATGGGGGAGGTGTGCCTGGATGGGACTGCTACAAATTGTTGATCAAAGAGAAGAAATACAGTAGTTGTTCCTGTGTATATGGGGATTTGTATGGGTTACTCAGGAGTGCTCATTTTCAGGAAGGAGTTTGTCTACTGGGGAAATGACCTGTTATACTGTGGAAATTAGCAACTGTGAAGGGACACTGATCACATTGGAGTGATAGTGGTAGATCCTGTGGGGAAAAACAGACATGGTCACATAAGAAAATAGAGATCAGCTCTTCCACATGGCCTCTCTGCTCAGGATGTGAGCAGTGCTGAGCAGAGAGGCCATGACCCTGACCCATGTGCAGACCCACTGACATCACATCCTGCTTCTCTCTCTTGGGATCAGGATGTGAGCTGAGAGAGAGAAGCATGAATGACCACCTCTTTGGAACCATGATGTCCCTTTCCCTGGCACCTGTCAACATCTTTCAGGTTGGCGCTGAAGAAGAGAGAGCAGAGGCAGCTCAACTGTCTTCCTTTATTGGTCCATCACTATGGGAAATTTGGTAAAGAGCAGCTTGAGACCCAGAGGCATGGGCACAATTCTGAAAATCAGTGGAGAGGATGCTTCTCTTATAAGGACCAATGATGTTGCAACTATTCAAAAACATCAGTGTTGGTAATAGAGCACCTAAAGTGTTACTTGATATGTCAAGAGTTAAGGATGAAGAAGTTGGATATGGCATTACATCTGTTCCCATTTGGGCAGCAGAATTACTACAGGAAGAATAATCTTTAATTTCAAAAAAGATTAATCTTCATACCATCAGTGGGGGTTGGAAAGAAGCCACTAAGGCAGCAAGAGAGGCTCTGTTGAACTCTGCAGTTGATAATGGTTCAAATGAAGAAAAATTCCTCCAAGATTTAGTGAGACTTCCAAGAACAACATTATCCTCAAAACTTCATACTCATCACAAAGATCACTTTACTAAGTTAGCTGTAGATGCTGTTCTCAGATTGAAAGGCTCTGATAATCTGGAGGCAATTCATGTCATCAAGAACTAGGAGGAAGTCTGTTGGATTACTATTTAGATAAAGGCTTTCTCTTGGATGAAAAATTGGAGTAAATCAACCAAAAAGAATTGAAAATGCTAAAATTCTTATTGCAAATACTCGTATGAATACAAACAAAATAAAGATATGTGGTTCCCATGTAAGAGTTGATTTTATAACAAAGGTTATTTAAGTAGAATAAGCAGAAAAGGAATAATGAAGAAGGTTGAACATATTATTAGGCATGGGATAAATTGCTTTATTAACATCCAATTAATTTATAATTATCCTGAGCATATTTTTTTATCCTGCAGGGGTTATGGCTATTGAACATGCAGATTTTGCAGGTGTAGGACACCTGGTTCTTGTCACAGGTGGTGAAATTGTCTCTACCTTTGACCACCCAGAACTAGTGAAGCTTGGAAGTTGCAAGCTCGTTGAGGAAGTCATGACTGGAGAAAACACACTCATTCAAGTTTCTGAGTGAGGCTTACACTATTGTTCTTCATGGTGTGACTCAAGACATTTTGGATGAGGCAGAAAAATCTTTACACGATGCTCTTTATGCTCTTGAACACACTGTGAAGAATTCTAGAACAGTTTATAGAGGAGGCTGTTCTGAGCTGATGCCTCATGCTGTATCACAGCTGCCAATAAAGTGCCAGGCAAAGAAGCAGTTGCAATGGAGTCTTAGCCTCAAGTACCTAGAATGTTGCCTACTGTTAAAGCTCAAGGCTGTGACAGTGCAGATCTGGTGGCACAGCTCTGAGCTGCCCATTGTGAAGCAATATAGCTAGTGAATTGGATATGAAGGAAAGTGGTATTGATGACATATCAGTGCTGGGCATAATAGGAAGTTTCAAAGTGAAGGTTATTCTTAGTGCAGCTGAAGCAGCAGAGGTAATTCTGCATGAGGATGAGATCATTAAAGCAGCATCAAGGAAGCGTGTCCTTAATCACCAGCCTTGTTAGGCATTCTGATTTGCTGTTATGCTCTGGACCACTGCATAAGGACTTTGATTTCTTAAAGAAGACTGTGGAATCAGAGTTTATCTATGGATCTGATAGCCTTATGTTGAGACATTTAGTCTAAACTTACTTTAACATGAGTCTAATTTATTTGTGATCATTTTCCATAAAATTCAGTTGTTGTAAAAGTACATTTATCATTCAGTGCATCAAAATAAAAATTTGAACAATTAAAAAAATAAAAAAACAAAGGTCAGAATATAAATGAGATGACTTTGATAGTCACTATAATGAACACAATAAGGTGAACCAACCATCACATCCTGAGAAAGAAATTAAAGTAGGACACTGAGACTCCACCATCTTGAAGGAAAAAGTGGATGTTATCAGAAGCTTGAAAATGTACAACTATAGCACCTAGCAAACAGCTGCAAACCTGAGAGCAACAGTTACCAAGTGGCTGGAGCACACAGATTCATAGAAGCACTGCACCTTCTCATAAGAAGGTCAGATTTCACCTGGAATAAGGAAATAACTACATAACCAGACACCCTGAGAAGAGAGATCATGGGGAGACAAAGAAAGAGCCCACATATGAAAGAAAAGCAGGCATCACCAGAAAAGGAAGTAAACAAAATGGAGGAAACAACCTGCCAGACAAAAAATTGGGAGAAATGGTCATAAAGTGGATGAAAATAATGGAATAGAAATTCAAAAATATGTGTAAGAGCTAATAAGAAATGAAATAGAACCAAGAAGAAATGAAAAATGACATCACTGCTATAAGGAACTCGATAGAAAGCATCAAGATTAGAAGAAGCAGAGGACCACATCAGTGTGTTAGAAGACAAAGTAGGAAAAAATAACTAAGTAGAGCAGCTTCTAGGGGGGAGGGGAAAACAGGAGGAGAGCCAAGGGAAATTTTGGGACAGCATGAAAGGAAACAGCATTCACATAATAGGGACACTAGATGGAGAGGAAACTGAGCAAGGGATAGAAAGCATGTTTGAACAAATAATGACAGAAAGCTTTTCTGATATAGGGAAGAGAAAACCCACACAAATCCAAGAATAAAAGAACCCCAAAAGACCAATGTCAAGGAACATTATAATTAAATTGGCAAACACTACCAACAAAGCAACAATTTTAAAAGCAGCCAGAGAGAGACAGAAAGTTACTGACAAAGGATTCTCCATCAGACTAGCGACTGATTTCTCAACAGAAACACAGCAGGCAAGAATGGAATGAATGAAATACAAAAGTAATGCAAAGGACGGGTCTGAATCCAAGAATACTATAGCCAGCAAGGCTATCAATCAAAGTTGAGGGTAAAACCAGGAGATTCACAGACAAAAATGACTAAGGGAGATTAATGCCAGCAAACCAGCAATGCAGGAAAGGCTAAAGGGTGTGTTGTAAAAAGAAGAAATAGGAAGCAAAGAAGGAACACGGGGGTAATGAATAAAAATGGCTAAAAACAATTACCTAGCATTAACTTTAAATGTAAATGTATTAAATGCCCTAATCAAAAGACATAGGGTAACAGATTGGATAAGAGAATATGACTCATATATCTGCTGTCTACGGGAAACCCACCTCAGAAAAAAAAAAAAAAAAGATACACATGATGGTGAAGGGATGGAAAAACGTTTTTTTTGGGGGGTGAATGGAAATGAACAAAAAAAAGCTGGGGTAGCAATACTTATATCTGACAGATTAGATCTCAAAATGAAGGACATAAAAGAGATAAGAAAGGCCATTTCATAACACTAAGAGGAACAATACAACAGAAAGACATAACTCTGGTAAACATATGTGCACCCAATACAAGAGCACCCAAATACATAAAAAATCTTCTGGAGGATATCAAGTAACAAGGGAGAGATTGACAGCAATGTGATCATAGTAGGGGACTTTAATACCCCACTATCACCATTGGACAAATACTCTAAACAAAAATCAGCAAAGAAACATCTATCCTAAATGACTCATTAGACCAGATGGAATTAATTGACATCTTCAGAACATTCACCCCAAAGCCACAGAATATACATTCTTCTCAAGGGCACATGGGTTATTTTCAAAGATAGATCATATATTGGGTCAAAGGCAAAGCCTCTTCAATTTCAAGAAGATAGAAATCATCTTCTCAGATCACAATGGCATAACACTGGAAATCAACTACAATAAAAACAATCCAAAAAAAATCAAACACCTGGAGACTAAATAGCATTCTATTAAACAATGACTGGGTTAGCAGAGAGATCAAAGAAGAAGAAGAAAAACAAAACAAAATAAATAATAAAAAAAAACATCTTGGTAACAAACGATAATGAAACACAACAATACAAAATCTATGAGACAGAGCAAAAGCAGTCTTGAGAAAGAAGTTCAAAGTTATACAAGCTTACTGAAAAAAATAAGAAACAATAGTAATAAATTACCTAACCCTACAACTCAAAGAGTTAGAAAGAGAGCAATAAGAAAAGCCCAGTGTAAGGAGAAGGAAAGAAATAATAAAGATCAGAGCGGAGATAAATCACACACACACACACACACACACACACACACAAAAAAAAAAAAAAAAATACAAAAGATCAACAAAACCTAGAGCTGGTTCTTCAAAAGGATAAACAATATTGATGAACCATTAGCCAGACTCACAAAGAAGCAAAGAGAGAGGACCCAAATAAACAAAATCAGAAATGAAAGAGGTGAAATAACAACTGATTCCACCAAAATACAAAGGATTGTTACAAAATACTATGAACAACTCTATTCCAACAAACTGGACAACCAGGGAGAAATAGACATTTTCTAGAAAAATACAATCTTCCAAAACTTAAACAGGAAGAATCTAAACATCTCAATAGATCAGTAACTATGGAAGAAATTGAAGCCATCATCAAAAAGCTCCCAGCAAACAAAAGCCCAGGGCCAGATGGCTTCACAGGATAGTTTTACCAAACATTGAAGGAAGAACTAAAACCTATCCTCCTCAAACTATTCAAAAAAAAATTCAAGAGTAAGGAACACTTTCAAGCTCATTCTATAAAGCGAGCAACATCCTAATACTAAAACAAGATAAAGACAACACAATGAAAGAGAATTACAGGCTAATATTCCTTATGAACATAAATGCCAAAATTCTAGCAAATTGGATCCAGCAGTACATCAGAAAGATCATATACCATGACCAAGTAGGATTTATCGCAGGGATGCAAGGATGATACAATATTCACAAATCAATAAACATGATTCATCACATAAACAAATTGAAAGGTAAAAACCATATAGTCATATCAAATGATGCAGAAAAAGCATTTGACAAAATCCAACACCATTTCCTGATAAAAAGCCTTAGCAAGGTGGGAATACAAGGATCATATCTCAACATAAAAAAGCCATATATGATAAATCCAGAACCAATATCATACTCAATGGACAAAAAACCTAAAAACATTTCCCCTAAGAAGAGTAATAAGACAGGGATGTCCACTCTCACCACTCCTGTTCAACATAGTACTGGAAGTATTATCCATTGAGATTAGACAAGAAGAAGAAATAAAAGGCATCCAAGTTGGCAAAGAAGTAATAAAGCTGTCCTTATTTGCATGTGACCTGATACTGTACACACACATACAAAACAAACAAACAAACAAAACAACAACAACATAAAAAACCATACAGACTCCAGAAAAAAACTATTAGATTTAATAAATAAATTTGGCAATGTAGGAGGATACAAAATTAATGCCAAGAAATGCATGGCATTTCTACACACCAATAGTGAACTTACTGAAATAGAGACTAAAAAGTAATCCCATTTACCATCACACACACATACAAAATTAAGATACCTAGGAAAAACTTAACTAAGGAGGTAAAAGACCTATACGCAGAAAACTATAGGACACTGAAAAAAAGATAGAGGAAGACATAAACAGATGGAAGAACATACCATGTTCATAGATTGGCAGAATCAACAACATTAAAATGCTCAAACTACTCAAAGCAATCTATAGATTCAATGCACTCCCCATTAAAATACCAATGGCATATTTCACAGACCTAGAAAGAACTCTCCAAAAATTAATCTGGAATAAAAGAAGAGCCCATATAGCTACAGCAATCCTGAGAAAGAACAAAGTAGGGGGAATCTCAATACTGGATTTCAAGCTGTATTACAAAGCCGCTGTTCTCAAAACAGCCTGGTACTGGTACAAAAACAGACATATAGACCAATGGAATAGAATAGGGAACCCATATATCGACCCAAATTAATATGCTCAATTAATATTTGACAAAGGAGGTATGAACATACAGTGGAGTCAAGACAGTCTCTTCAGTAAATGGTGTTGGGAAAATTGGACAGATAAATGCAAAAAATAAAAAAAAATAAGAAAGAAAGAAAGAAAGAAAGAAAGAAAGAAAGAAAGAAAGAAAGAAAGAAAGGAAGAAAAGAAAAGAAACTAGATAACCACTTTACATCATACACAAACATAAACTTAAAATGGATAAATTACTTAAACATAAGATGGGAAACTATAAAAATACTTGAGGAATTCAGAGGCAGCAAAATCTCAGACATACTATGAAACGATTTCTTCACAGATACCACTCCTAGGACCATGGAAACTAAAAAGAAAATTCACAAATGAGACTACATCAAAATAAAAAAGCTTTTGCACAGCAAAAAACAAACAAACAACAAAAAAACTATCAACAACAACAACAAATGCCCACTGTATGAAAGAACATATTTGCAAATGTTATCACCGATAGAGGTTTAATCTCCAACATTTATAAGGAACACATACAACTTAATACAAGGAAAAGTAAATATACAATAAAAATGGGCAATAGACCTAAATATACTTTTTGAAAGAAGACAGAAGGAAGGCCAAGAGTCATGAAAATATGCTCAAAGTCACTAATTATCTGAGGGATGCAAATCAAAATGAAGATATGGTACCATCTCACACTTGTCAGAATGGCAATCATCAACAAGTCAAAAATTGACAAGTTCTGGAGAGTATGTGGAGAAAAAGGACCCTTCATGCACTGCTGTTGGGTATGCAGACTGGTGCAGCAACTATGGAGAACACTATGGAGTTTACTCAACAAACTAAAAATGGAACTGCCATTTGACCCAGCGATCTCACTTCTAGGAATATATCCCAAGAAACTAGAAACACCAATCAGAAAGAATATATGCCCTCCCCCCAGGTTCATAGCAGCACAATTTACAGTAGCTAAGATTTAGTAATAGTCTAAATGCCCATCAGCAGATGAGTGGATTAGAAAATGATGGTACATTTATACAATGGAATACTATGCTGCTATAAAAAAGAAAGAATTCTTTTTTTTTCAAATTCTAAAATTAATCTTTTTAAAATATATTTTTAATTAAATTATTATTTTTGTACATATACCAATGCCCTCCCTCCCATACATACCCTCCCTCCCCAAAGTTTTGTGTCCATTAGTTGTGTTTATATGCATGTATACAAGTCCTTCAGTTGATCTCTTATCTCCCCCAGATCTCCCCAAACTCCCTGCTGTAATTTGACAGTTTGCTTGTTGCTTTACTGTCTCTATATCTATCTTTTGGTTCTTCAGTTTATAATGTTCTTTATCATCCATATATAAGTGAGGTCATGTGGTGTCTCTCTTCAATTGACTGGCTTGTTTCACTCAGCATGATGTTCTCCAATTCCATCCAGGTTGCTGCAAAAGATGAGATATTTTTCTTTTTTATGGCAGCATAATATTGCATTGTGTAAATGTACCATAGTTTTCTGATCCAATCATCTGCTGATGGGCACCTAGGCTGTTTCCAAATCTTAGCTGTTGTAAATTGTGCTGCTATAAACACAGGGGTGCATACATCCTTTCTGATTGATGTTTCTAGCATTTGGGGATATATTCCTAGGAGTGGGATTACTGGGTCAAATGGGAATTCCATTTTCAGTTTTTTTGAGGAAGCTCCATACTGTTCTCCACAGTGGTTGCACCAGTCTGCATTCCCACCAGCAGTGCACGAGTGTTCCTTTTTCTCCGCAACCTCACCAGCACTTGTCGTTTGTTGATTTGTTGATGTTGGCCATTCTGACAGTTGTGAGATGGTACCGCGTTGTAGTTTTGATTTGCATCTCTCGGATAATTAGTGACTTAGAGCATGATTTCATATGCCTCTTGGCCTTCCATCTGTCTTCTTTTGAGAAGATTCTATTTAGATCCATTGTCCATTTTTTAATTGGGTCATTTATCTTCCTCTTCTTAAGTTGTATAAGCTGTTTGTAGATGTTGGAGATTAAAACTTTATCAGTGATATCATTTGCAAATATGTTCTCCCATACAGAGGGCTTTCTTGTTTTGTTGATTGTTTGCTTTGCTGTAAAAAAGCTTTTTATTTTGATGTAGTCCCATTTGTTTATTTTCTCTTTAGTTTCCATTGCCCTAGGGGAAGTATTAGTGAAGAAGTTCCTTTGGCATATATCTGAGATTTTGCTGCTTGTGGATGCCTCTAGTATTTTTATGGTTTCCTGTCTGATGTTTATGTCCTGTATCCATATTGAGTTTATTTTTGTGTATGGTGTAAGTTGGTGATCCAGTTTCATTCTTTTGCATGTATCTGTCCAATTTTTCCAACACCATTTATTGAAGAGACTGTCTTGAGTCCATTGTATATTTGTGCCTCCTTTGTCAAATATTAACTGAGCATAGTGATTTGGGTTGATACTTGGGTTCTCAATTCTATTCCATTGATATATATATGTCTGTTCTTGTGCCAGTACCAGGCTGTTTTGAGAACAGTGGTTTGTAATACAGCTTGAAATCTGGTATTGAGATCCCTCCTATGTTACTCTTCTTTCTCAGGATTGCTGTGGCTATTCTGGGACTTCTGTTGTTCCAAATGAACTTTTGAAAAGTTTATCTAGGTCAGTGAAATATGCCATTGGTATTTTAATTGGGAGTGCATTGAACCTATAGATTGCTTTAGAAAGTATGGACATTTTGATGATGTTGATTCTACCAATCCATGAACATGGTATGTTCTTCCATCTGTTTACATTTTCCTCTATCTCTTTTTTCAGTGTTGTGTAGTTTTTCATGTATTGGTCTTTTACCTCCTTAGTTAAGTTTATTCCAAGGTTTCTTAGTTTTTTTGGTGCTATGGAAAATGGGATTGCCTTTTTAGTCTCTGTTTCTGCAAGTTCACTATTGGTGTATAGAAATGCCATAGATTTCTTGGCTTTAATTTTGTATCCTGCTACATTGCCAAATTCATTTATTAAGTCAATTAGTTTTTTAATGGAGTCTTTTGGGTTTTTTATGTACAATATCATGTCATCTCAAATAAGGATACCTTTACATCTTCTTTTCCAATTTGGATGCCTTTTATATCCTCTTCTTGTCTAATTGCAATGGCTAGTACTTCTAGTACTATGTCAGACAGGAGTGGTGAGAGTGGGCAACCCTGTCTTGTTCCTGTTCCTAAGGGAAATAGTTTTAGTTTTTTCCCATTGAGTATGATGTTGGCTGTTGGTTTATCATATATAGCTTTTATTATGTTGAGGTACGATCCTTATACTGCCATCTTGTTGAGAGTTTTTATCAGGAAAGGGTGTTGGATTTTATCAAATGCTTTTTATGCATCAATTGTTATGACTATATGATTTTTATCTTTCAATTTGTTTATGTGATGTATCACATTTATTGATTTGCGGATATTGTACCATCCTTGCATTCCTGGGATAAGTCCTACTTCATTGTGGTATATGATCTTTGTGATGCTCTGCTGGAGCCAATTTGTTAGAATTTTGTTGAGGATTTTGGCATCTATGTTCATGAGGGATATTGGCCTGTAATTCTCTTTCATTGAGTTGTCTTTATCTGGTTTTGGTATTAGGGTGATGCTGGCTTCATAGAAGGAGTTTAGAAGTGTTCTTTCCTCTTGGATTTTTTGGAATAGTCTGAGGAGGATAGGTTTTAGTTCTTCCTTGAATGTTTGGTAAAACTCTCCTGTGAAGCCATCTGGCCCTGGGCTTTTGTTTGCTGGAAGCTTTTTGATGACTGTTTCAATTTCTTCCAAAGTTACTGTTCTATTGAGATTTATAGATTCTTGCTGATTGAGTTTTGGAAGGTTATATTTCTCTTGAAATATGTCAATTTCCTCCAGGTAGTTCAGTTTGTTGGAATAGAGTTGTTCGTAGTATTTTGTAACAATCCTTTGTATTTCAGCGGGGTCTCTTGTTATTTCACCTCTTTCATTTCTGATTTTGTTCATTTGGGTCCTCTCTCTTTATTTCTTGGTTAGCCTGGCTAGAGGTTCATCTATATTGTTTATCCTTTCAAAGAATCAGCTCTTGGTTTTCTTGATCTTATGTATTGTTTCTTCAATCTCTATGTCGTTTATCTCTGCTCTGATTTTTGTTATTTCCTTCCTTCTGCTTACACTGGGCTTTTCTTATTCCTCTTTTTGTATCTCTTTTGTTTTGTAGAGTTAGATAATTTGTTACCATTTTTTCTTGTTTTTTCAATAGGCTTGTAGGGATATGAACTTCCCTCTCAAAACTGCTTTTGCTGTGTGCCATAGATTATGGATTGTTGTGTTTTCATTTTCATTTGTTTTCAGGATGTCTTTAATTTCTTCCTTGATTTCTCTGGTAACCCAGTCCTTTTTAATAGCATGCTGTTTAGTCTCCGTGTGTTTGATTTCTTTGGGTTATTTTTATTGTAGTTAATTTCCAGTTTTATGCCACTATGATCTGAGAAGATGCTTGATACAATATGATTTCTATCTTTTTGAATTTTAAGGGACTTTGTCTATGTCCCAAAATGTGGTCTATCTTTGAGAATGTCCCATGTGCACTTGAGAAGAATGTATATTCTGTGGCTTTGGGGTGGATTGTTCTGAAGATGTCGATTTATTCCATTTGGTGTAGTGAGTCATTTAGGATTGATATTTCTTTGCTGATTTTTTTTAGATGATTTGTGGAAGGGTGACAGTGGGGCATTACAATCTCCTACTATTATTGTATTGCTATTAATCTCTCCCTTAATATTCTCCAGCAGTTTTTTTTCTTTTAAATGTATTTGGGTCTCCTGTATTGGGTGTATATATATTTACCTGGTTTATTTCTTCTTGTTGGATTGCTCCCTTTAGTATTATGAAATGGCCTTAATTATCTCTTGTTATGTCCTTCACTCTGAGATCTAATTTGTCAGATATAGGTATTGCTAACCCAGCTTTTTTTAATTTCCATTGTCCTGGAAGACCTTTTTCCATCCCTTCACCCTCAGTCTGTGTGCATCTTTTTTTCTGAGGTGGGTTTCTTGTAGACAACAGATATATGGGTCTTGTTTTCTTATCCAATCTGTTACCCTATGTCTTTTTAGTGGAGCATTTAAACCATTTACATTTAAAGTTATTAATGATAGGTACTCATTTGACGCCATTTTTATTCTATACCCCTGTGTTCCTCCTTCACTTCCTATTTCTTTATTTTTACAGTAGACCCTTTAGCATATCTTGCATTGCTGGTTTGGTGGAGACAAATTCCTTTAGTCTTTTTTTCCCTGTGAAGCTCCTGATTTCGCATTCGATTTTGATTGATAGCCTTGCTGGGTACAGTATTCTTGGATTCAGACCCTTCCTTTGCATGACTTTGTATATTTCATCCTATTCCCTTCTGACCTTATAAGTTTCTGTTTAGCAATCAGTTGTTAGTCTGATGGGGGTTCCTTTATTTGTAACTTTCTGTCTCTCTCTGGCTGCTTTGAAGATTCTTACTTAGTCGTTGGTGTTTGCCAATTTAATTATAATGTGCCTTGGTGTCGGTCTTCTGGGATTCATTTTGCTTGGGATTCTGCAAGCATCTTGGATTTGTGTGGGTTTTTTCTTCTCTATCTCGGGAAAGTTTTCTATCATTATTTCTTGAAATACGTTTTCCTTTCCTTCTGGAACCCCTATTATTCGAATATTGTTTTGTTTTGCATTGTCCCAAAGCTCCCATAGGCTGTCCTCCTGCTTTTAATTTTTGTTTTTTTTTTTCTAGAAGCTGCTCTAATTGGGTATTTTTTCCATCTTGTCTTGTAGCTCACTGATGCAGTCCTCTGCTTCTTCTAGTCTACTCTTGATGCTTTCTATTGAGTTCTTTATAGTAGCGGTGTCATTTTTCATTTCTTCTTGAGTCATCTTCATTTCCTCTTGGTTTTTTTTTTTTTTTTTTTTAATTTCCTCTTGGATCTTACTCATATTGTCAAAGTTGTCTTCCATCCTGTTTAGCCATCTTATGATCGTTACTCTGAATTCTTGCTCTGGTAGGTTGCTTGCCTCTATCTTGTTTACTTCCTTTTCTGGTGATTCCTGCTTTTCTTTCATTTGTGGGCTGTTTCTTTGTCTCCCCATGGTCTCTCTTTTCAGGATGTCTCTCTCCTGGGTTGATTTCTCTCTCCTGCGTTGATTTAAAGGCACAAAATACAACACAACCATGTACAAGACACAAGGCACTGAACAGAAATGTATTTTCAATATTAATAACCTCCAATAAAGGTAACCACTAGGGAAAGGGAATAAGAGAGAAATAAGAAGAGTAAAAAAAGAAGATGGAGGGAGCAAAAGAAAAAGATAGGAAAAAGAGTGTCAAAATGAATTTGAGAGACAGGGAGGAGAAAGAGAGAGAGAAAGAGAGAGAGAGAGAGAGAGAGAGAGAGAGAGAGAGAGAGAGAGAGAGAGAGAAGGGAATAAACTATATATACAGGAGAGAATTTCAATTGAACAACCACTAACCCCAACAAATGCTGTTAGCAGTACCTGGAGAATAATACAATCTACAACATCCCCTAATTTCCAGCACAGGAAGGGAAAACAGAACTAATGAAATAACAAGGAACAAGAATCAATCAAATAAGAAAATACCGAGCAACAGCAACAACAAAAGAATAAGCAAAATACTCTCACTAAAAAGCATAAAAATACTATATAATCATAATTCCCCCAAATAGCATCTAAAGAACAGTGAGAAAACCATTTTTTTTCTAGTTAATACAGCTCAGAGAGGTGTGTGTATGCACTTGGCACAGGGGATTGGAAATTAGATATATAAGTAGGGTAGAAATTTTAGCGCAGGGGATACAGAAAGAGTAAGGAAATCTAAAGCAGGAAAGGGTTAAGATAAACAGGATAGCAAAAGAAGGAAGGGTAGAAAGAGAATGATGGTGTAAAGGTAGTGTTGAGATAGGGTTAAACAATGTTAAAGGAGAAATGAAAATAAAATGAAGAACTTTAACTTCAATGTAAAATAAAGAGAAAATAAAATGGCACTTAAAAAAATTAAAATGGAAGTAGTAAAAATGCTTATTGAACCTAAAAATGTAATAATTAAAAAGTTAAAATCTAGTGAGGAGAAAAGGAAAAAAATTGTTTCTTAAGTAAAAGATGCAAAAAATGAAAATAAAAAAATAAAACAATAAAGATAAATTTAGCAAAAAAAAAGTGTGCAGTTGAGAAGGCCATTCACTACTGCTATTCTATTTGACATGCCCATTTCTCAGTCCAGACCGTATTGCAGTTCCCTGAGTTCTGCTGCACCTCAGTGGCGATTCCTTAGTTTCTTGGTTTTTGGTCAAATAAAACTAATAATAAACACAGTCAGTTTGTACTCCATACCCTAGGTGGCAGTGTATGTGGATTGATGTCCTGTCTTTTGGCTGCTCTAGCCTTCTTTTTCTGTGGCACTCAATACTGGTGGTTTTGTTTGTTTGTTTGTTTGTTTGTTTTTATTTATTTATTTTTGCCTCGGAGTTGAATCCTGGATGATTTCTCCCTGCTCTGCTTCTCAGTTTCCAGAAAAGCAGTTTTCCCCTGCTGTCTCTTAGGGTCAGCCAATCTGGGTGATCTCTCCTTTGTAATCAGAAGCAAAGTGTTGCAGGGGAACCAGCCTAGGTGCGCGATGGGCAAGTCTACTCGCACTTACAAACAGACTGCTTTCCAACTCCTATGTTCTCCCACCGTGTAGGATCAGAATGGGTTGCTCCCTAGAGAACCCCACTAGTAGCAAACTTGGGGACCCCTGTCCACTCTCTCGAATCACGCCAGCCCCAACAGTGGGGGGCTTCTGTGGACACAGATTTCTGGGGTCCCAGCGGCCTCCACTTCTGAGGCAGCTGCAGCTGCCACTTTCGCTTTCGCTGTTGGGACAGACACCCCGTGTTATCCCCTGCAAAATCCAACCTTTCTGTGGAATCTGCGTGTCCGCGCCAGTCGGGGACCACAGTTGTGGTCCTCTCAGGTCTCAGGTAAGATCCCTCGTTGCAGCACTGATATGGTTGTGGGAGGCAGCCTGTACAAGTGTTTACCTGGCCGCCATCTTCCAGGAAGTCCCCTCAAAAAGAAAGAATTCTTACTATTTGCAGCAACCTGGATGGATCTGGAGAGCATTATGTTAAGTGAAATAAGCCAGGCAATGAAAGAAAAATACCACATATCTCTCTCATTTATGAAAATAAAGAAAATCATAACCCGATGAACAAAAAGATAGATACAGAGGCAGCAAAGCATCAAACAGACTGTCAAATTAAAGTGGAAAGGCTGGGGAGTGTTGAGGAGGGGGGAATAGAGATCAACCAAAGGATATGTATGCGCACATATAAGCACAACCAATGGACATGAGACTGTGGGTGGGAGTGGGATGAGGACATGAGACAGAGAGTAGGGGAGGCTAGTCAAAGGTCAATAGGGAACAAAAAGGAGATATATGTACTACTGTATGTAATACTCTACCAGTGGTTCCCAACCTTCCTAATGCCACCACCCTTTAACACAGTTCCTCATGTTGTGGTGACCTCCAACCATAAAATTATTTTTGTTGCTACTTCATAACTGTAATTTTGCTACTGTTATGAATTGTAATATAAATATCTGTGTTTTCTAAATGTCTTAGGTGTCCCCTGTGAAAGGGCTTTCAACCCCCAAAGGGATCACTACTGACAGGTTGAGAACCAGTGCTTTACACAATAAAAAAAAAAAAAGTAAAAGTACACGAGGTTCACGTTCAGGAGATGGGAAGTTTCTTCTGACACTATTTCCCCTACAAAGTGATCAGAATAGAAATTAAGGCCAGAGTGTGAAATTAGAGCCAGTGGACCAAGTTCACTGGGGGAAAGTGAATCATCAGTGAGGGTCCCTGGGAACCAGAAGCATGAATTATTGAGACATAGACAGAGCTCCTGGGCCCCATTTTTTCAGGCCAGTTTGGAGCTGAAAGTGTAGCATCTGCACTGCCTCCTTTGTGGTGTTTATTCTTTAGACTCAATTACAAGATCGATTTCTATCAGTGGTAATACAAATGAAACTTGGTTAAAGGTAGGGTGTTGTGGTGAAGATGTAGGTAATATTAGGTTCTGATTAGGTTTAAGAAACCATTATTGGAAACCTGATGTCTGCATGTGACCCTTGGGACCAATGTAACCATGTCCATACATGATTACATGAATTTTACACCTGATGGGACATAGCCACATTGGGGGGAAAGCTACCTGGTACATACTGGGGGTTGACACATACATCCAGAGTTCTTTAATTGGATTGTGATACACTCATTGTTTTACAGTTCAAATTTTCTCTTCTCATTTTCCTCTGAAACAGCACCACATATTTCCTGGAGTATTCAAGACACTGTTGAGAGTGTGCAGGAGGCCGAAAATGGTTTGACTCAGTGGTAGAGCATCGGTCTGCGGACTGAAAGGCCCCGGGTTTGATTCTGGTCAAGGGTATGTACATTGGTTGCGGGCACATCCCCGGTAGGGGGTGTGCAAGAGGCAGCTGGTCGATGTTTCTCTCTCATTGCCGTTTCTAGCTCTCTATCCCTCTCTCCTCCTCTCTGTAAAAAATCAATAAAATGCTCAGCTGCAATGTGTACCTTAAAAAAAGAGAGAGAGAGAGAGAGAGAGAGTGTGTGCAGGATCACAAGCCATATGTGTGTTGATGTTGTACCTTATATCATTCCTGAGTTCACTTTCTAGGTCTTTCCATTTTCTCATTCAGTTTTTAGGGTTTGCTGTATAAAATATCATGTTATACATATAGAGATAAAAAGAGATTTTAACATATTTTACTCTAATGCATACATTTTGTTTTTCTTCTTCTTGCCTAAGTATTTTGACAAGTACTCTAGTTTTTCAATAAAAGCAGTCACAGGGGCACCCTTATCTTGGGCCTGATGCAAGAAGAATAGATTTGAAATTTTCTCTGTGTAGCATGATGTCAGTTGTTGGCTTCTCAAAAGTGGCCTTTATTATATTGAAGTTTATCAGTTCTACAGTGAATCTGTTAATAATTTTATTATGAGGAAATTTTTGAATTTAAGTGCTTTATTCTATATCAGTTTATTCTATATGGGTACACCTTATCCTTCATTCTTTGCATGAGGGTAGTTTATTTACTGGTTTATAAACACTGAACAATCTTTTCATTTTTGCAAAATACCCTGCTGGATCATGGTTAATGATCCTTTCATTGTGGTGTTAAGGTTCCTAATATCTTACTGAGAGTTTTTGCATTTATGATCATCAGGGACATTTATCTGTCATTTTTTTTTTTTTGTGTGTGTGTGTGTGTCCTTACTTGACTTTGGTATCAGTGTAATGGTCAGCTCAATAAATCTCTTTGGAAGTGTATCCTTTTCTTTTAATTATTGGAAGAATTCAGGAAGGAATAATTAAAAAGCTATGAATTCTTCTTTAGGTTTTTGGTGGAATTCACCCTTCATTTGGTCTTTGCTTTTTATTTGAAGTTTTTCACTACTGCATCAATTATTATTTTTTTTAATTCAAAGCAATCTAGCCAATTTGGGATCCAGTTTATAATTTGAGCTCCTACTAAGTGGACTGAGAAATTCAACTGTTGATCTTCATAAGATGTGGTCAGTGTTGAAATAATAGTTGCTTACAGATCACATATTTATTTTATATGGCATCCAAGAGAATGAAATATAACCATATTTTTATATAGGATTTATAAAGTACAGCTGTAATTACATGAATGGTTTTGTATCACTGCTCATTAGTGAGTACATGAGTTTTCAAAAAAAAAAGAATGTGTCTGTGTGCATGTGTGTGCATGTGTGTGACTCTGTGCATCTGTGTGTGACTTTGTGTTACTGTTTGTGACTGTGTTTGTGTCTGTGTGTGTGTTACTACATTTGTGTTTGTGAGTGACTCTCTCTGTGTGTGACTATGTGTCTATGTGACTGTGTTTCCTGGGCAAGTAGGAAGATAATGGTATGGATACAGGGTGTCCCATGAATGCTCCTAGGCTTCCAACATGCTCCTAAAGTACATCTCACCCACAGTGAAGCTAGAAAACCTTGGATGCAAGAGGAAAGGTGGAGAGGAGTTACATGATGCACATCCCAGCCCCCAGAGTCATCTGTTCATACCATGATCTTAGCACTGCTTCTTGCAGGACAACAGGAGTCCCTTGTGTGGACAAATGTAGGGGCTCCCTGTGTTCGGTGCACTGAGCTGACAGCTCTTCCAGGGATCAATGTGGACCCAGAGAGGATGGGTGAGATCGGACAGCTCTGAGTGTGCTCAGGCCTTTCAGCAGAGGAAGGGCTCTGTGATCTCCCTGGATCCAGGAAAGGGGGGGAATGGAGAGTCAGACACTGAGGGATGGATGCAGAGCTGTGCACACAGCTCAATCCCAGCAATCCACCTTCAGAGTTCACATACATCACCTAAAAGTTTAAAAGACAGTGACAAAAAGTCACTTTTGGAATTTGTGAAGGAGACCTCATGGAGAGTTTTTGTAAATGCCGACATCTCACCTGCAAACAGAAAATATCCCTTCTTCATTATTGTCTTCAGTGAAAATATGAAAAACAACACTTGTCCCTGGAGGCAGCTGAGAGCTTGAGAGGAAATCCCTGAGCCCACAGGAAGGCCCTTCCCTCCAAACCTCCTTCTGCCCCTGCTCCTGGGGATGTTCTAGGTTATGTGGGTCCTAAGTGCCCCTGGTATTCAGAGTACTGCCTGCAGCCTAGCCCTGCTGCCTCCCTCAGGGAGGTTTGTGTCTGGGCTCACACTGACTTCCCTTTACTGTGTCTTGTACGGTAATACATGGCCGTGTCCTCAGTGGTCATGGAGCTCAGCTGCAGGGCGATCTGGTTCTTGGATGTGTCTCTGGAGATGGAGGTTTGGCTCTTCAGGGAGGGACTTTATTAAGTGTCTCCATTATTATTTATGCATCCCATCCACTCCAGCCCCTTCCCCAGTGGCTAGCAGATCTAGTGTACATGATAGTTTCTTAAAGAGAATCCAGAAAGAGTGAGGGAGAAGGTCACAGCCACTCCTGCAGGCAGGTTTGTGTCAGGGCTCACACTGAGTTCCCCTGTTTCATCTCTTCTCAGATGAAAGGCTCTGGTAACCTGAAGGTAATTCATGTCATCAAGAAGCTAGGAGGAACTCAAGTGGATTCCTATTTAGATGAAGGCTTTCTATGGGATAAAAAAAATGGAGTAAATCAACCAAAATGAATTGAAAATGCTAAAATTCTTATTGCAAATACTGGTATGAATATAGACAAAATAAAGATATTTGGTTTTGTATAAGAGTTAATTCTATAGCAAAGGTTGCTGAAATAGAACAAACAGAAAAGGAAATGATGGAGAAAATTAAATGTATACTTAGGCAAAGGATAAGAATTGCTTTATTAAATGCAATCTATAATAATAAAATCATAATATGCAAATTGACCAAACCACCAAACAGCAGAATGATATTCAGGATGACTTTGAGACAACCAGGTTATGACATGCACTGGTGTGGGGCCAGCTAAGACAGATGCGATGCAATTGATCCCCACCAGGTGCCAGGCCTCCCTCTACTGGGTTCTCAATCTCAGAGCTCTGAGATATATTTCCCCAAAGAGAGAGCCCAGGTAGCCAAGAAATCGTACCCCAAATCTGTCTCCTGAAGAAGGAGGACACACAATGTTTGCTGGGGAAGAGGGCAGAACCACACAGATGCCAAGCAGTGGCAGCAATGGGGGAGGGGACAGCTGTTAGCAGCCAGGGGAAGGAAAGCCTCATAGGCCCTGATCAAGGCCAAGCCTAGGGACCCTACCAGGAGTTCCAAATTGTGAGAGGTTTCAGGCCGGGTTGAAGACCCCCCCAAAAAAATGCATAATTTTTTTCCACTGGGCTTCTAGTTAATTTATAATTGCTTTATTAACATGCAATAAATTTATAAATTTCCTGATCAGTCTTTTGGGGGCTGCTGGGGTTATGGCTATTGAACATGTAGAACACCTGGCTCTTTCACAGGTGGAGAAATTGCCTCTACCTTTGGCCTCCCAGAACCAGTGAAGCTTGGAAGTTGCAAGCTTAACGAGGAAGTCATTGTTGGAGATGACAGACTCATTCATATTTCTGGGGGAGCCCTTGGTGAGGTTTGGACTATTGTTCTTTGTGGTGTCACTCAGCACATGTTAGATGAATCAGAAAGATCTTTGCATGATGCCTTTTGTGTTGTTGCACACACTGTGAAGGCTTTTAGAATAGTTTACAGAGGAGGCTGTTCTGAGCTGCTGATGGCCCATGCTGTGTCACAGCTGCCAATAAACCCCAGGTAAAGAAGCTGTTGCAGCTGAAACCGGTTTGGCTCAGTGGATAGAATGTCGGCTTGCGGACTGAAAGGTCCCGGGCTCAATTCTGGTCAAAGGCATGTACCTTGGTTGTGGGCACATCCACAGTAGGGGGTGTGCAAGAAGCAGCTGATCGATGATTCTCTCTCATTGATGTTTCTAACTCTCTATCTTTCTCTTTGTATAAAATCAATAAAATATATTATTAAAAAGAAGCTGTTGCAATGGATTCTTAGGCTCAAGCACTGAGTATGTAACTTGATGTTACAGCTGGGACAAAGGTTGTGACAGTGCAGATCTGGTGGCACAGCCCTGAGCTGACCATCATAAAGGCAATACAGTTGCTGTACTGGATATGAAGGAAGGCACTATTGGTGATATGGAAATGCTGGGCATCACAGACAGTGTCCAAGTGAAGTGCATGTTCTTTTGAGTGCAGCTGAAGCAGCAGAGGTAATTTTATGTGTGGATGAAAAGTATCCCTGATTAACTCTCTTCCCCCTTGTTGGGAATTCCTATATGTTGTTATGCCTGAACCAGTTCACAGCAACATAGTTTGATGGACTTTGATATCTTAAAGAAGACTGTGTCATGAAAGTTTATGTGTGGTTCTTATATCCTTAAGTTTAGAAACTTATCTGATTTTTATTTTAATATAGGTCTGATTTATTTGCTGCTCATTTTCCATAAAGTTCAATTGTTTTAAAGTCTATTTCTCATACGGTACATAAAAATAAAAATATGAACAATTAAAAAAAATAAAAGGGAGGTCAAAGTATAAATGAGATGCCTTTGACAGTCACAAGTAATGAACACACCATGGAGAACCAACCCTCACAACACGAGAAAGAATAAGGAACGTGTCACTAAAAACTGGTGTGAAATGGATCCCTATTTTTTACATGCAGATCCTCCCAGTGTCTCTTTTCTAGAAGGTATCACCTCCCCAGGTACAGGAGATCTGCACTTGGATACCTTTGGGGTCAGTATTCACATGGCTTCCCCTGGATCATCCAATCTGCATAGTTCACTGAAGTTCCAGTTATGAAATATCTCAACACATTAGGTGAAGAGTGGACATCACTCACTGGAGGAGCAATGGTGGCAATGTGTTTGTATTTGTGCCATAATTTCTTTGGAACAGGATTCTCTCTCAGTCCATCATAGTCATCATCACCATCATCATCATCTTAATCATCACCAACATCACCATTTGCTTTCTTTTTTCTCTCTGTACTGCTGCCCTGTGCCAGGCACTCACTGCCCCAGTGTTTGTGGTCATGGGCCATGCTTATAAGCATCCAAATTCTTGGATGATTACTCTCCATCCATCCTTCCCCATTTGATTACTTTTCATCATTCTTCTCATTTTCTGTAGACATAATGGTTGTCTACACAATGACTTTTTATAGGAAGAGAATGCAGATGCCTCATCTTTAGATGTCATTTGAAAATTCAATCCCCAATGGCCCAACTCTAGGTTTGTATAAGGCCTCCTAAAAACTGATGACCTTGGCCCTAGCCAGTTTGGCTCAGTTGATATAGCATTGGCCTGTGGACTAAAGGGTCCCAGGTTTGATCCTGGTCAAGGGCATATGACTGAGTTGCAGGCTCAATCCCCAGTGTGGGGCATGCAAGAGGCAGCCAATTATGATTATCTTTCATCATTGATATTTCTATCTTTCTATCCTTATCCCTTCTTCTCTAAAATAAATGAAAATATATGTTTAAAAATAAACAAACATAAAATAAAAACTGATGACCTTGATAAAGTAAAGATTCCCACCAATACCTCAGAACACAACCTCTGTTCAATTCTATCATCTTCTATCATCACCATCACTATCCCCACCACTACCACCACCACCACCACCACCACCACCACCACCACCACCACCACCATCATCATTTGTTTTACTTGTAATTATACTTCTCATTTAATGTAGACCTAGTTTTTATTGTGTTTTTCTTTAACAAACACAATGACACTTTATATAATATTTTTGGTCATTTTGTATACTTATTAAGTAAAATAGGTAGCCATACTCTTATTTTTAACATATCTTATTGATTTTTGCATAGAGGAAGGGAGAGGGATAGAGAATTAGAAGCATCGATGAGAGAGAAACATTGATCAGCTGCCACCTACACACCCCCTACTGGGGATGTGCCCTCATCCAAGGTACATGCTCTTGACCAGAATTGAAACTGGGACTCTTCTATCAGCAGGCCGATGCTCTACCCACCGAGCCAAACCGGTTAGGGCCACATTCATATTTTTAATTTGACTGCTGACAACTGATGGCTTATTATTATCTCTTCTCCATCTGTCCATCAGGGGAAATCTGATAAGAAAATCATGACTTTGTCTTTAGATGTCATTGTGAAATTGAAACCACACACACCCCTGGAAGGAAAAATACTCTCCCTCTGTCACCACCTCGATAAATAAAACCCTAAGCCAGTCTCCTTTCTTGGCTCCATCAAAGCAGATCTGACTTCCTGAAGGGCCTTTCCTGTGCATCCCAGAGATGTCAGTTACATATGAAATAAGCAGTCTATGTTCACTTGGTGTGTGTGTTTCTCATTAACCTGGACATGTGTACCAATTTGCTAAAGGTCCCTCTGCCTCTGTCTGTGCCACCTGCTCTTGGTGCTATGAGCATGATGATAAGCCAGGTTCTTCCTTCTCTAGTTTTGGGGTCACACTCCTCTGGTGCCTGCTGTCCAGTACACTCCTGTCCTGATGCTGGCTGGTTGGGACCCTGACCTGTGAGGAACTGAACTGGACTGTTGAGTCAGCAGAGCCTCTGGTTAGATTACAGTGACCTGGGTCAAAAGGTTAATGACAAGAGTGCCCGAGGTTTGTCCACCTGAGAAAGTTGTCTCTGTTTACAACAGCCTTTTCTATCTCAGAGACATTAGAGGCAAGTGCAGAGTCTGGAATCCAGAGAGGTTCCCTGAAGGAAACTGGGACATGAAGAGGAAACCACATAGGAAACTAGCCCTAATCTTCAACTGCACCTGCACCTGGGATGGTCCTGTGTCCAGGGTCCCTGCGCGCCCCCTCGTGGTTACAGCCTCTCCTGCAGGGAGGTTTGTGTCTGGTCTCACACTGACTTCCCCTCACTGTGTGTCACTTGCACAGTAATACAAGGCTGTGTCCTTGGCTCCCAGGCTGTTCATTTGCAGATACAGAGTGTTCTTGATGTTGTCTCTGGAGATGGTGAATCGGCCCTTCACAGAGTTTGCATAGTATGTGCTACTTCCATCAGGATTAATCAGTGAGATCCACTCCAGCCCCTTCCCTGGAGCCTGGCTGACCCAGGCCATCCAGGAGGTACTGAATGTGAATCCAGAGGCTGCACAGGAGAGTCTCAGAGACCCTCCAGGTTTCACCAATCCTCCCCCAGACTCCACCAGCTGTGCCTCAGACTGGACACCTGCAAACACAAATACATCCTGGTCAGTAAACTCTCACACATCCACTGTTTTTATCACTCATGCCCACTCACACACTCAGTGTCTCTTGTTCTGCTAAATTTACCTCTTAAAATAGCCACAAGGAAAACCCAGCTGAACCCAAACCGCATGGTGAGTGGTTCTTATCAGTCCTGTTCAGGGAATGGGAACACCTGTGGATCCCAGGGCTGGGTTCTTGTCCAAGAGCTGCAGCGTTGGGGCTGGGCTGGTGTTTATTAGCACTGGGGGCCCTATTTGCATATCTTCCTGCTATATAGGGGCTCTGGGGTTGAACTTTGACATAGAGTACAGTGTCCCTGAATGTGATATGTCCAAGGGTGCATGTATGTTAAATAAATAATTCTCCACATATGGGCCTGTGCACTTCCCACTGAACCTAAATTCTGCAGGTCACATGTACAAAGTCCAAGGAGAGAATTTTTTTTATAGTAGTAAAAGGAGAAGGTTTAAAATGAGAGATGCTTTTGGCAGTCACCAGTAATGACAACCAAGAAAATCAACCCTCACAATCTGAGAAAGAAGTAAAAGTGCAGGAGGTTCATGTTTAGGAGTCAGGAAGTTCCATCTGACACTATTTACCCTACAAAGTGATCAAAGGAGAAACTCAGACCAGAGTGTGAGCCTAGAGTCAGTGGCCCAAGTGTTGGGGGAGAACGGAGCATCTGTTTGGTTCCCTGGGAACCAGAAGCATGAACTATAGAGACACAGACAGAGCTTCATGCTATTCCTTCAGGGGAGTTTGGTTCTGAATGGTAGCAGGTGCACCTCCTTCTTTGTTGTATTTATTCTCTAGACTTCTTTTTAATCCAGTTTCATACATGGTCAACTGCGTTTAGAGGAAGATATGGGTAATGATTGAGGAATAATTAAGTTTAGGTTACGAAAATCTTGTGATTGGAAATCTGATGTCTGCATGTGGTTCTTGGGACTGCTGTCATCATGTCCTGGCTCAGCTTCAGGTCTGTGACCCATCCTGGATGTCCACAGATGGGTGAACCTGTGAGAGTGGTGCTTGTGGATGAAAGGGGTCAGGTGGGTTTTACATGGTCTGCACTTCCCAGCTGTGGGAATAGCTGGGGAGAGTCAGCAGGGCTCTGGCCATGGAATTAAGGGGCTGGGACAAATCTAGGGAGAATTTGGATAATGGAAGCAACTTGGGAGATTTCCTTCTTGAGATTTGGGAATATTTTGAGAAAGATAGGTGTTAGTTGTCCTTTAAATGTTGGCAAAATTCACCTGTGAAATCATCTGGGAGTTCCTTCTTATTATTATTTCTGCTATGATTTCATTAAGTTAATTTGATCTATTTGTATTTTCTGATTGTTTCTGATTCAGTTTTGAAAGGATTTATGTTTCTAGGAATTTAGCATTTCGTACATATAGTCTTATATGTTAGTATATGGTTGTTCATAATAGTTTATTATAAGTTTTCTATTTCTATGGTATTAGTTGTTACTTCCCTTTCATTTTTTAAATTTTATTTATTCGTGTCATCTCTTTATTTATTGACGAATCTGTTTATAAGTTTGTCAATTTAGTCTATCTTTTCAAAGAACCAAGTCTTGCTTTCATTAATATTTTAAGCTGTGTTTTGTTTATTTCCTCTATGGCCTTTATTATTTTCTTCCTTGTATTCACTTCAGGTTTTTTATCCTGTTCATTTAGGTGTAGAATTAGATTGTTATCTTTGTTCCTCTTTCCTGAGGTAGGCTTGTACTGGTTTGGATTTCTCTATTATAACTGCTTGTTCTGTGTCCCATAAATTTGGGTTGTTGTGTTCTTATTTTAATTTTGTTTTAAAGTAACTTTGAGCTTTTCCTTGACATCTTTCCTAACCCATTCATTGTTCAGTAACATGTTCCTTAGCCTCAATGACTTTGCATGCTTTTCTCTCTGTATTTTTTCCCTATTGTGGTTAATTTATAATTTCATAACATTATAGTCAGAGAAGATGCTCTGTATAATATCAACCTTCTTAAACTTATTAAGAGGTGCTTTGTGTACTCATATATGGTCTATCGTAGAAAATATTTCATGTGCCCTTGGAAGGAATGTACATTCTGCTGCTTTGGGGTGGAATGCTCTAAATATTTCAATTAAATTCATCTAGAACATCAATGAAGATCTGTATATTCTTATTGATTTTCCATCTGGAACACCCACCCATTGATGTCAATAGGGTGTTAAAGTCTGATACAATGAACATATCACTGTTAATCTCTCCATGTTCTTCAAGATTTGCTTTCTTCAAATGCATTTTTTAAAATATATTTTATTGATTTTTTTACAGAGAGGAAGAGAGACGGATAGAGAGTTAGAAACATCAATGAGAGAGAATCATCGATCAGCTGCCTTTTGTACACCCCCTACTGGGGATGTGCCCATAACCACGGTACATGCCTTTGACTGGAATAGAACCTGGGATCCTTGAGTCCACAGGCCAAAGCTCTATCCACTGAGCCAAACCAGTTTCGGCTTCAAATGTATTTTTATTGATTTCAGAGAAGAAGGGAGAGGGAATGAGAGAAAGAAACTTCAATGATAATAGAGAATCATTGCTTGGTTATCTCCTAAGTACACTGTAATGGAGATAGATCCTGCAATATGGGCATATGCCCTAACTGGGATTCCAACTCTGACCTCCTGGTTCATAGGTCAGAGCTCAACCACTGAGCAACACAGGCCTGACTCAGATTTTCTTTATATATTTAGGTCCTCCTTTTGGGTTTATAAATGTTTACCAGAGTTATATCCTCTTGTTGAATTACTCCCTTTTATTATTATGTAGTGTCTTTCTTTGGCTCTCAATATAGTCTTTATTATAAAGTCTATTTGTCAGATATAAGTATTGCTGCCCCAGTTTTTTGTTTTTTCATTTCCGTTTGCATGAAATTTCTTTTTAAATCACTTTACTTTTTTGTGTGTATTTTTTGTTCTGGAATATGTCAGTTGTGGATGACATATATGAGTCTTGCTGTCTTATCCAATCATCTACCCTATGTCTTTTGATTGTAGTATTTAAGCTATTACTTTACAAGTGATTATTGATTGTTATATATTTATTGCCATTTTATGCTTTTACCTCCTGTATTATTTCTTCTTTTTATCCTTATTCTCTTCCTTCTTTTCCTTCTCCTCCTGATCCTCTTCTTTCTTCCAGCAGAAGCTTTAACATTTCTTATAACACTGGTTTGATATAGCAAACTCCTTTAGCTTTTTCTTGTCTTGGAAAGTCTTTATTTAGCCTTCAATTCTGAAATCTTGCTGAGTAAAGTAGTCTGTTTGTAGGTTCTTGCTTTTCTTCACATTGAATATTTCTGCCAAGCCCTTCTGCCAGAAAGGTTTCTATTGAGAATTCAATGGACAGTCTTATGGGAGCTGCCTTGTAAACACCTACCTTAAGGTATTTACGTATCCTTCTCTTGCTAGTCTTAGGATTCTCTCTTTGTCTTTAACTTTTGTAATTTTAATTATGATTGACTTGTGGGCCTCTTTGCTTTCATCTTATTTGGGACTCTTTGTGCTTCCTAGATTTTGTGTCTTTTTCCTTTACCAGTTTAGGGAACATTTCTGCCATTACTTAATCTAATAGGTTATTGGTCACTTGGTCAGTATCTCCTCATTCTGATACTGCTAGGATGCAGATATTTCATTCTACGTTGTCCAAAATTTTCCTAAAATTATTCTCAGTTTTTCTTCTCTGAATGTTTCTCTCCCCGATACCTTTTCTCCAAAATCACTGATTCAACCCCCTGCTTCATCCAATCTACATTTAATTCCATCCACTTTATCCTTGGTGGCAGAAATGGTGTTCTTCATTTTCATCAGGTTCTTATATATAGTTTCTATGTAACTTTTCACACCATTGTAGTTCCCAATAAGGTCATTGAACATCCTTATAACCATTACTTAGAATTTTATATCTGATAAATTGTTTGCCTTCATTTGATTTAGCTTGTTTTCTGGAGACCGATATTGTTTGCTCTAGAGCTTGTTTCTTTATCTCCCTAATATGGAAGTCTCTTTGGGTTTTTCTTTTTCTATGTATTAGATGGAATTTCTATGACTCACACTCTTTGTGGAGAGGCCTTAAGTAACAGGTGTCCTGTGAAACCCATTGGTGCAGTTTCTCTGATGTCTTGAGCTAGATGGAATGTCCCTGTGTGGGTTATGTGGGCCCTCTTGTTGTAATTGGGTCTTGATTTCTGTTGGCTCATTCATGACTGCCATTGACCTTCAGACTGGCTGTCTGAGGCTCAAAACAGACCACATCATGAAATCTATATACTATGCTTAAAATATTAAATAAGAGACAGAGAGAGAGAGAGAGAGAGAGAGAGAGAGAGAGAGAGAGAGAACAGAAAGTGATCACCACCAAGAACAACAACAAATAAATAAATAAACAAATAAACAAGGAAAGAAACATAAAAAAGGAGAAAAAATAAAAGTAAAAAATATGAAATGAAATAAGAAAAATACAGAATGAAGAATGTAAATGGGAAAACATAAACAGAATAAGAAACAGAAATATAAAAATAAGAAATGTAAAAGAGAAGGGAAAAATAGAAAAGAAAATATAGTTAAGAAATAAAAAAAAATTAAAAAATGGGGTTCACCTTAGCAGAGCATATAGTGCCTGCTGCAGTCTCCCTTTGGATAGGCTATATGGGAAGCTTGTTGGATGCTGCTCCTATATTGTCTGCAGATGGCCAGTAAGTGTGCTGTTTTAGGGCATCCTGGGAAGTTCTCTGGTGAAGGCCAATCTTAGGTACCATCTACGCCTCGCCTGTACCAACCAATTTGAAGTTACTTGTGGCCCCAAAGTTTATAGTTTCTCTGCTGGGCTTTACTGGGCACCAGAAGGACCAAATTAAGCTCCGAGGCTTATTTTTATCACCAAGGGCCTAGGGAAAGATCATCAAATATCCCAAGGCATCTTTGGATCCTCTTTGCCTGCCTCTGCCTACCTGCTGGCTGTTAGCCTCAGTCATGGGAAAGGCTCAGTCTCTGAAAGAGCCTCTGGAGCAGTGGTTATCGACTTTTCTAATGCTGAGACCCTTTGTATCAGTGCCATCACTGTCTGAAAATAGGTGTCTCTAAGTAATCTTGCAGTTTACTAATTCTGCTAAAATGTCCTCAGACGTGGCATTATCAATAAAGCTGCCCAACAAGCAAAACACACAATGAAGTGGGACTTTATCTATATTTAGTGCAAATTACAGTTTTAGGACGTTAGCTTATGGCTATTCCCTACATAGATACATATGATAACATCAGGTTCAAAGTTATCACTGTAACAGCAAAAGACAGGAAACAACTATTCATCAGTGGTAGATTAAATAAATTATGGTATATTCATCCAATAGAATTTTATGTATCCAAAAAAGGAAACAGATTCCTTATTCCTTACATACTGATATTCAATGGGGAGGGAAAAGGCCAGAGCAAAGTCTTTTATAGTTTATCATTTGTGTAAAAAGCCCATGCACACATGGTTAGGCACGGAATCTTGTTCAATAACATACAGTGAACTGCTGGCATTGCCTAGCTCCAGGAAAAGGATCTAGGAGCTAGAGGTGGGAGAGGCCCTTCATTCTAAATCACTTTTGTATCTTGACTCATGGGAAAAGTGATGTAATCAAACATTTTTGTTTAATTTTTTCAAATGAACTAATTATACATTTGACAAATTACAATGATAATCTTCTTTTAATTTTATTGATTATGGTATCACATAATTGTCCTCATCCCCCCCCCCCTCCATTCCCATCTCAAACACCTCCCCCTATTGTCCTTGACCACTGGTTAGGCTCATATGTGTGCACATAAGTCCTTTGATTGATCTCTCCCTTTTATCCCCACCCTCCCTTTGAGGTCCAACAGTCTGACCCATGGCTCCTTATCTCTGGTTCTTGTTCATCAGTCTATGTTTACCATTTCCCCTAGTTGAGTGAGATCATCACTAAATAATATCATTATTAAGTATGATATCAAGTTTTATTCAACATACCTATAGTTTAACTAAGACTTAAAACTTTAAGTAAAGTTTATTAAGTTAATTTTAGGAAACAGTGTGGAGTTAAAGAAGATGTGGTGTTGAGGATTGAGGAAGGTATGTAGAGATGGTTTGGACACATAGAGAGGATGAACGAAAGGAAATAGATGAAACAAGTATACAAGATGAGTGTGGATGGGAGAGTTGGAAGGTGAACATACCTCAATCAGATTGAAGACGTTTTTAGCAAAGGCCATCTTAGGAGTACCCTAATTAAGGTAATAACAATTACCTTATTTATTTATTTATTTATTTATTAAATATATTTTATTGATTTTTCACAGAGAGGAATGAAGAGAGATACAGAGTTAGAAACATTGATGATAGAAAGTCATCGATCAGCTGCCTCTTGCACACTCCCTACTGGGGATGTCCCTGCAACCCAGGTACATGCCCTTGACCAGAATGGAACCTGGGACCTTTCAGTCTGCAGGCCGATGCTCTATCCACTGAGCCAAACCGGTTTTGGCATAATGTATCTATTTATTCAGTTTAAGTTTTAAAAATTTGATTCTCAAAAGAAATTTCAATAGTTGTACTGTTGATATTTGGCTCTCTTGACTAATGAGTTTGCCTACCACTGCCTCAGCCCAACAGGAAGGCCCTTCCCTCCCCAACTCCCTTTGCCCCTATTGCTGGGACTGCTCATGTGCTGGTGGGTCCTGAGCGCCCCCTGGTGTCCTGAGCGCCTCTGGCAGTCCAGGCCTGTTATAGTCTCAGAGAGGTTTGTGTCTGGGCTCACAATGACTGCCCCTCACTGTGTCTCTTGCACAGTAATACACAGCTGTGTCCTCTGTAGTCACAGAACTTAGTTGCAGGGAAACCTGGTTCTTGGATGTGTCTCTGGAGATGGAGGTTCGGCTCTTGTGGGTGGGGCTGTAGTAAGTGCTCCCATCATTACGTATGCACCCCATCCACTCCAGCTCCTTCCCTGGGGCCTGGCGGATCCAATTCCAGCAGTAACCACTGGTTGTGATGGATAACCCATGGTCTGAGCAGGTGAGGGAGAAGGTCTGCGAGGGCTTCACCCATTCTGGGCCCCACTCCCGCAGCTGCACCTGGGATAGGACTCCAGGGGACAAGGAGCATCAGTTCCTGTCAGTCATGAGTAGTCACAGCCATCCCATGAATCCTGTCTGACCCCTGAGACTCTCACCTTGGGGGGCTGTTACCAGGCACAGGAGAAGACCCAGCAGCCACATCTTCTTCTAGACCACAGCTCTGCCGACCCAGAGACCACTGCCCTGTGTGAGGAGAGAGCTGTGAGCCTGCACAGCCCAGGAGAGAATTTACCCTGGAGCTTGAAGAGAAATTTGCATGTGGGTCAGCCTTTCCTATAAGTGTGGGGTCTGAGGCTAAACTGCCCTGGCCTTTCTGGGGCCCTGGCCTTTCTGGAGCCTATGTGAAGCATAACTTCCCTTGACCTCACTCGCCATGTAAGTCAGGCACAGAGGACCACTTGGGTCATTAAGCTGATTGGAATTCAGTCAAGGACAACCTCACCTGAGCATAAGAAGAAATATTGGACTATATCAGTGGTCGACGAACTCATTAGTCAACAGAGCCAAATATCAACAGCACAAAAATTGAAATTTATTTTGGGAGCCAAATTTTTTAAACTTAAATATCTTCTAATGCCACTTCATCAAAATAGACTCACCCAGGCTGTGGTATTTTGTGGAAGAGCCACACTCAAGAGGTCAAAGAGCTGCATATGGCTTGAGAGTGCAGTTTTCCGACCACTGGACTAGATGAATAGGTTACATTGGTAAGTTCTCCTTAATCCTTCTAACAAATTTAATAGGTTTTGGGATTTGTTGAGCTTCTGAAATCCAACACTTAGTTATATCTATGATGACCAAATGATTATCATTGTCATTTTATACCTAATTATATTTACTTTAGTGTAAAAATATTAAAAAGAAAAGTCATCTTTAATGCCATGCTTTCCTCATTTCTTCACTTTGATATGAGTAACTGCTTCACAAGCACCAGAAAGGGAGACCCTTGATCCTTATGTAGGAACTTTTTATTGTATTATAACACACTGTGCAAACTCTTTCCTTATGAAAGCACAGGGCACATTGCAAAGATCTCAAACTAATCACATCAGAAAGAATCATGTTTTAACCTGGAGAAAAGATAATAAATGAAAGCAGTGGTTATGCATGTGCACATTTGAGAATCTTTTATATGTTGAAATGATATGGCAGCCTGTTAAGTGACCTGATTTCTCAGTCTAGTGCTATCAGTGATATTGGGGTTCAGAGTGAGGGGAATTGGAGAATTCCTAGCATACATTTTCTCACAGGAAAGGGAAATTCAGTCTTGTCAGGAAACCTTCATCCAAGTCTCCCTGTGTCCTGTCTCTGGGGATGCTCATTGTGGTCAGAGAGTGTCAGGCTCTCCTCCATAACATACAATAGCATCCTTGATGTATCATGAACACATTCTCCCATCAGGCACATTATTCAGAAATATATTCTCCTGATAAGCTAGTTATTTAATTTCCATGATGGAGTATTTGGTGGCACAAAAGTTTTTACTTATATTATCATCCAATTCATCATTATTGCCTTTAATAGGACTGGTTTTGGATGATTTTACAAAGAACTCCAGAGAAAATGCTGAGCATACACTGTCTGTGTAGATTGGTTACAGCAGCCACAGGGACTTGAGAGGTTCTTGTACCAGAGAGGGGCACTGTTGGGAAACTACCCATAAATCTGGACTTGACTGTGGATCTGGGTGAGATGAGGAAGCTGGATTGTTTTCAGCCACATGACAGAAATATGCCTGATGGTCGTGGACAGAGAGTTACTGGACATGTGAATTTAAACTCTCCTCTGGTGCTGTCCCAGAAGGAAGTAGTGGGCATGATAGAGACATCTTATATCACCAGAGGAAATACCAGAATATTTACGAACAGGAGTTCCTTAGAAATTTAAATCTTAAAAATTCAGCAGGAATACAGAACAAGAGAAATAAGGAAGATGTCATTGTCAACTGGTTGGAATGGAAAGCCTGTTTCCTACATGCACATTCTCACAGTGATTCTATTTTGAAGGGTAACACTTTCCTAGGTCCAGGGGATCTGCACTTGGACACTTTTGGGGTCATTACTGATCTGGTCTTACCATGAATCACCCAAGCTGCCTAATTCATTGGGGTCCCATGTGTGACATTTCTCAATACTTTTAGGGAAGCCTCTACAGTCTACACCCTTCACTGGGAGATCCATGGCAATGGTATGTCTGTACGAAAAGCCTTCATTTCTTTAGGCTAAGAGCCCTGTCTCAGTCTAGCCTCATCTTCATTATCCTCTTTCCCTTTATCCTCCTTATTATCACTTGTGTTACAATTACTCTCATATTTTGTAGACACACATTAACTTTTTATCAAATAATGAAAGCAGGAATCTTCCATTTAGATGTCATTGGACATTGAAACCACAATCGCCACACCTAAAAGTTGATACAAGGCTTCCAAACAACTTATGGTTTTGGACAGGGGGCAGAGATCTCACCCAGGACAATGACCAGGACCCCTGTCCAATTCTTGGTCATCAGACCATCAGCATCACGACCACCATTATCATCATATGGCTACTTATAATTATTTTTCTTAGTTATAGTAGACACTGTTGTTGTATACACATAATGACCATTTTTTCTCAATGTCTGCTCAATTTTTATAATTGTGAATAAAATATGTAGCCATACTTTATTTTATTTTGCATTTGATTGTTGAAAACTGATGGTTCCTTCCTGCCCTACATAGGAATCTGAAAAGAAAGGTTGGGTCTCCTCTCCACATGTCAATAAGAGGTTGAATCCACACAAGCCCCTGGAATCAGGATTCCTTCCCCTCCACCACCACCTCGACAAATAAAATCCCTGAACCAGTCTCCTTTCCTGGCTCCATCAAAGCAGGCGTGACTTCCTGAAGGGTCTTTCCTGTGCTTCTCAGAGATTTCAACTCTGTGCATAATAAACATTCCATGTCCCTTATTGAGTTTTATTGGTATGCATCCCGGCCATGCATACCAACCTTCTGTAGGCCCCCCTACCTCTACTTGGCATCGCCTGCTCTTGGTGTTATGAGCATGATGCAAGTGAATGACTGTCACCACTGGGGTCCTTCTTCTCTAGCTTTGCATTCATAGGCTTCTGGTGCCCGCTGTCCTGAACACAGGAGTTCTGTTGCTGGCTGATGAGACCCTGAGCTGTGTGGAGCTGAGCTGCAATCCTGATTCAGGATAGACTCTGGTTACATTTAGCTAATTAAAGTCAGAAATTTGATGATGAATTGGCATTTGGTCACAAAAGTCTCTGAAAGACACTTTCTGCAGTTTGGCCACATGAGAAAGTTGTCTCTATTTAAAACTCAGAGACGTCAGAGGTAAGTGCAAAATCAGGAATCCAGAGGCTCCCTGAGGGAAACTGTGAGGTGAAGAAACTACACAGGAAAGCAGCCAAAACCTCCAACTGCACCTGCTGCTGGGATGGTCCTTGTGTTCAGGGATTCTGCGGCCACCTGCTGCAGGGAGGTTTGTGTCTGAGCTCACAATGACTTCCCCTCACTATATATTTGTTACTGTCTGATGCACAGCAATACATGACCATGTCCTTGAATCTCAGACTGTTCATTTGCATATACAGCATGTTATTGAGGTTGTCTCTAGAGATGGTGACTAGGCCCTTCACAGAGTCTGTATAGTATGTGCTCTCACCATTCATGTAGTAGCTACTGGAAGTGAATCCAGAGGCTGCACATCCCTCAGTTCAAAAAGCCTCTTAGTGAATCCTCATACCTTCTGCTTCAAGCATGTCTCACAGGCTTGGGAGAAGTACTGATAAGGCATCTTCCTGGGATATCTGCCAGATTGTTTCCTTGAAAGCAAATAAACTGACATTTTCAAGACAACCCCCTGGTATCAGCTCAACTTCAGCCCTACATCTTTTCTGCTTCCCTGTCACTTAGCAACAGCAGACACTACTATTTAAAGTAGAGCTGCATTTTGTTACTGCCCTGTATTAACTAGTGATACACAGGCACATTCCTTTCTGGAAAGTAAAGCACTCTTCCTCTATGCATCTCTCCTTTTAGTTAATTCTAGCATACCCAGAGTCACCTAACAATTATGTCTGCATGTGACCCTTGTGATCATTGTCAATTTGTCCCCAAATGATGGGGTCAATGGAACCTGCACCTGACTCAGTGCCATATTGGGGGGAAGGCAATCTCAGTACATCAATTGGGGATTAACCAAGAACCAGGACACACATGCCCAGGTTCTTGACTCACTAGGTTGTCATCTCCGTGTTGTTTAGCCAGTTCAAGTTTCCTTCCTCACGTTCCTCTGAAACAGGCCCACATGTTTTCTAGAGACATGACGCTTTGTTGAGAGTGTGCAGGGGCACAAGCCATCTCTGTGTTGGTTTTGTATCTTACATTTTTCCTGAATTGTAGTTCTATTAGCTTCTCATACAGTTTTTTTAGGGTTTTCTATGTACAAGAGCATGTCATCTGCATAGAGATAAGGGAAACATTTTAACTTGTTTCTTTCTGATTTAGATATTTTAAATTTCATTTTCTTGTCTAATTATTCTTAAAGACAAAGACTTTAAGTTTTGACGAATGAAGTATTCACAGGGGAGCAATTGTCTTGGAAGAGTTCAAGAAGAGTTGATTAAAAAGTAAACAATTCTTATTTGAAATTCTGGTAGAATTCACCCCATTGGGCCCTCTGTTTTTATTTGTTGAAAGATTTTCATAATTAATTCAATTATTTTTTAATAGTCTAAATCTAGCAAAATTTCTAATTTGAGTTACTACTAACTTCACTGAGAAATACAACTGTCTATTTACACAGAATGTGGTTAGTACAGACCCCGTTTTTATTCAATAAGAATCCAAGGAAATGAAATATAACCATGTTTTATTATATAGGATACATAAAGTACCAGGTATAATGACATGAACAGTTTTGTATTATTCATATGTATATTCATATGTGAATGCATGTCTTTTCCAGAAACTTGTAACTGTGTGTATGTGTGACTGTGTGTTATCATAACTATATGTGTCTCTGTGTGACTCTGTGTTTGTGATGGTGTGTGTCTATGTGATGGTATTTTCTGGGCAAGTAGTAAGAAAACAGTACATCTGCACCAAACAGTCATGAATCCCTCTGTCTCTTCCTGGTGTTACCTACTCTCTGTGCTATGAGCATGATGACAAGACAATGACTGTTAACCCTGGGGGTCCTTCTTCTCTAGCTTTGGATTCACATACTTCTGGAACACGCTGTCCAGCATTCAGGTGAGCTGCACAGCTGAGTCATTAGAGCCTTTAGTTAGATTTAGGCAAAGTGGTTCAGAAGTGTTGGTGATTAATCATCCTTTTAGTACAAGTGTATCAGAATGACACTCTCTGCCATTGGTCCATGGGACAAAGTTGTCTTTGTTTACAACAGACTTTCTAACTCAGAGACTTCAAAGGTAAGCACAGAATCAGGAATCCAGAGGGAAATGTGACATGAAGAAGAAACCACACAGGAAACCAGCCCAAACCTCCAACTGCACCTGCTGCTGGGATGGTCCTTACGTTCAGTGACCCTGAGCACCCCCTGGTGGTCACAGCCTCTCCCACTAGGAAGCTTGTGTCTGGGCTCACACTGACTTCTCACAATGTCTGTTGCACAGTAACACAGTCGTGTCCTCAGATTTTAGGCTGTTCATTTGTAGAAACAGCGTGTTCTTGGTGTTGTCTCTGGAGATGGTGAAATGGCCCTTCACAGAGCCTGCACAGTAGGTGCTCTCACCATTACCAGTAATAGCACAAATCCACTCCAGCCCCTTCCCTGGAGCCTGGTGGACCCAGTCACAGCTACTTAAGGTGAATCAGATGCTGCACAGGAGAATCTCAGAGACCCCTAAGGCTGCACCAAGCCTCCCTCAGACTCTACCAGCTGCACCTCACACTGGACACATTCAAATAAGACACTCTGGTCAGGAAATGCCTGTCCTTACACTGTTTCTCTCACTCATGTCACTCACATACTCAGTATATTTTGTTCTCCAAAAATTACAGCTCAAAATAGCCACAAGGAAAACTCAGCTGAGCCCAAAACCCATGGTGAGTGGTCTGTGTTCAGTCCTGATCAAGGAATGGGAATACCTGGGGATCCTGGAGCTGGGATCCCCAGGTATTAGAGGGGGCCTAATTGAATGTCCTTCTACCTATTTAGGGAGATCTGGTGTTAGACTCTATCATAGAAGTCATTGTTTCAGAGTATGACATGCCCAAGGTGCTGTATGTTAGGAATTACTCCCCATATCTGGGCCTCTGCACTCCCCAATGGGCCCACCTGCTGCAGGAGATGTGTACAAAGGACCCAGGAGAGAAAAATGTTATACAGGAGTCCCTCAGGGAATATTGATTGGCAGCTAAGGGGCAGCAGAACTCTAAAGGAAGGTAAGGAAGGGTCCACTGGACAGGATTTCCTGACCAAGCAGCCAGCACTGCAGTGGCGGCGGCAAACTCTCCCAGAGCTACGGGCTCAGAGGGAAGGCTGCGCCATCTTACCAGGAAAGGAGGATCTTCTCTGAAGCCTGGGAAAACCACAGCAGAGGAGTCCATCGAGCAGCTGTAATGCCCCAATCCGCGCAAACAGGTGGATTCAAGTGAGTTCTTCAATCACCCCCGGAAAGGAGAAGGAACACCACATAACCAGACATCCTGAAAAGAGAGACCATGGGGAGACAAAGAAATAGCCTGCCCATGAAAGAAAAGCAGGCATCACCGGAAAAGGAAATAAATGAGTTAGAGGCAAGCAACCTACCAGAGAAAGAATTCAGAGTAATAATTATAGGATGGCTAAAAAGAATGGAAGAGAAATTTGACAATAACCAAGAATAAATGTGGAAGAACCATGCGGAATTGAATAAGAACCAAGAGGAATTGAAGAAGAACCAAGAAGAAATGAAAAATGACATCGCTACCATGAAGAACTCAATAGAAAGCATCAAGATAGACTAGATGAAGCAGAGGACCACATCAGTGAGCTAGAAGACAAGATGGAAAAAAATTCTAGGAAAAAAAGAAATTTAAAAAGCAGGAGGAGAGCCTATGGGAGCTTTGGGACAATACAAAACAAAATAATATTCAAATAATAGGGTTTTCAGAAGGAAAGGAAACTGAGGTGGACATGGAAAAAATATTTCAAGGAATAATGACAGAAAACTTTCCTGAGATAGAAAAGAATAAACCCACACAAATACAAGATGCTTGCAGAGTCCCAAGCAAAATGAATCCCAGAAGACAGATGCCTAGGCACATTATAATTAAATTGGAAAACAACAACCACAAAGTAAGAATCTTAAAAGCAGCCAGAGAGAGACAGAAAGTTACATACAAAGGAACCCCCATCAGACTAGAAACTGATTTCTCAACAGAAACTTATCAGGCCAGAAGGGAATGGGATGAAATATACAAAGTCATGCAAAGGAAGGGTCTGAATCCAAGAATACTGTACTCAGAAAGGCTATCAATGAAAATTGAAGGTGAAATCAGGAGCTTCACAGAAAAAAAAGACTGAAGGAATTTATCTCCACCAAACCAGCAATGCAAGAAATGCTAAAGGGTCTACTGTAAAAATAAAGAAATATGAAGTGAAGAAGGAACACGGGTATAGAATAAAAATGGCGTCAAACGAGTACCTATCAATAATAACCTTAAATGTAAATGGATTAAATGCTCCAATCAAAAGACATAGTGTAACAGATTGGATAAGAAAAAAAGACCCATACATCTGTTGTTTACAAGAAACCCACCTCAGAAAAACAGACGCATACAGACTGAGGGTGAAGGGATGGAAAAAGGTTTTCCAGGCCAATGGAAATGAAAAAAAAAAAAAAAAAGCTTGAGTAGCAATACTTATATCTGACAAATTAGATCTTAGAGCGAAGGACATAACAAGAGATAATAAAGGCCACTTCATAATACCAAAGGGAGCAATCCAACAAGAAGAAATAACCCTGGTAAATAAATATGCAACCAATACAGAAGCACCCAAATACATTTAAAAAAAAAAGCTGCTGGAGGACATTAAGGGAGATATTAATAGCAATACAATCATAGTAGGAGATTTTAATACCCCACTGTCACCCTTCGACAAATCATCTGAACAAAAAATCGGCAAAGAAATATCAATCCGAAATGACTCACTAGACCAGATGAAATTAATTGACATCTTCAGAACATTCCACAGAATATGCATTGTTCTCAAGTGCACATGGGACATTCTCAAAGATAGACCACATTTTGGGACATAGGCAAAGTCTCTTCAAGTTCAAGAAGATAGAAATCATATCAAGCATCTTCTCAGACCATAATAGCATAAAACTGGAAATTAACTACAATAAAAATAATCCAAAGAAATCAAACACATGGAGACTAAACAGCATGTTATAAAACAAGGACTGGATTACCAGAGAAATCAAGGAAGAAATTAAAAACATCCTGGAAACAAATGACAATGAACACATAGCAATCCAAAATTTATGGGACACAGCAAAAGCAGTTTTGAGAGGGAAGTTTATATCCCTACAAGCCTATTGCAAAAAACAAGAAAAAATGGTGAAAAATTATCTAACTCTACAACTCAAAGAGTTAGAAAAAGAGCAACAAGAAAAGCCCAGTGTAAGCAGAAGGAAGGAAATAACAAAAATCAGAGCGGAGATACATAAGATCAACAAAACCAAGAGCTGGTTCTTTGAAAGGATAAACAAGATAGATGAACCTCTAGCCAGGCTAACCAAGAAACAAAGAGAGAGGACTCAAATAAACAAAATCAGAAATGAAAGAGATGAAATAACAACAGACCCCACCAAAATACAAAGGATTGTTACAAAATACTATAAACAACTCTATTCCAACAGACTGAACTACCTGGAGGAAATGGACATATTCCTAGAAAAATACAAACTTCCAAAACTCAATCAGGAAGAATCTAATAATCTCAATAGACCTGTGACTTGGGAAGAAATTGAAACAGTCATCAAAAAGCTTCCAGCAAACAAAAGCCCAGGGCCAGCTGGCTTCACAGGAGAGTTTTACCAAACATTCAAGGAAGAACTAAAATCTATCCTCCTCAGACTATTCCAAAAAATCCAAGAGGAAGGAACACTTCCAAACTCCTTCTATGAAGCCAGCATCACCCTAATACCAAAACCAGATAAAGACAACACAATGAAAGAGAATTACAGGCCAATATTCCGCATGAACATAGATGCCAAAATCCTCAACAAAATTCTAGCAAATCGGCTCCAGCAGAGCATCACAAAGATCATACACCCTGACCAAGTAGGATTTATTCCAGGAATGCAAGGATGATACAGTATCCTCAAATCAATAAACGTGATACATCACATAAACAAATTGAAAGATAAAAATCATAAAGTCATATCAATTGATGTAGAAAAAGCATTTGATAAAATCCAACACCCTTTCCTGATAAAAACTCTCAACAAGGTGGGAGTACAAGGATCATACCTCAACATAATAAAAGCTATATATGATAAACCCACAGCCAACATTATACTCAATGGGCAAAAATTAAAACCATTCCCTTTAAGAACAGGAACAAGACAGGGATGCCGACTCTCACCACTCCTGCAGACAAGAGGAGGAAATAAAAGGCATCCAAATTGGAAAAGAAGAAGTAAAGTTATCCTTATTTGCAGATGACATGATATTGTACATAAAAAACCCAAAAGACTCCATTAAAAAACTAATTGACTTAATAAATGAATTTGGCAATGTAGCAGGATACAAAATTAATGCCAAGAAATCCATGGAATTTCTATACACCAACAGTGAAACTACAGAAACAGAGACTTAAAAAGCAATTCCATTTACCATCACACCAAAAAAAATTAAGATACCTAGGAATAAATTTAACTAAGGAAGTAAAGGACCTACTTGCGGTACCAGAAGGAAGTTCAGGAAATGATAGCGAAAGCTTGTATCATCATAGGAAATGCCTAATAATTATGAACAGAAATTTTCAGAAGTAGAAGCATTAAAGATTCTGCAATAGGGATCAAGAGAAAGCAGGAACATCTCATTGCAAACTGTTGGGGAAAGGATTCTCTATGTCCCACATGCACATTCTCAGTGTCTCTTTTCTAGAAGGTAACACATTCACAGATATTGTGGATTCCTACTTGGACATTTTTGGAGTCATTACTAACATGGTTTCTCCCTGAATCACCCAAGTTGCATAATTGATTGTGGTCCCAATTATGAAATCTCTCAACACTGACAGGGAAGAGTGGACACCCTTCACTGGAAGAGCCATGGTGATGGTGTGCCTGAATGAGAGGTTTTCATTTCATTGGGCCAAGACCTGTGTCTCAGTCCATCAACTTCATTATCATCATCATCATCATCATCACCACCACCACTGGCTTACTTATAATCATCCCCGCCTCATATTCTGTAGACACAGTTATTGTGCACACATATTGACCCTGTTTTTCATTTTTGTTATTTACTAAAATTTTAAGGAAACTAAGTAATCAGAAATTATATTACTTTACATTAGACTGCTGGCAACTTATGGCTCATTGCTGTCTCATCTCTACCTGCTCAACATGGGAATCTTATAAGAAATGTTGGTCTCCTCTTCATTTGTCACTAAGTGGTTGAAACCACACAATAATCTAGAAGCAGAATTTCTCTCCTTCCCCACCACCTGTATAAATAAAAGCCATCAGCCAGTCTCCTTCCTAGCTCAATCAAAGTAGTACCTTTCCTGTGCCTCCCAGAGATTTCAACCATTTGCATAATAAACATCCCATGTGCCTTGGTGTGAGTGTTTGTCCTCAGACCTGGTCATCTGTTCCAAGCTGCTGTGGGTCCCTCTGCCTTGGCCTGGGGTCACTAACTCTTGGTGCTATCAGCATGATGACAAGTCATTGACCTTAGCTACCTTGGGTCCTTCTTCACCAGCTTTTCGGTCACAGTCCTCTGATGCCTGCTGTTCAACATGTACATTTCCTGATTCTGGCTGCACCCTGAGCTGTGTGGGGCTAAACTCCAGTATTGACTCAGCAGAGTATCTGGTTGGATTTAAGTGACTTGAGCAGAAGTTTTGACCATTAATTGGTTTTTGGCACAAGAGTGTCTAAAAGAAACTCTGAAGTTTGTCCACCTGAGAAAGTTGTGTTTGTTTGAAACAGACTTTTCTATCTCAGAGACATCAGAGGTAAGAGCAGAAATCATGAATCTAGAAATGTTCCTTGAGGGAAACTGTGACATGAAGAAGAAACCACACAGGACACTAGCCGAAATCTCCAACTGCAAGTGCTCCTGGGATGGTCCTTCTGTTCAGGGACACTGAGCACCCCTAAAGGTCACACCTTTCCTGCAGGGAGGTTTGTGTCTGGGATCACACTGACTTCTCACTCTTATATCTTATATCTTAATTTATGATGTTATTTTGATCTTTGAAACTATCTTCCTATTAAAGGCAGGTTAGACATTCTTGTTCCTTGATAGTGGGAAATTTGTGACTTTGTCTATAGCTTCCTATGCAAACTCTTCCTTTATTCAAACTCATGGCTTATTGAAGAGACCCCAAATTGGTTATATAAGAAATAGTCATGCTTTAAATGGAGAAAAGACAAGAAATAAAAGTAGAATCAGCCATACGTCAAAATGTTGATGGAAGGAGTTTGACCTGTATTATTAGTCCAGTGTTATCATTGATGTAAGGTTCATGGGGAGGTGAGTGAAGAGAATTTCAATCATATAATTTCTAACAAGAAAAAAAACTTCAACCCTGGGAGGAACCCCTGATTCCCAACCACCTTTTAACCTTCCCATGGAGGGTCACAGTGGTCAGAGAGTGCTGGGCACTCGCCCATGACATCTAACAAACTTAATGTATAATGTGTACATTCTCCCATTAGGTATATGATTTGGAAATACATTATTTATATTTATGTTTGTCTTTTCATTTGCACAATGGATTTTTATGGGACAAATGTTTTTAAATTTAACAAAGGCTAATTTAACAATATTTTCTTTATTGGGAACTGTGTTGGGTTATTTTACAAAGGACTCCCTGTAAAATGCTGAGCCTTCACTGTCTATGTGGATTGGCTACAACAGCCACAGGGACTGGAGCAGGTTCTGGTGAAGCACTGCTGGGAAACTATCCATAAATCAGAAAGTGTCTATGGAAATGGGTGAGATGAGGAGGCGAGAATTGTTTTGAGTCACATGACAGAACTATGCTTGATGTTCATGGACAAAGAGGTTTTTTGTTTTTTTTTAATTAGCATGTTACACTTTTATTATTATAGATGCTACAAAAGTATGCAAGTATATACATCAACATATCATTATAATCAATTTGAGTAATGGATATATTAGTTAATTATAATATTAAAAGTTTGACTATTTATATTTTGTAGTTTTCTATGTTGGCCATGCATTGGTAATAAATATTATTAAAAAAAAGAAAAGCAACAGGAGAGAAAAAAAGGCAAGAAAAGGAAGAAGAATAATACAATGAGATTCATGGGAGAAGTGAAGCTATTCAGAGTCATTTTTTCTTCCAGATGAATTTTTGGAGAATTTGTTCTAGGTCTTTGAAGTATTCCATTGGTATTTTAATGGGGATTACATTGAATTTATAGATTGCTTTGGGTAGTATAGACATTTTAATGATGTTGATTCTACCAATCTATGAACACATATATTCTTCCATTTGTTTATGTCTACCCCTATCTCTTATGTTAGTGTCCTGAAAATTTCTGAGTACAGGTCTTTTGTCTCCTTGGTTAAGTTTATTCCTAGCTATCTTAATAATTTCTCTTTCTGTGAGTTAATAATTGGTGTATAGAAAAGCCATACACTTCTGGGTGTTAATTTTATATCCTGTTCCATTGCCAAATTCATTTATTATGTCTAGTAGTTTTTTTGATGGAGTCTTTGGGATTTTCTATATACAATATCATGTCATCTGGAAATAATGAGAATTTTATTTCTTCTTTTCTAATTTGGGTGCATTTTATTTATTCTTCTTGTCTGATTGCAATGGCTAGTACTTTCAGTACTATGTTGAACAGGAGTGGTGAGAGTGGGCATCCCTGTCTTGTTCCTGTTCTTAAGGGAAATAGTTTTAGTTTTTGCCTATTGAGTATGATGTTGACTGTGGGTTTGTGATATATGCCTTTTATTATGTTGAGGTATGATCCGTCTAGTCCAACCTTGCTGAGAATTTTTATCAAGAAAGGGTGTTGGATTTTGTCAAATGCTTTTTTTAATTAAATTATTATCTGTGTACATATTTTAACAGTGCCCCCCTCATACATACCCTCCCTCCCCAGAGTATTGTGTCCATTGGTTGTACTAATATGCATGTATACAAGTCCTTCAGTTGATCTATTATCCCCCCCAGATCTCCCTACCCTCCCCACTGTAATTTGACAGTCTGTTTGTTGCTTTACTGTCTCTATATTTATTTTTTGATTCATCAGTTTATAATGTTCTTTATTATCCATAAATGAGTGAGGTCATGTGGTGTTTCCCTTTCATTGACTGGCTTATTTCACTCAGCATGATGTTCTCCAATTCTATCCAGGTTGCTACAAATGGTGAGAATCCCTTCTTTTTTATGGCAGCATAGTATTCTATTGTGTAGATGTACCATAGTTTTTTGATCCAATCATCTGCTGACAGGCACCTAGGCTGTTTCCAAATTCTGGCTATTGTAGATTGCGCTGCTATGAACATAGGGGTACATATATCCTTTCTGATTGGTATTTCTAGTTTCTTTGGGTATATTCCTAGGAGTGGGATTACTGGTCAAATGGGAGTTCCATTTTCAGTTTTTTGAGGAAATTCCATACTGTTCTCCACAGTGGTTGCACCAGTCTGCATTCCCACCAACAGTGCACGAGGGTTCCTTTTTCTCCGCAACCTTGCCAGCACTTGTGGTTTGTTGATTTGTTGATGTTGGCCATTCTGACAGGTGTGAGATGGTACCACATTGTTGTTTTGATTTGCATCTCTTGAACAAAGAGTTACTGGACATATCGGTTTAAAGCCTCCCCTAGGGAAGACCCAGAAGGAAGTGCAAGGAATGATAGAGACAGCTTATATCGTCATAGGAAATACCTGAATAATGATGAGTAGGAGTTTGTTAGAAATGGAAATGTTAAAGATTAAGAGAAATAATGAATGTGTGATTGCAAACTGGTGGAAAGGGGATCCCTGATCCTACATGCACATTCTCACAGTGTTTCTCTTATAGATGATAACACCTTCCCAGGTCCACGGAATTAGAACTTGGGCCCCTTTGATAGTCATTACTCAGAGGGTCTCACCAGGGATCACTAAAGCCTTAATATTTTGGATTCCATTTATGAAATCTCTCAACACTTACATTGAAGAATTGGCACCTCACACTGGAGGAGCCGTGGTGATGGCTTGTCTGTAGGAGGAGCCTTCATTTTATTGGACCAAGATCCATTTCTCAGTTCATTGCCCTCACCATTATCATCATCAGTAGTAACAGCAGCCATAGCAGCAGCACCAACATAATTTGCTTACTTATAATCGTTCTCATATTCTGTAGACATGGTGGTTATCCACACACAATGTTTGTGTTTTTGTTTTTTTATTCAAATAATAAAAGCAGGCATCTCCTCTCTTGATGTCATTTGAAATTCAATGACAACAGTCTCACATAAAATTTGATACATGGTCTGCAAGCATCTGAAGGCCTTGGATACAGGATAGATCCCACTCATGACAATGGACCATGACCCCTGTACAATTCTTTGGTTGTCATCGTCATCATCATCATCACCATCCTCATCACCACCACCATTATTATCATCATCATTTGCCTATTTATAATTATTTTCTCAGTTATAGTAGATATTGGTGTTGTACAGATATAATGACCATTTAACACAATGTTTCCTTAATTTTAATAATTCTTAAGTAAATTTGTAGCAGTACTTCATTTTCTTTTCCATTTAATGACAGTAAACTGATGGCTCCTTCCTGTCTCTTCTCACATTTGGAATCTGAAAAGAAACTTTGGGTCTTCTCTCCAGGTGTCAATAAGAGGCTCTGTAGGAAGAATTCTGACTCTTCCCCACCAGTTCAACTAAACAAAATCCCTGAGTCAATCTTCTTTCCAGGCTCCATCAAAGCAGGTCTGACTTCCTAAAAGGCCTTTCCTGTGCTTCCAATAGATTTCAACTGAGCACAATAAACATTCCATATTCCTTGGTGTGTGTGTTTGTCTTCAGCCTGTACATCAGCACTAAGCTGTTGTGGTTCCCTCTGCCTTTGCCTGGTGTCACTCACTGAGCTATGAGCCTGATAACAATTCAATACCTAACACCATTGGGTTCCTTCTTCTCTAACTTTGGGTTCACATTTCTGTGGTGACCTTGGTCCAGCAATCAGGTGAGCTGTACTGTTTAGTAATCAGAGCTCTGGTTAGATTTAGGGGACGTGTGTCAGCAGATTTGATTATTAATTGCCATTTAGACAAAAACGTGTCCAAAAGACTCTCTGCCAACTGTCCACTTAACAAAATTGTCTCTCTTTACAACAGAATTTTTAACTCAGAGACTTCAGAGATAAGCAAAGAACCAGGAATCCAGAGGTTCCCTGAGGAAAACTGTAACATGAAGAGGAAACCATGCAGGAAACCAGCACAAACATAATTTGCTTACTGCACCTGCTGCTGAGATGGTCCTGTGTTAAGAGACCCAGAGCACCTTCTCATGGCCACAGCCTTTCCTGCAGAAAAGTTTGTGTCTGACGTCCCCTCACTGTGTCTCTCACACAGTAATACATGGCAGTGTCCTCAGCTCTCAGTCTGTTCATTTTCAGATACAGTGTGTTCTTGGTGTTGTCTCTGGAGATGGCGAATTGGCCCTTCACAGAGTCTGCATAATATTTCTGACTTCCATCATTCCATATAACTGCCACCCACTCAAGCCCCTTCCCTGCAGCCTGGCGGACCCAGCTCATCCCATAGCTACTGAAGGTGAATCCAGAGGCTGCACAGGAGAGGGTCAGAGACCCTCCAGGCTGCACCAAGCCTCCCCCAGATTCCACCAGCTGCACCTCACACTGGACACCTGAAAACACAAAAACATTCTGGTCAGGAAACCCACACATCCACTTTTTTCTCACTCACATTCACTCACATACACATTGTCACTTGTTCTACATAAATTACCTCTTAAAAAAGCTACCAGGAAAACCCAGCCAAGCCCATACTCCATGGTGAGTGATCTGTGCTCAATTCTGGGCATGGGAACACCTGGGGATCCTGGGATGGGTTCCTGTCCAAGAGCTACAGGGTGAGGGCTGGGCTGGTTTTTATAAGCAGAGGGGCCCTATTTGCATGTCCTCCTACTACAATATATAGGGAGCTCCAGAGTTAGTCATTGGCTTTACAGACATAGTCTTATAGTGCCACATGTCCAAGGGTGCTTTTTATTAGTAATTAATTACCTTTCACTGGGCCTGGGCTCTCCCCAATGAATTTAACTGTTGCAGGCCACCTTTACAAAGACCCAGGAGAGAAAATGTTCATAAAAAAGAAAAGAAGAAGATTGAAAATGGGAATGCCTTTGGCAGTCACCAGTAATGAAACCAAGAGATAGTGACCCTCATAATGCAAGAAAGAAGTAAAAGTGCAGGAGGTTCATGTGCAGGAGACAGGAAGTTCCATCTGACATTATTTTTCCTACAAAGTGATCAGAGGATAAACTAAAACCAGAGCGTGAGCCTAAAGCCAGTGGACCAAGTGTTAGGGGAGAGAGGAGCTTCTGTGTGGGTCCCTGGGAGTCAGAAGCATGAACTATAGAGACACAGACAGAGCTCCTGGGTCCTATTCCTTCAGAGGAGTTTGGTGTTGGATATGTAGCCACTGCACAGCCTCCTTGTGGTGTTTATTCTGTAGTCTCACTTGTGATACTTGATCTATCATTGATGATACAGTGTAACTCCGTCGTCAATCTGGGATGTTGTGGTGAAATTATAGGTAAAGATGAGGCAATAATTATGTTTAAGTTATGCAATCTTGTTATTGGAAACCTGATGTCTTCTTTTGACCCTTGGAACAAATGTGACCATATATCCATCAATGATAGGGTAACAGGAACCTGCACCTGACTCAGGGCTACATTGGTTGGAAAGCTACCTGGGGACATAATGAGGGTTTAACCAAGACTGAGGACATACATGTCCAGGATTCTTGTTTCATAAGATTATCATCTCCTTGTTGTTTAGAAAGTTCAACTTTTCTTTTCTCACATTCTTCTGAAACAGACCACATAGTTCCTAGAGGCATGATGACACTTTGATGAGATTGTGCAGGAGCACAGGACATTGGTGTATTGGTTTTGTATGTTACATCTTTCCTGAATTCTAGTTCTATTAGCTTCTCATACAGTTTTTAGGGTTTTCTATGCCCAAGATTATGTCATTTTCATACAGATAAGGAGAAATATTATGACTTGTTTCTCTCTGATTGAGACATTTTAAATTTTCTTTTCTTGTATAATTATTCTGACAAGTAATTCTAGCTTTGATGAATATAAATAGTCACAGGGGAGCCCTTGTCTTGATTCTTAAGTAAGAAGATAAGCTTTGAATTTTTCTCTGTGCAGCATGATGTCACTTGGTGTCTCAAATGTAACCTTTATTATATTGAGTTCCATCACTTATATGCCTAATGTGTTAAAAATTGTAATTGATCTCACACATCTAGAGGAAATAATGAACAACACAAACAGACCCAGAGATCAGACTCTCAAGCTTTAGATGGAAAGTAAGGGAGGATGAGGGTAAGGGGAAGAGATCAACCAAAATACTTGTGTGCATACATATGGGCCTCGTCAGTGGCCATGGACAATGAGTGTTGGGGGGGGCATATCTAGGGAGGGGTTTGGGGTGAGAATGGGGGAATAAGGACAATTATGTGTGACCATAATCAATTTAAAAATAAATTAAAATATTGTAATTCTGAAGCGATTTTTAATTTTAAAGGCTTTATTCTGAATCTAATTATATGATGGTACATTTTATCCTTCATTCTGTAGATAAGATGTATCACAGTTACTGGTTTACATACATTGAACCATCCTTTTATGCTGGTACGGTATCCACTTGATCATGGTATATTATCCTTTCTGTCTGCTGGTACGTTTTCTAGAATATCGTTGAAGATTTTTTTCATTTATGTTCCTCTGTGACACTGATCTGTCAGTTTTGTGTGTCATTACATGGTTTTGGTATCAGTGTAATATTCACCTCAATAAATCTCTTTGGAAGTGTTGCCTTTTCTTTTAATTCTTGGTAGAGTTCAAGAACAGTTGATTAAAAAGTTATCAATTCTTCTTTAAAATACTGATAGAACTCACCCTTGAGTCCATTTGGCCCTTTGCTATTATCTGTTGGAAGGTTTTCACTATTCAATTCTTTTTTCTTTTCTTTTTTTTAATTCATAACAATCTAGAAATGTTGAGTTCAAATTCCTAATTTGAGCACCTACCAAGTTGACTATAAAATACAACTATTGATCTTCACTGGGTGTTGTCAGTGTTGAAATAGTTGCTTGCAAACCACATATTTATTTCATATGGTATCCAAGAGAATGTAATATAATTATATTTTCTTGTTTATAATTCATAAAATGGAGTGTTCTATCACTGTTCATGTTTGAATGCATGCCTTTTCCAGAAACTAGTATGCAACTGTGTGACTGTGTCTATAACTATTTGTGTCTGTGTTTCTGACTGCTTGTGACTCTATGTGTGGGATAATGCACCCCTGTGTTCCTTTGGGAAGTAGTAAGAGGACAGCATGGACAGCTCCTAGGCTTCCAACATGCTCCCAATACTCATCTCGCCCACATTGAAGGTAGAAATGGATCCAGGAGGAATTTAGAGGGAGGAGTTCTATGATGTTCATCCCAGTTCTTAGGGTCACCTATCCCCACTGTGGGGTTAGCATTACTTCCTGCATGGCAGCAGGGGCCCCTCAGGTAGATGGATAGTGGATTCCTGTGTTTGGTGCACTCAGCTGTGGGAAGCCGTGTTCCGTGGGGCCCGAGGGCAAGGACGCCTACCTGCTCTCCTACAGGGGATTGAGCACAGGGTAGGGACGCCTACCTGCTCTCCCCTAAGCCTTCAGGGTCAACTAGGGACAGGGAAGACCATAGCCCCATTGTTAGGGAGGGCATGTGATGCATGACTTATCTGGATGTTCTCAGCTAAGCTGTTCTCAATGATATCTAGCCAGATGCCTGCTCTATGTATCTTTTTCCAAGAACGCCTTAAGGAGCTGACGGGCGGCCTTGTCCTGGGAAAGGGGCACTTGGAGAAATGCCCAGAAAGGCCGCATAAATGTACGCCTGCAACTAATAAAGCTGCTGCAGTCTCTCCATGGACTAGCAGTCCTCCTGAAGCCCCGCTTTCTCTTGTCTTTATTTCTCTTAAACCTCCTAGCCTTACCTTCAGGACCTGTGATACCGGCTGGATCCGGTACTCAGCTCTTACAGGGATCAATGTGGACCCAGAGAGGATGGTTGGGGTCCAATAGCCCTGAGTGTGGTCAGGCCTTTCAGCAACAATAGGGCACTGTGATCTCCCTGGAAACAGGAGGGAGAAACACAGGGAGAGTCAGACACTGAAGGAGTCGTGACCCCTGAGGGATGGATGCAGAGCTGAGCACACAGCTCAATCCCAGCAATATACCTGGGGAGTTTACACTTATCAGCAAAACATTGACAAGTAAGTGGAAAAAGTCAATTTTAGAATTTGTGAATGTGTCTTCCTGAAGGAGAGATCCAGTAGCTGCTAACAAGTCACCTGCAAACAGACAATGTCTCTTCTTCATTGTTGTCTTTAGTGAAAATATGAGAAGGAGGAATCCTCCCTGGGAGGAGCTGAGACCTTGAGAGGAAATCCCTGTGCCCAATAGGAGGCCATTCCCTCCCCACCTTCCTCTGCCACTGCTCCTGGGCTGTTCTCTGTGTGTGGGTCCTGAGGGCTCTCTGCTGTCCCTAGCACCTCCTGCACTCCATCCCTGCTGTATCCCTCAGGGAGGTTGTGTCTTGGATCACACTAAGTTCCCCTCACTGTGTGTCTCACACAGTAATACATGGCAGTATCCTTCACTATTATGGAGATCAGCTGCATAGAGAACTGGTTTTTGGACATGTCTCTGGAGATGGATGTTCAGCTATTGGGGGGGGGGGACTTTAGTAAATGTCTCTATAAAAATTTAAGCACTCCAACCATTCCAGCCCCTTTCCTAGGAGTTGACAGATCCAGTTCCAGTCATAACCACTGGTTGTGATAGAGAATCCATATACTGTGCAGAATCCATAGACTAAGAGAATCTGGGAGGGCTTCATCAGCCCTGGGCCCAACTCCTGAAGCTGTACCTGGGACAGGACACCTGGGGACAAGGAGCATCAGTCCTGTCAGTCACATATATCACAGCCATTCTATGACCTTATCTGGCCCCTGAGACCCTCATCTTGGGAAGCTGTTGCCAGTAACAAAAGAAGACCAAGAAGCTTCATCTTCTTCCAGACCACAGCTCTGCTTTCCCAGATATCTCAACCCTGTGTGAGAAGAGAGCTGTGAACCTGCACAGCCCAGGAGAGCATTTACCCTGGAGCAGCTTTTCCTAAAGTATAGAGCCTCGGGTTCAAGATTCCCTGGTCTTTCTGGGGCCTGGGTGGAGGCATTTCTCCCCTTGATCTCACTTAGCATGTAAGTCAGGAACAGAGAACTACTCCTTAGATTCAGCTCAAAGCACTGAGCATAAGAGGAAACATGAACTAGATGAGCAGGTTACACTTTTACCTTCTCATGCATCTTTCAACCAGATGCAAAAGGGATTAGCATTTGTTCAGACCATTTCTCAATTGCAAAACCCTAGTGTATCCAAAATTTCTAAATGTTATAAGTCTTATCTTATACCAATAATTTCTCCCTTGTGCAAGAATTAAAAAGTAAAAGACAGACATTTTAAATATTTTATGTCTTAATTTATCATATTACTTTTATCTGAGAAACTACTCCCCCCCACCCTCCCCGCCCAATCCCAGGCAGGAGGGGCAGTCCTGATTCTTAATGCTGCAAATTTTATAATTGTGTCTACAGCTTCCTGTGCACACTCTGCCATTTAAAGAGACATAAAACTAGTTACATCAGAAATGATTGTGGTTTTAAATGGAACAAACATACATGAAAATAGTGATCATGTATATGTACAGCCCCAAATCATTCATATGTTTAAATGAAGATGGAAGGAGATTGACCTGTTTTCTCAGTCTGGTGTTATCAGTGATGTTGGGGGTCAGAGTGAGGGAAATTGAAGAATTCCTAGAATTCATTTTCTCTTAAGAAAAGGCACTTCAACCATATTAGGAAATCCTCATTCCCAGTCTCCCTCTGCCCTGTCCTTGGGGATGCTCACTGTGGTCAGAGAATGCTGGGCTCCCCCCATAACATGCAGCATCGTTAATGTGTAATGCCCACATTTTCCGATCAGGAACATGAATCAGAAAAATATTGTCTTGCTATGCTTGTCATTTAATTTCCTCGATGGAGTATTTGGTTGGGACAAATATTTTACTTTTAATAAAGTTCAATTCATCTGGATGTGATTTGATGGAGTCTGCACTGCGGGGGGGGGGGGTTTTACAAAGAAGTCTCAAAAAATGTTGATCATCTGCTGTCCATGTGGATTGGCTGCAAGAGCCATAGGGACTGAAGCACGTTCTGACACTGGAAGGGATATCTGCTGCTGGGAAACTACCCATAAATCTGGACATGACTATGGAACTGGGTAAGTGGAGGAATCTGGCCTTGTTTTTTTTTTAATGTATTTTATTGATTTTTTACAGAGGGGAAGAGAGAGGGATAGACAGTCAGAAACATCAATGAGAGAAAATCATCGATCAGCTGTCTCTTGCACACCCCCTATTGGGGATGTGCCCGCAACCAAGGTACATGCCCTTGACCGGAATCAAACCTGGGACCTTTCAGTCCACAGGCCAACACTCTATCCACTGAGCGAAACCAGTTTCGGCTAAATCTGGCCTTGTTTTGAGTCACATGACAGAAATATGCATGATGTTCATGGGCAGAGAGTTACTGGACATTTGGGTTCAAAGCCTCCCTCAGTGAAGACCCAGAAGTTATTATAGAGACAGCTTGTATCATCGTAGGAAATACTTAAATAATTAGGAAGATGGATTTGTGAGAAGTAGAAACGTTAAAGATCATACAGGTAGAGATGAAGAGAAATAAAGAACATGTAACTGCAAAGTGGTGGGAAGAGGATCCCTGTTTCCTACATGCACATGTCTCTGTTCTAGACAGTAACACCTTCCCACAGAATTAGGACTTGGACTCCTTTGGGGTCCATTACTCATATGATCTCAGCATGAATCAGTGAAGCTGCATAATTAATTAGGCCTGACATTATAAAGTCTGTCAGTACTTACAGAGGAGAGTGGAACCCCTAGTGGAGAAGCAATGGTAACAGTGTGTCTGTATGAGGAGCCATCGTTCCATTAGACCAGGGATCCTGTCGCAGTCCATTATCCTCATTGTAATCATAAACATTATCATCACAATTTGCTTTCTTATAATCATTATTTTCATTTTCTATAGATGCTAGAGGCCTGGTGCATAAAATTCATGCATGGGGGAGTGTCCATAAGTCCTGCCTGTACCCTCTCCAATCTGGAATATTCCTCTCATAATACAGGACTTCTGGCTCCTAACTGCTTGCCTGTCTGCCTACCTGTCTGATTGCCTCTAACCACTTCTGCCTGCGAGCCTGATCACTCCCTAACTGCTCCCCTGCCAACCTGATTGCCCCCAACTGCCCTTCCTTGCCAGCCTGACTGCCCCTAACTGCCCTCCCCTGCTGGATTGATGGCCTCAACTGCCCTCCCCTGCCATCCAGGTAGCCTCCAACTTCCCTTCCCTGCCAGCCTGGTCACCCCCAACTGCCCTCCCCTGCTGGCCTGATCACCTACAACTGCCCTACCTTGCTGGTCTGTTCACCCACAACTGCCCTCCTCTACCGGCCATCTTATGGTGGGCATCTGTGACAGCTATCTTGTGGTGGCCATCTTTGATTATGTCACCATGACCATCTGTGTCTCGTGACACCAGCTAGGCTTTTATTACATAGGATGGATGGTTGTACTTTCTTTTCTATCGGAAAAGAAAGTAGGCATCTGCTTGCTGGAGGCTAAGTCCAGCAGGTCACAGTAAATGCAAAAAGTCTTCAAAAGGTTGAATGGACATATTCAGCAAGGCTGAATATCTGCATATTGTTAGTTGCTGCTGGAACACCAAGGGAAATTTTCCTAATCTTATGGTCCTTTATTGTTTACCAAACATTACCTTTGATATGTATACCTGTTTTGCTAAATGGAAAATGTTTGAATAAAAAACCTTGCGTCCAGAGATTCATAGAGCTTAGTCACTAAGCATAAGCTTCTGCGTGGTTCCCCAAATGCCTTCCAAATTTATATTTTGCCTAGTTTATTCATTTATTATGTGGCTCCTTCTCCAGACTCCTGAACCCTTACAGTGGAAATATTGTGGCATCTACATTTCAGATACCATTGGAGATTGTGATCCAAATGTAAGTTGACACAGGCCTTTGAAAAAGCTGATGGCAGATTGGTGGGAAAGTACAGATTCCCACCAAGACATTGGACCAAGATTTCTTTCCAATTCTTTCATCACCATCACCATCACCACCACTGCCATCATCATTAGTGTCAACATCATCAACAGCATCTTCCTTATCATTTGCTTACATATATTCTTCTCATTTAGACCTGATTATTGAACAGATATAGGACTAGTTTTTTTTTTCATTTTGCATAGTTTTAAAAGTAAAATACAAAGCCATGCTCTATTTTCTTTCTGTTTGACTTCTAACAACTGATGGCTCATTGCTGCATCTTTTCCCTCTGCCCTCAACATGTGAAACTGGATCAGAAATCATAGCTTTCTCTTTAGATGTCATTGTGAAATTGAAACCAACCCCTGGAAGCAGAATTCATTTCCCTCATCACCACCTCACCAAACTATAAGCCCTGGGCCAATATCATTTCCTGACTCCATCAAATCTTTATGATTTCAACTCTGTGCACAATAAACATTTCATGTCCCATTTGTGTGTGTGTTGGTCATCAGCCTGCATATTTGCACCGAGCTCTTGTGGCTCCCTCTGCCTCTGGCTGGTATCATCTACCCTTGGTGCTATGAACTTGATGATAAGACAATGACAATCACCAACTGGGGTCCTTCTTCTCTAGCTTTGGGGTCACATACTTGTGGTGCATGCTGTCCAACATTCAAGTGAGCTGCACATTTGAGTCAACAGAGCATCTTGTTAGATTCATGGGATGTGGTTCAGAAGATTTGGTGATTAATAGTCATTTTAGTGCCACAAGTGGTCTAAAAGACACTCTCTGCATATTGTTCATGGGAGGAAGTTGTTTCTGTTTACAACAGACTTTCTAATTCAAAGATGTCAGAAATGCAAAGTCAGGAATCCAGAGAGGTTCCTTGAGGGAACTGTGACATGAAGAGGAAACCACACAGGAAAGTAGCCCTAAACTCCAACTGCACCTGCTGCTGGGATGGTCCTTGTGCTCAGAAACCCTTGAGCGCCCCCTGATGGTCACAGCCTCTTCTGCAGGGAGGTTTGTGTCTGGGCTCACACTGACTTCCCCTCACTGTGTTTCCAGCACAGTAATACAAAAGCATATCCTAGGCTCTCAGACTGCTGAGCTCCATGTAGACTTTGCTCATGGATGTGTCTTTAGTCATGGAGACTCTGTCTTAGAACTTCTGTGCATAACATGTGTTTACATTGTTAACTTAAACCCTCCCCATCCACTCAAGCCCCTGTCCAGGGGCCTGTCACACCCAGTGCATCCAATAGATGTGAAGGTGTACCCAGAAGCCTTGCAGGAGACCTTCATGGAGGCCACAGGCTTCCTCACCTCAGCCCCATACTGCACCAGCTGCACCTGGGAGTGTACACCTGCGGAGAGCAGACAGGAGTTGATGGAAATCTCCCTTGACTCTCTCTAGTCCCCTCCTTAATTCAGGGACTGGAGATCCCCTTACTTGTAGCCATGGCCACCAAGAGGAGGGTTCTCCAGTTCCAGTCAATGGTGAGAGGTGTGCTGTGAGCACTTCTGTAGGGGAGGGTGTGGCTGTGGGTGATGCCCTCAAGGCACAGACTTATCCATATTTAACCTAATCTACTTAGGTTATATTTATTATTTTGTGCATAACTTAGGTTATATTAATTCATGAGGCAGGGTATTTCTTAGCTGAAGTCTTAACCCCACCTGAGAGAAGATGAATGACAGAGGGACTATGCCCACTGAAATCTGAGGGTCCAATTTCTAATCCTTTTATTAACAAAAATCTTTATTGTTGAAATTATTGCCTATGTCCATTTTATTCCCCATTGACCCCTTCTAGCCTGTCCCATGCCTTTACCATCCTAGTGTCTGTGTCCATGGATTATGCATATATGCATATGAATTCTTAGGCTGATCTCCTTTCACCCACCCACCCTTCCCTGTCTTCCCTCTGAGAATCACCAATATTGTCCTTGCTTCTAGGTCTCTACATCCATTTTTATTCATCAGTTTATTTTGTTCATTAGATTTCACATATGAGTGAGATCATGTGATACTTGTCTTTTTATGACTGACTTATTTTGCTTAGCATGATATTCTCCTGGGCCCTTCATGCTGTCCCAAAGTGTAAAAGAACCTTTTAATGTCTCATAGTATTCCATAGTATAAATGTATCACAGCTTTTTTGTCCACTCATCTACTCATGAATACTTGGGATCCTTCCAGATCTTAACTGTTGTAAATTGTGCTTCTATGAAATAGTGGTGCATACATTATTTCTGATTGGTCTTTCAGATCCTTTAGGATATATTTCTAGAAGTAGGTCAATGGATCAAATGGCAGTTCCATCTTTAATATTTAGAGAAAACTCATAATGTCTGAAGCAGTCTGCACTACCATCAGCAGTGTACTAGGCGTTCTTTTTCTTCATATTGTTACAAGCACTTGTAATTTGTTGATTTGCTGATGATAGTCATTCTCACTGGTGTGAGATGATACCTAATTGTCATTTTGATTTGCATCTCTCAGATGATTAGTAATTTGGACAATTTTTCTTATGTATCTTGGTCATCATATGTTCTCTTTGTAGAAATGCCTATTTAAGTCCTCTGACCATTTTTTAATTGAGTTGTTTGTCTTCCATTGGTTAAGTTATATGAGTTCCTTATGTATTTTTTTATATTAACCCTTAATCACATGCATACTTTCCAAATGCATTCTTCCATATAGTGGGCTTTCTTTTTGTTTTGTTGATGGCTTCTTTTTCTGTGCAGAAGCTTTTTATTTTGTTGAAGGCCCATTTGTTTATTTTTTCCTTAGTTTCATATGCCCTAGCAGATGTATATGTAAATGTATTGCTACTAGATGCACAGTGCACAAAATTCATGTATGGGGATGTGTTTGTGTCTCTCAGCCCAATCTGTACTCTTTCCAACCTGTGACCCGGTGAAAGATGTCCAACTGTCCATTTGGGGCCAGGCCTAAGCAGGATCAGGCCTAAACATGCAGTGTGATATCCCTCTCACAATCTAGGACTGACAGCTCCCAACTGCTCTTCTACCTACATGTCAGCCTGATCACACCCTAACCACTTCTATGCCAGCCTGATAGATGCCTAACTGCCCCCTTGCTGGCCCAATTGCCCCTAACTGCCCTCCCCTGCTGGCCTGGTCCCCCCCAATTGTCCTTCCCTGCAGGCCTGGTACCCCCACCAATTGCCATCCCCTGCAGGTCTGGTTGCTGACAACTGTCTTTCTTTGCCAGCCCAATGACCCCCTAACTGCCCTTTCCTGCAGGCCTGATCACCCCAACTGTCCTCCCTTTCAGGCCTGGTCCCTCCCAAGTACTCTCCCTTACTGAGCCATCTTGTATACATATGGGGGTGGCCATCTTTCACCTCATGGGGACTGTCATTTTGTGTGTTAGAGTGATGGCCAATTTGCATATATTCTCTTTATATAGGATGAGAGATGTCTGAGATTTTGTTGCCTATTATTTCTTTTAGGATTTGTATTATTTCACAACTAATATCTAAGTCTTTTATCCATTTTGAGTTGATTCTTATGTATGATGTAAATTGGTGGTCTTGTTTAATTTTTTTGGCATGTATCTGTCCAATTTTCCCAATACCATTTATTGAAGAGATGGTATTGACTCCATCGTATGCTCTTGTATTCTTTGTCTAAAATTAATTGAGCCTAATGGCTTGGGTCAATTTCTGGGTTCTCATTTCTCTTCCACTGATGTAAATACCAGTTCTTGCACCAGTTCAAGACTGTTTTGATTAAAGTGGCTTTGTAGTATACCTTGTCATCAGGTATTGTTATTCCTCCAAATTTATTTTTTTTTCTTTCCAAAAGTGCTGCAGTTATTTAGGATCTTTTTTTATTCCATGTAAATTTTTGGATTATTTCTTCTAGTTCTGTGAAATATGCCGTTGGTATTTTAACAGGGATTTCATTGAATCTGTACATTGCTTTAGGTAGTATGGGCATTTTAATAATGTTGATCCTACAAATCCATGAATGCAGTATACTCTCCTACTTCTTTATAATTTCTTCTTTCTCTTTTTTCAAAGTCTTTAGTTTTCTGAAAAATGGCCACTTTAGTTACGTTTATTTCTAAGTATCTTAATGTTTTTGCAATGATAAAAAGGAATTGTTTATTAAGGTTCTCTTTCTGATAATTCATTAATAGTGCATTTAAAAAATCCATGAATTTTTGGGTGTTGATTTTGTATCCTCCAACATTGCCAAATTTGTTTATTAAATCTAGTAATTTTTTAGGTGGAGTCTTTAGAGTTTTCTATGTACAATATGATGTCATCTGTGAATAATGAGAGTTTTACTTCCTCCTTTCCAATTTTGATACTGTTTATTTCTTCTTGTTATCTGATCGCTGTGGATATGACTTCCAGTACTATGTTGAATAAGAGTGGTGAAGGCAGACATCCCTGTCTCATTCCTATTCTTAAGAGAAACACTTTTTTTCCTCCAAATGTTTTTACTTTCATGAAAGATCAATTCATTTGAATTTTCTTTGATGTTCTGTTTCGGTACAAAGAACTCCCCCCAAAATGCTGAGCCTCAAATGTCCTTGTGGATTAGCTACAGCAGCCACAGGGACTGGAGCAAGTTTTGGTACCAGAGGGGAACACTGCTGGAAAACTACCCATAAATCTGGACATGACTGTGGAACTGGGTAAGGGAAGGAAGCTAAAGTTGTGTTGAGTCACATGATAGAAATATTCCAAATTTTCATGGACAGAGAGTTACTGGACATATGAGTTTAAAGATTCCTCCAGCGAAGTCCCAGAAGGAATTATAGCAGAGGATTTACCCAGAAGCTTAAACAGAAATTTTCATTTTGGGTGAGTCTTCCTTATAAGTGTAGGACCTGCAGTCAGGCTTCCTTGGTCATTCTGGGACCCTTGTATGGGAATCTCTTCCCTTGACCTCACTCACCATGTAAGTCATGGACAGAGAACTACCTGGGTCATGAAGCATATTGGAATTAGGTCAAAGAATAGCCTTAACTTTCTGAGCATAAGAAGCAATGGTGGACATCCACATGCCCTCACTCCTGCTCTACATCTTTGGCCACAAGGAACCTCCATGGAGCCTGCCATGAGCTCTGATACATCCAGTCCCAGCACCAAGCAAGTCTGAGAAAGTTTCTCCAGACTGACTCATGCCTCACTGATGGGAGGCAGGACGAGGAGGATCCTGGTTTGTAAGATGAGGTCCAGGGGAGCATGGGTGACATAACCAAGGGCCCTGTGTGAGTTCAGGCCTGTGAGTGTGTGTGGCTCGGGTCCACGCTCATGCACGCACCCACATGCCCTCACTCCCACTCTACACCCTGAGCCATTAGGAACCTCTTAGAGTTCAGCCCACTCACCAGTCCCTGCCTACTTGGTCAAGCCTTAGGTCCTTATGGACCCTGGTTCTTTATATAAATAGATTTTCTACCATTATGCATGTTAACAACTCACAGTCATTCATATGTTGAAATGATGATAGAAGGAGATTGACCTGTTTTCTCAATGTAGTGTTACCAACGCTACTGTATCATCCTTCAGGGAGGTTTATATCCGGGTTTCTCCTGGCTCCTATTCTTTAAGGGGAGTTTGGTGCTGGACAAGTAGCAGCTTCATGGCCTCATTTTCTGTGTTCCTTCTGTAGTCTCTGTTGTAGATTCAGTTTCATAAATTTGGATATAAAACAACCTGTTTTTATAAGGTATGTTTAGGGAAAGATGTGGGTAATGATTTAGGAATAATTAAGTTTAGGTTATGAAAATATTTTTATTGGAAATCTGATGTCTGCATGTGACTCTTGGGACCACTCTCCACCATGTACCTCATGACGGTAGTCTACTGGAACCTGCACCTGTCTCAGTGTCACATTCAAGGGAAAGCTACCTGGGAACATGAACGGAGGAATTAATCAAGACTGAGAACACACACACCCAGGATTCTGGTTTCATTGGGTTGTGATTTTCTTGTTGTATAGTAAATGCAAGTTTTCTTTCCTCTAAAACAGTCTCACATATTTCCTAGGGGCATGAGACATTTGTATGTTGGTTTTGTACCTTATGTAGTTTACTTTCCAGTATTATATGTTTTCTGGTGCAATATTCAGGGTTTTCTAGGTACATAATGTCATTAGCATAAAGATAAGAAAAAACATTTTAACTTGTCTTTTCTGACATAGTTTTTATTTTTTTTCTTGCCTAATTTTTTGACAAGCACTTCTAGTTTTTTTTATAATAGAATTAGTCACAGAGGGCACTTCTGTGTTCTTCCTAATATTAGATGATTAGCGTTCAATTTTCTCAGTTTAGTATTGTGTTCCTTGTTGGCTTCTCAAATGCAGCCTTCATGGTGTTGAGATACATACCTTCTATAACTAATATATTTATTTCAGTTGTGAAAATATTCTGGATATTTAAAATATATTTTTCCTTTTTAATATCTGTTTCTATGATGAAATATAGGTATATATCTGTCCTTTATTCTGTGAATGAGTTTAGCACGTTGATTGGTGTTCATATGTTGAACCATCCTTGCATTCAAAAACTTTATCATGGTAAATTATCCTTTCAATGTGCTGATAAATTTCATAGTATATTGTTGACTTTGAACCTGGGTTAGTGGAAGATGCTAGACTTATTTTGAGTCATATGACAGAAATATGCCTTTCTTTTCAATAACAGAGTGAGTAGACATAGGGTTTAAAGCCTCTTCCACTAAAGACCTATAAGAAAATGCAGGGCATGATAGGATCAGTTTACCTCGTTGTAGAAAATACATTAATAATTATGAATTTGAGTTTGTTAGAAATAGAAATGTTAAAGATCATATAGGTAGGGATCTATAGAAATAAGAAACATGTCAATGTAATCTGGTGGGAAGTGTATTCCTTATTTCCTACATGCACCTTCTCACAGTGTCTCCATTCTATGAGATAACACCTTTCCAGGTCCAGGGGATAAGGATTTGGATATGTTTGTGGTCTTTACTAACTAGGTCTCATCATGAATCAGTGTAGTTTCATAATTCATTGGGGTTACCATTATAAAATCTGTCAACATGTAGAGGGAAGAGTGGACACCTATCACTGGAGGAGCCATGATGATGGTGTGTCAGTATAAGGAACAGCCATGTCATTGGACCAGAACCCCTCTCTCAGTCAATCATGTTTATCATCATCATCATCATCATCATCATCATCATTATCATTATCACCATTTGTTACTTATAATCCTTCTCATTTTCTGTGGACATGGTGATTGCCACACAATGACTTTTTATAAGAAAAGAAAGCAGGAATCTCCTCTGCAGATACCATTGGGGGAGTGAGTCTCTAAAAACCTAACTATAAGTTGCTACAAGAGCTTTTAAAAAGGCAATAACTTTGGAGAAAGTACATATTCCTATTGAGACATTGGATCAAGGTTCTTTTTAAAAAATATATATTTTATTGGTTTCTCACAGAGAGGAAGAGAGAGGGATAGAGAGTTAGAAACATCAATGAGAGAGAATCATCGATCAGCTGCCTCCTGCACACCCTGCAACCCAGGCACATGCGCCTGACCGGAATCGAAGCCAGGACCCCTCAGTCTGCAGGCAGACGCTCCATCCACTGAGCCAAACCGGTCTCGGCTGGATCAAGATTCTTTTCCAGTATATCCTCACCATCACCAATACCACATCCACTATCATCATCATTGTCATCATCACCACCATCATCAGCGTCATTTGCTTACTTATAATTATTCTTCTCACTTTCTGTAAATCTGGTTTTTGCACAAACATAATATCCCTTCATGTCAATGTTTGTCATTTTTCATATTTGTAAGTAAATGGATAGCTATACTCTGTATTCTTTTTTGTTTGAATTCTGACAACTGCTGCCTCATTCCTTTTCTCCATCTGCTGCCACCTACAGGAAATCAAGTTAGAAATGATAGTTTTATCTTTAAATGTCAGTATGAGACTGAAACCCTATTCCTTCAGGGGAGTCTGGTGATGAATGTGTAGAAGCTGCACTGTTTGCTTTGTGGTGTTTATACTCTAGTCTCTGATGTAGATCCAGTTTCATACATTGGGATATAGAAGAGAATAATCATGATCAGGTGTGTTTAGGTGATGTTGTTGTTAAAGATCAGGGAGGAATTATGTTTAAGATTTAGAAATTTGATTATAAAAAATTTCATTGCATATCACATCTGGATATAAATAAAATCATTATTGAGCCCAGTAGGCCTGGCTCAGTGGTTGAGCATTGGCCTATGAACCAGGAGATCACAGTCTAATTCCCAGTCAGGGTCAGGACACATGCCTAGGTTGTAAGCTTGATCCCCAGTAGGAGGTGTGCAGAAGGCAGCTGATCAATGGAACTCTCTCATCATTGATATTTCTCTTTACCTCAGTCTCTCTCTCTTTCTCTCTCTCTTTCCCCCTTCCTCTTTAAAATCAATAAAACTATTTTTAAAAACAATTATTGACCTGAAGAGTATTATTTTTTCTCTGTCTATTCTCTGTCTATTCTTACCTCCCATTCTTGGATCTAATTTCATAGGATGGTCAGCCTTGGTGCTTATGTCTTGTATTCACCATCAGGGTCTGTGTCCATAAGGACATGTAACATAGTTCTAACCAGGGAGAGGGAGGATATGTTGGGCTTTCCTGCTTCATCAGCAGCTCATTTCAGAAGAACCATCTGCTCCCTCTCAAGTTCCTACTCATGTCTGCATGTGGCCCTTGGCAGTGCTGTCACTGGGTCCATACATAATGGGAGACCCTGAGGGCTAGAAGCCCATTCACAAGATGGACCAATGTGCAAAATGTAGAAAGCCACCCCGAAGAGGAAAATGAATTTCCATGGATGGTAACTGACCACATCTGAGCAGGCACAGCTCCAGAATTGTCCTTCGTTGTGTTATGATTTCCTCAGTGCTTTCCCAGTACAATTTGTCTCCTTATTCCCTGAAACAGGCACACATAGCATCCAGAATCATTCAGGTAAGAAAGCACTGGCTTGAAAATTAACCCAAGTTCCAGGTTCCAGGTGAGGTCCAAACCACTGTGTCCTGCTTCCCAGAAAGACAAGTGTCATGGCTGAATTCCAAACAAATCAACATGTGCACACACACATTGTCACATACTAACTCCCAGTTCCCAGAAAGGAAACCTGTTCCCATGTTCCTGAGGGGCAGTGAAGGCCCTAACTCTCAGGGGACTGTGATGGCTGGGCCCTGACATCAAGAATATCTAGGTTCTCATCATTGGGGCTGGTGTGTGTCCTTATATGACAGAAATTTGCAGACATGGTTAAGGTGGGGACAAGGGAGCTAACAGTGCTGACTTAAGCGTTATCCTGGCCATCTGGTGGGACATTCCTATAATCACATGGGTCTCCTTCAGAGGGTAACAGAGCAAATCAGACTAAATGTCTTGTGATCATTGAAACCAGATGTTAGGATGGATTTGCACATCCACCTGAGTGAATGAGGAACAGGAGGGAAATATGAGGTAGGGAGGATGGAGAGCTGTGGTGAGAGGTCCTGGGAAATGATCCTCCTACTTTGGTCAGAGGAAAACATGGGGCAGGTGGGCCTGTCAGAGGGAAATGTGGGGACAGGGGGTCTGAGCTCAGCACACAGAGGCCTAAGCTAATCTGAGGTCTCTCTTGGTAAGAAGGTTTCCCAAACCTAGGACAAGGAGAGCACTGATGATGGTCTCCATTCAGAGAAAGAGAAATAGAAAATACAAAGACTTGGTGAAGGAGAGTCCCCATCACTGCTGACATGTCACCTGCAAACAGACAATGGCCCTCCATCATTGTTGTCTGCAGCGAGATTATGAGGAGAAAGAATCATCTGTGGTTACAGCTGAGAGCTTGAATAAATCCCTATGCACAACAGAAAGGCGCATCCCACCTTCCTGTGCCCCTGCTCCTGGGCTGCTCTTTGTGCTGTGGGTCCTAAGTGTTCCTTGGTGTCTAGAGTGCCCCCTGCAGCCCAGCTCTGCTGTCTCCCTCAGAGAGGTTTGTGACTGGGCTCACACTGACTTCCCCTCACTATGTGTCTTGCATAATAATACACGGCCATGTCCTCAGCTCTCAGGCTGCTGAGCTCTATGTAGGCTGTGCTCCTGGACATGTCTCTGGTTGTGGACTCAGCCTTGGAACTTCTTGGTGTAATTTGTGTTTCCATTGTTAGTGTTAACTTCCCCCACTCACTCAAGCCCCTGTCTGGAGCCTGTTGAATCCAGTGCATGAAGTAGCTGCTGAAGGTGTATCCAGAAGCCTTGCAGGAGACCTTCACAGAGGCCCCAGGCTTCCTCACCTCAGCCCCAGTCTGCACCAGCTGCACCCTGGGAGTGGACACCTGTGGAGAGAAGACAGGAGTGGGTCAAAAGCCCCCTTGGCTCTCCCTGGTCCTTCCTCAATGGGTTCTCCAGCTCCAGTCCATGGTAAGGGGTTGTGAGAAATTCTGTAGAGGAGGGTGTGGCTGTGGGCACAGCTTTACCCATATTTAACCTAGTCTATTCTCTCTCTCTCTTTTGCATATTCATGAGGTAGAGCATTTCATAGCTAAGATCTTGACCTCACCTGAGAGAAGATGGATGACCAGGGACCAGAATCAGTGGGAGTCTGAGGGTCCAAGTGCTAATTCTTGTGAAGAATTTGTGTCCCCTTCCAGGTCCCTGAGCTTCTTCTGAGGAACCAGTCCCCACAGGACATGCTCCTCATTGTGGGCCCCCTTTTGGGTGACATGGGGCCCTCTGGACCAGCTCTGGGCTTTGATGCCTGAATGTCTTCTTCCTGGATCAGTGTGTCTCCAAAATGCTGCCCCTACTGAGCTAATAAACCCATCCCTGTGCCAGCTCCTTACAATTCAGATACCCTGAATTGTGTTGTCTCCTTCAGAGAGGTTTGGCCACAACTTTTGTGTTTTTCTCATGTCTCATTGGGTTGAGTAAATGCTCTAATAGAGCAGGATATTCGAGTCACCTCAGAAGTTGTGGCCAACTTTCAGTTTGGATTGTTTGTATGAAGAGAGGAAACCTCAAGCCTCAGAGGAAACCCCTGACCAGCTCCCTTTTACCTTCTTCTGGGACAGCCCTTTGCTGCCTAGCCCTGGCAGGGGAGGGTCCTGCCTGGACTCACAGGGCATTGATCTCTCAGCATCTATAGTCCAGTAGTGGAGGCTGTTCCCTGATGTCAGATTGCTCCCTCAGGGACACCTAGTTGTTTTGATGTCTGTGGAGAGAACTAGCCTTTCCGAGCCTCAATGGCTCCACAGGAAGACCCCCAAACAGGGCTTTATGAGTGCAGCTGAAAGCCCTTCCCTGGAGCTGCCAGACACAGACCCTCCCCTCACCCAGAAGCTCCTGGGGCCCTGGGGCCTCTTATGCCCTCAGGTTCTTCACTTCGAAGGTCTGCATATTTTAGCTTATGACCAAATCTCACTGTAGTTCTATTTAATAAATAACACACACACACACACAAACACACACAGTGATAATTTTCTTTGCCATGAGATCCACATTTACCCCTTTTGCTCTGTACATGCCACATGGAAAGGGACCACACGTGTATTCTGGACTTGGGTATGACTTTCTCTGGAAGCCGATTAAATGCACTCACAATACAAACACAGATTTGAAGAGCAGGCACTGTTGTGTCCATGTTCTTACAGGTCCTGTACACCCAGATGCAGGTTAGACCACGTCAGTTTTTCTCCAGGGAGAGTCAGAGGTGGGGCTGGGTCATGCTTTGACTGCAGGGTGTGTTGCATGGCGTCCCCTGGAGACCTCCTCATGAAGCAGGAAACATACGTCAGCACTGGGAGGGGAGAAGGCAGCAGCATTATCAGCTTTTAGGTAAGGCTGCTCTCCTAGTCACCTGGTGGGCTGGGCCACAATAGACAGGTAAGTACTTGCTCCTGGTCACATAGAGTAATTCTTGGACCTGCCCTCCAAGCAACCACCTGAGATTCTTGGATGAAGGAATTCTGGCTGCTGATTCTCTGGGAAGGGGCCTTTGAGGTCATGATGGGCTAAGACTACAGATGGAGGGTGGATCAAAATGCAGAGCAGTAGTGTCTTGTACCAATCACTTAACTGATATTTACCTAATAATGAGATATCAGAAGAAAGGGCTTGTGAACCCCCTGAAGAGACATAACCATGTGTTTTAACAATAAAGCCCTAGGTGAAAGTGCAATTATCCCCTGAGTTCACACCTTACAGCTCATGGAGCAATTCAGAATCCACACCTTTGAGAACTGCTCCAGTGCAGGACGTCTAACAGAGGATGTTCAGAACCCTCTAGAAACTGCAATTCTGGAAGCAGAAGCTGATCTCAGACCTTCTGTACAAGGGGAGGATCAGACAGTGGAACCATTCACTCAGTGTGAGAACCAGACCCCACTCTCACCCCTGCTTTGTGCCTATTGACTGGCTCATCATAGCTGGTTTCTGTCCACTGGAATGTGTGAATTCCTCTCTTCTTATTATTGCAATTGTTAGGTGGACACAGGAGTCTCACCCCAGGTTTGGTGGTGATGCCAGACATATTTCAAGCTTTGCCCTCCCTCCTCCACTTCTGCTCATATCTGGACACAAGAGTGAGGCAGCCTGGTGGTATCTCCTCTTCCCCTAGAGTGGATAAGTCCACCCAGCCCCTGCCCTGCACAGGACTCCCATCAGCCCTCACTCCCTGACACAGCCCACCCTGAGCCAGTTCCTCTCTGGCTTCTTGAGGCCATTGCACCTGCTGGAGAGGCCTCCCTGCCTCCCTAGACCGAGGTTATATCAGAGCCATAGGCCATCTCATCCCCTGGTGTGTGGGCATCCTCAGACTCAGCCTCTGAAGCTGTTGTGGGTGGAGCCCTGCTGTCCTTGCACAGGACCCACAGCCATTGTCTCTGTGTGCAGGGGCTGGGTACAGCCCACATGCCCTCAGGTTCCTCAAGTTGAAGGTCCCATCTGCATATTTCAGCTTGTGACCAAATCTCACTTCATTTCTATTAAATGACCTCTCTGCTCCATCAGGACTGACCAGCTCTTTGCTGCTGATCTGTCTGTACACTGTTATGACTCAGGAGAAGGTCCAGGAGCCAATGTCACATGAACAGAAAACCCAGCCTCTAATAGGATCCAGGCTGAGCCTCACTCTGAGCCTGTGCCTAGCCTGCCTATGCTGATTGCTGTGACTTGAGTGTCCCCTGGTGCCCCAAGCGCCCCCTGCAGACCAGCCCTCCTGTCTCCCTCATGGAGGTTTGTGTTTGGCCCAACACTGACTGCCCAATCAAGATTTCAAACTTGGGTTATAGCATGTATCTCCAACACTTCTTATAACCTTGATCCACTCCAGGCCCTTTCCAAAAGACTGTCCTGTCCAGTGTACACCAATGCTCATTAAAGATAATCCAAAGACAGTGCAGGTGAGGGAGAGGGTTTACGAGGGCTTCAACAGTCCTGGGTGTGACTCCTGCAGCTGCACCTGGGACAGGACACCTGGAGACAAGGAGCATCAGTCCTGTCAGTCATGTACAGTCACTGCCATCCCATGAACCCTGTCTGACCCCTGAGACTCATCTTGGAGGGCTGTCACCAGGCATAGGAGAAGACCCAGCAGTCTCATCTTCTCGAGCACAGCTCTGCCTTCCCAGAGACCTCAGTCCTGTGTGAGGAGAGAGCTGTGAGGCTGCTCAGGCCAGGAGAGTATTTACCGTGGAGCTTGAAGAGAAATTTTCATGTGGGGCAGCCCTTCACTATAAATAGAGGGACTGAGGTCAGACTTCCCTGATCATTCTGGGGTCTGTGTGAGGGAATGTCGTCTGTTGACATCACTCACTAGATAACTCAGGGACAGGAGGCCACATGGGTCATGAGGCTCATTGGATTGATAACAAAGCATGGCCTAGACTTTCTGAGCATAAAAAGAAATGGTGAACTAATTGATCAGGTTACACTTTTAACTTCTCAGGCATTTTTCATATGCATTTAATGAGACTAACTTTTGTTCCTATTGTTTCTGAATCTCAACACTAGTTTAGCCATGATTTCCAAATTTATTGAATGTAATTTTAAATCAATTTTACCCTAAGCAAAATATCAAAATAAAGAATAGCATTTTACATATTAATTTACAATGTTACTTTGATCTGAGAAACTACCTCCCTAACAATGGCTGGTGAGACATTTGTGAATTTTTTTGTTTCTTTAATTTTTAGGAGTTTATTTGAGCCCAAACAAGATCCAACTGCTTCAGCAAATACCAGTTTTGCAGTTTCTTTCCTGGTCATAACTGTTGTAGCAGCTGGGGTAGGCTGTTTACTAGGCAATGTGGGAGACAGGTGCTGCTTTTGGGACCTGTTGCTGTGTTCAGGCGCAAGTCCTTTTTCTCTGGCTTTCACAGACTGAAGAATTGCAAAAATATCCTTGGAAAAGGTCTTCCCCATGCTCTGTAGGATAGTTGTTGGTATCCTCCACACTCTCTCTCTGCTGACAATATCCCAGGTCACTTCTACCTCAGCATCCACAAAACTCTGTTGAGAGGGGTTATGTGGTTATCTAAGTCAGTATTGGTGGTAGATCTTTTCTGAGCCAAAATTTAGGCTTTAATTGCAGCATTTTTTCCCACTGACATAGCTTCAGAAAAAGACCTAATCTGTCCAGTCTGTACAATCCCTTATTTGTGACCCCCAAGCAGGCAGCCCATCTCTCTTTATCAAGGCTCACTCTTTTTTATTGTAAATGATAAATATTTAATAACAGTAGATAAATAAGATATGAAATAAATGCCAGTCTCAGATTTATGCTGAACTATCCTATGTTAAAGTTAGAATATGAAAACTTAAATTTCTGACATTCTTAAAGTGGGTAAGAATTAGATCTATTTTCATTGCTGTTTTAATTTCATACCAGCCTGAATTTAGATACCATGCAGATATGCATAGTGCTTTACAATTCAATTCAGTTACTCTCCCACCAGAATTATTTCCAAGATGCTAACTTAATGCAGTATCCTAGTGGATTTTGGTAACTCAGAAAAACCAGCAAGTTGTTAAAAGTCAATATTCTCATGTCAAGGATTTTTAAGTAGTTTTTTTCACAGACCCTGTTCTCTCTGTCTGTATTATTTACACAGTGTTCTTAGAAGAGGCTAGAGGATTGTGGCAAATGCAGTTCTGAGTAGTCCTACATGTTATCCTTCTAACTGTGTGAAGAAACTGTCAACTTTAGGTTTTGCTTTTGCAAAATTTACAAACTGACACCTACTGGATACAAACATTTGGTATAAGGGAATTCTACAAGCTTTTAAAATCAAATTTAGTGTTCATGGTTGTTACATAAAGGCAATGACAATTAAAAAATATATAGCATCACAAACAATGTCCACTATGATAAAGGAAAGGATGTTTGTGTCTAAATGCTCATGCCCAAAATGGAAAAAGATCTAACACTGATTGGTCAACTCTGATTTAAGAATGACAAAACCGTTTTTTTTTTGTTTTGTTTTTTTGTGTTTTTTTGTTTGTTTGTTTTTTCCATTCACAGGTTTAACTCATTTAGTTCTGGGTGTAAGACACTGGGAAATATTTTTAAAATAAACTTTTATAAATGAGTAAAAAACAGAATTATTACCACAGAGGATGAAGTTATTCACATGTTCTAGAAATTTCCTTTAAGATAGATTTTTTTTTAGCTAAAAACCAGAAAAGCCTTAGAAGGCAAAAGAAAATGACTATAAAATAACAATTATAATTATTACTAATTAGAAATATATGAATCCCTAGTTTTGAGAATAAGTAATTAATCTACCTTCAAAATGTCAAACACTAGATAAAGGGCCATAAAATTAAAATAAAAATAAAGTTTAAGACTTAATAACTATTGAGTGGAAGATGACGATGATGGAGAGAGAGAGAAATTGAGCAAGCCAGCCAGGGGTTCTTTCCATGTCGCTAATATAAAATCCTATCTAATAAAAAAGTGATATGCAAATTAACCCTCACTCCACTACACCCATAAGCCATGCCCACCAGCCACGCCCATCAGCCAATCAGAGCGAGTATACAAATTAACCCCAACCAAGATGGCTGCAGCCACAGAGAGCAGGAGGGAGGCTTGTGTTTCCCAGGCAATTGAGGAAGCCAAGCTTTCCACATACCTGGCAGGCCCAGGCTGCCACTCAAGGATACAAAGTTTCAATTAAAGAAGGTAAATAAATTCCAACAGAAATGGCTGCCGCAAGGGAGCTAGCAGGAGTCTGGGCTCCTCTCCAGGCTACAAAGTTTCAATTGTAGAAAGTAAATAAATTCCAGATACCAGGGCCTCTGCTTGGATCACCAGGGGCATGGCTATCTTGCAAACCACCACAGGCCCCTCTCCCAGGCTGCCCAAAGCCCAAAGGGAACCCCCACCCTGATCTGTGACACCCTTCAGGGCAAACCAGCTGGCCCCCCACCCATGCACCAGACCTCTATCCTATCTAATAAAAGAGTAATATTCAGCCTATACCAGTTTGGCTCAGCAGTAGAGCATCGGTCTGTGGACTGAAAGGTCCCAGGTTCGATTCCGGTCAAGGGCATGTACATTGGTTGCGGGCACATCCCTGGTATGGGGTGTGCAAGTGGCAGCTGGTTGATGTTTCTCACTCATCAATGTTTCTAGCTCTCTATCTCTCCCTCCTTCTCTGTAAGAAAAATCAATAAAATATATATTTTTTAAAAAAAGAGTAATATTCAGAGTGACCATCACTCAAACACACAACATGGCTGCCCCCATGTGGTCAAAGATCTTTCCCCCAGGTGGACATAAGATGACTACCACAAGATGTCCAGCAGGAGATTGCAGTTGGGAGGGACCAGACCTGCAAGGGAGGACAGTTGGGGATGATCAACCCTGCAGGGGAGGGCAGTTAGGGGTGAGGAGGGAAGTTGGGGGCAAAGAGGCTGGCAGGGGAGCAGTTAGACATCAATCAGGCTGGCATGGGAGTGGTTAGGGGGTGATCAGGCTGGTAAGCAGAAGCAGTTAGGGGCAATCAGGAAGGCAAGCAGGTGAGGAGTGGTAAGCCAGCATTCCTGGATTTTGAGAGAGATGTCCAACTGCCCATTTAGGCCCAATCCTGATGGCTGGGATCAGGCCTAAACAAGCAGTCGGACATCTCTTGAGGGGTCCCAGATTGGTGAGGGTGCAGGCTGAGATGAAGGACACGCCCCCACAACATGCATGCATTTTATGCACTGGGCCTCTAGTTGGAAATAAAAGCCTTAACCTGCTTTTAATGTACCTCCTCTTTGTTTCAACATAGAAAGGAATGCATTTACTATTAGACTTCTGGAAGCTTTATTAAAGTCAGGCAACAAGATGAGCAGACACTGACTTTTCCATCTACAGTCATTGGCAAGAAGCTGAAAAAATATATTGTCAGCTGTGTTTATCATGAGTAACTCTCTACAACTAGTTACTACTGTCCAAGGAAAGAGGCCATGGGGCTATCCTCCCTCTGATGCTTTATTCTATTGGCTTCCATTTCCTCCTGTGTAGGTCCTCAAGTTTCATATAGGTTAGTGTAAGGCCGCTTCCTCTCATCAACATGCATGAGCTCTTAGACATGAAGTGGGCCTCCTCTGTATTCAGTGACTTTTTTTTAATTTTTCATGTTTCTCTTCTTTGTCATCACTATATGAGCTGTTCTTTTTATGTTTCTTCTTCTTCCATCTCTTCTTTTAGTTTTTCCTGATCCATCTTCATGAGGATTTAAGATTTTTTAAAACAAATTCTTCTCCAGTTATATCATTTAAATATATTCTTCTGAAATTGCAATCTCCTTCCTAGCTTCTCCAGTGCAATAGGATTATTTGACAAAAGTGTGATAGCATTTGTACCCCCATCGGCCTTCTTACCAATAAGACTCCCAGATATGTGTGTCATTGTGGATCTTCACATACTCCTCATATCTGGAACAAGTGACAGCTCACTCCTGTCCTTTAATGACTGTCCCGTGCCTTGAGTACTCCATATAGTCTTCTATCTGAGATAGAAGCAATTCAGCTGGAGGGGCATCCAAATGTTCTTGGCCACCATACTTTTCCAGGATGCTTTGTTTCTGCTGTTCTTTCGAGTCTTCTTTTTCAACCTTGAAGGACTTACACAATTGCTCTTATTTGGTAGGATCTGCTTGAAGATGCACTTCAGATCCCTTATCATAGGCTTCCCATGCAAACAACTGTGTCTGAGGCATTGAAATGGTGTCACCTGTAAAACTAACAAAGTTCTCTCCCACAGAGCTCACTTAACCTGGAATCTTTCCTGCATTGGCATAGGGATTTTCTCTCCTTGCTCTAGTTTTGGGATCATAGTACTCAGAATGTGGATCTAAATTCCACAAATATTTTGCAATGTCTTCTTGAGTCCTGAGATTCCAAACAGTAACCTGTTTCTTAGAATCAAAGTTCAGTTAGGCATGTCAATATCATCTGCATATTTATCTTCATCTTCATCCTCACTGTTATGATTTTTTTCCACTTTAGAATTAGATTCCTCTTCTTCCACTGGTGTTTTGGAGAATTAGTCAGTTCCACTAATTTTCCTGAGGCTAATTCTTCCTTGGGTTTCTGGGCTTTCAGTGTTCGTTTTGCCAGATCAACTCTGGCATATTATTCTATAATTTCCTAGTGTTCTTCTGGGTTGTATCCATTCCACTGATCCCTCTCTCCACCATAGTCAAACATCAGCTAAGACTGGACATTTTCATCTGGAATTATGTTAGTTCCTATAAATTTTGCTCCAACTTGCCTAAGTCTCTTAAGGCAGTCTTTCTTTTTGTGTGTCATGGCCCCAGTTTTCACATTGTCCTTGCAGTACTTAGTAGTTATGGAATTCTCTTTAGATCTTTTTGATGGATCAATATACCATGGCTCTGAAGAAACATACTGAGGAATGTAAGGGTTGATGTCTTTTCCTTCTTCATCAACTTCTGCAGAAGAATAACCCAGTTTCTGCTATTCTTCTATCTCTTTCTTCTTTCTTCAGTCCTCTCTGGTCATCTTTGTTTCCTCCAAACCCATTTATTTGGTCCCCACTAGGGAGGTGGCATTAATGTGTCCAAACCTGTATCCATCACTGTTAATGGTCTCCTCCAGTCCTATCACAGTGGACCCCCAAACCTCTGGACAGAAACAAATCCAACAGTTAATGTTCAAGGCTCACACACTCTTCTCCTCAATTTGTGGTTTCTTTGCTCCTCCTAAAACTTCAACTACAGCTCATTTGACTTGAGTAGGTCGCTGAAGACTTATTTCTACAAGGGCGCTTCAGTCTATACTTGCTGACTTTGATGCTTCACCACTGAGATATTCAAGTACTTCTATCGGTCATACCTTCTAATCACAAGGATATTTTCAGGGGCTGTGTGTCATGCATAAACAGGATGAGAAAGGTGCACATTATTAAGTAGAAATAAGATACAATACAACATGTGGTACTCCCTGGGTTGGCCTTTCTTTATAGTCTCCCACACCACATAATTGGTCTTCACCTCCTTGGGCCAAGAGAACTTGCCACCAAAGATGACTTTGTCCCCCTTCACCAAGATCTCCTCCTTTAAGGTCGCAGGATGCTGAGCACATCTGCTATCTTTCACCCCCTAGCCACCATCATTATCAGCCCCCCACCCCACCCCCACACATCAGTGCCCTTGCCTCTTAGCCTACCTCTGATCCTGACTGTGCCTGCCACCTTGCTAGCTGGGCCACTGGTGCTATCCCCATCACCACTGTTGACTATGGCCTGCACCCACTCTGCATTTTCTGGCATACATTTGAAATTAAGGAGGATATGTAAGAATGATTACATGAAGTTGGGAGAAAATAAGACAGGGATTGGATTATAAGGTTTTGTGCTTTCTTAAGAGTGGTTGCACTGAAACCGGTTGGGCTCAGTGGATAGAGTGTCGGCCTGAAGACTGAAGGGTCCCGGGTTCAATTCCACTCAAGGGCATGTAGGAGGTGTGCAAGAGGCAGTTGATCGATGATTCTCATTGATGTTTCTAACTCTCTATCCCTCTCTTCCTCTCTGTAAAAAATCAATAATATATATATATATTTTTTTTTTTTTTAAGAGTGGTTGCTTCCAAGGAGTCTGAAAGAAAGAGGACTACTCTGGCATTTCAAAGGTATGTTAACCTACATGCACAAGAACATCTTTGGCTTAAGCCAAAGATAAATATTTTCCTACAGATATATGCCTGGGGCATGACTGTTCAGCTAGACCTGACCAGTTGAGAATTATAATTAGATTGCCCTGTGTGGTTACTTTCTATAGAACTTCCTTTCCCACACAGACTTTGAACCAATACAGCTCCCACCTCTGTTAGGGGCTATGCTTGTTTTGAAACATGCCTCCAGGCCATTTACAACTTTACCAGACCTTTCATTCCTGCTTACATAGAGCCTCAGATCAATGAGAGACAAGAAATTATCAGTCAACTTGGTCTTTGCTGAACACACACATAACTCTGGGAGTGTGTGTAGCCTTTTAGGTTTCCATAAATATGCTGTAGCTTTCCAAAACCCTTTTTAGACATGTAATTTCCCAGCTTTTTCTTCCAAAGTTTTTGGTCAGCTTGTTATTTATACCAATTATTTACATGTCAGACCATGTGATATAATGATGGTAGCTGGTTGATCTTTCTCTGGCTGCCTTTAAGATTCTCTCTTTGTCTTTATTATTTTTTTAATATATATTTTTATTAAATTATTATTTTTGTACATATACCAATTTTGTACATTTTTTTGGCATTTTAATTATGATGTATCTTGGCATGAGCCTATTTGGATTAGTCTTGTCTGGGGTCCTCTGGGCCTCTGAACTTGTATGACTTTTTCCTTTACCAGGTTAGGAAAGTTTTCAGCGATTGTCTACAAACACCTTTCTCCCCATCTGCCTCTTCTGGCACACTTGCTATTCTAATATTGCTACATTTCACATTGTCCACAGGTCCCTTAAGCTGTCCTCCTGTGTTTTTTAATATTGTTTTATTCTCTGATTGAATGCTATTTTCAACTCTGTCTTCTAATTCACTAATTGGATCCTCAGCTTCCCTAATCTGCTGTGTATTCCTCCCAGTCTGTTCTTTATTTGTGTTATATCTTTCTTTATCTCAGACTGTTTTTTTTTTTCATAGTTACTATATCTTTTTTTCATGCTGTTGAGCATTTTTGTCATCATTACTCTGAACTCTATTTCAGATAAATTTCTTACCCCTGCTTCATTTATCTCTTCTTCTGGAGAATTATCTAGTTCTTTCATTTGGAGGTTGTTTATTTCTTTTTTTTCCCCAGAAACTTTTGATTTTTTGATTTTTTTCCATTGTATTTCTTTCTTTCTTTCTTTCTTTCTTTCTTTTTTTTTTTACCATTTATTTATTTATTTATTTATTTATTTATTTATTTATGTGAAACAGGAGTGGTGAGAGTGGGCATCCCTGTCTTGTTCCTGTTCTTAGAGGGAACGGTTTTAGTTTTTGCCCATTGAGTATAATGTTGGCTGTGGGTTTATCATATATAGCTTTTATTATGTTGAGGTATGATCCTTGTATTCCCACCTTGTTGAGAGTTTTTATCAGGAAAGGGTGTTGGATTTTATCAAATGCTATTTCTGCATCAATTGATATGACTATATGATTTTTATCTTTCAATTTGTTTAAGTGATGTATCACGTTTATTGATTTGTGGATATTGTACCATCCTTGCATTCCTGGAATAAATACTACTTGGTCATGGTATATGATCTTTGTGATGTTCTTCTGGAATTGATTTGCTAGAATTTTGTTGAGGATTTTGGCATCTATGTTCATGAGGGATATTGGCCTGTAATTCTCTTTCATTGAGTTGTCTTTATCTCATTTTGGTATTAGGGTGATGCTGGTTTCATAGAAGGAATTTGGTAGTGTTCCTTCCTCTTGGATTTTTTGAAATAGTCTGAGGAGGATAGGTTTTAATTCTTCCTTGAGTGTTTGGTAAAACTCTCCTGTGAAACCATCTGGCCCTGGGCTTTTGTTTGCTGGAAGCTTTTTGATGACTGTTTCAATTTCTTCCCAAGTCACAGGTCTATTGAGATTTTTAGATTCTTCCTGATTGAGTTTTGGAAGTTTGTATTTTTCTAGGAATATGTCCATTTCCTCCAGGTTGTTCAGTTTGTTGGAATAGAGTTGTTCGTAGTATTTTGTAACAATCCGTTGTATTTCGGTGGGGTCTGTTGTTATTTCACCTCTTTCATTTCTGATTTTGTTTATTTGGGACCTCTCTCTTTGTTTCTTGGTTAGCCTGGCTAGAGGTCCATCTATCTTGTTTATCCTTTCAAAGAACCAGCTCTTGGATTTGTTGATCTTATGTATTGGATTTTTTTTTTTTTTTTTTTTTTTTTTGTCTCTATGTCGTTTATCTCTGCTCTGATTTTTGTTCTGCTTACACTGGGCTTTTCTTGTTGCTCCTTTTCTAACTCTTTGAGTTGTAGAGTTAGATCATTTGTTACCCTTTTTTCTAGTTTTTTGCAATAGGCTTGTAAGGATATGAACTTCCCTCTCAAAACTGCTTTTGCTCTGTCCCATAGATTTTGGATTGTTGTGTTTTCATTGTCATTTGTTTCCAGGATGTTTTTAATTTCTTTCTTGATTTCTCTGGTAACCCAGTCCTTGTTTAATAGCATGCTGTTTATTCTCCATGTGTTTGATTTATTTGGGTTATTTTTATTGTAGTTAATTTCCAGTTTTATGCCATTATGGTCTGAGAAGATACTTGATATGATTTCTATCTTCTTGAATTTGAAGAAACTTTGCCTATGTCCCAAAATGTGGTCTATCTTTGAGAATGTTCCATGCGCACTTGAGAAGAATGTATATTCTTTGACTTTGGGGTGGAGTGTTTTGAAGATGTCAATTAATTCATCTGGTCTAGTGAGTCATTTAGGATTGATATTTCTCTGCTGATTTTTTGTTTAGATGATTTGTCGAAGGGTGACAGTGGGGTATTAAAATCTCCTACTATAATTGTATTGCTATTAATCTTTCTCTTAATGTCCTCCAGCATTTTTTTAATGTATTTGGGTGCTTTCATATTGGGTGCATATATATTTACCAGGGTTATTTCTTCTTGTTGGATTGTTCCCTTTAGTATTATGAAATGGCCTTCATTATCTCTTATTATGTCCTTCACTCTGAGATCTAATTTCTCAGATATATGTATTGCTACCCCAGCTTTTTTTCATTTCCATTTGCCTGGAAAACTTTTTTCCATCCCTTCACCCTCAGTCTGTGTGCATCTCTTTTTCTGAGGTGGGTTTCTTGTTGACAACAGATGTATGGGTCTTGTTTTCTTATCCAATTTGTTACCCTATGTCTTTTGATTGGAGCATTTAATCCATTTACAGTTAAGGTTATTATTGATAGGTACTCATTTGACGCCATTTTTATTCTATACTCATGTTCCTTCTTCACTTCCTATTTCTTTATTTTTACAGTAGACCCTTTAGCATTTCTTCCATTGCTCATTTGGTGGATATAAATTCCTTTAGTCTTTTTTTGTCTGTGAAGCTCCTGATTACATCTTCAATTTTGATTGATAGCCTGCTGGGTACAGTATTCTTGGATTCAGACACTTCCTTTGCATGACTTTGTATATTTCATCCCATTCCTGTCTGGCCTGATAATTTTCTGTTGAGAAATCAGTTGCTAGTCTGATAGGGGTTCCTTTGTATGTAACTTTCTGTCTCTCTCTGGCTGCCTTTAAGATTCTTACTTTGTCGTTGTTGTTTGCCAATTTAATTATAATGTGCCTAGGCGTCTATCTTCTGGGATTCATTTTGCTTGGGACTCTGCGAGCATCTTGGATTTGTGTGGGTTTTTTCTTCTCTATTTCAGGAAAGTTTTCTGTCATTATTTCTTGAAATACTTTTTCCATGTCTACCTCAGTTTCCTTTCATTCTGGAATCCCTATTATTCCAATATTATTTTGTTTTGTATTATCCCAATGCTCCCTTAGGCTCTCCTCCTGCTTTTAAATCTTTTTTTCTAGAAGCTGCTCTACTTGGGTATTTTTTTCCATCTTATCTTCTAGCTCACTGATGCGGTCCTCTGCTTCATCTAGTCTACCCTTGATGCTTTCTATTGAGTTCTTCATGGTAGCGATGTCATTTTTCATTTCTTCTTGGTTCTTCTTCAGTTCCTCATGGCTCTTCTTCTATTCGTCATGGTTCTTCCTCATTTCTTCTTGGTTATTGTCAAATTTCTCTTCCATTCTTTTTAGCCATCCTATGATCATTACTCTGAATTCTTGCTTTGGTAGGCTGCTTGCCTCTGACTTGTTTACTTCCTTTTCTGTTGATGCCTGCTTTTCTTTCACGTGTGGACTATGTTTTTGTCTTCCCATGGTATCTCTTTTCAGGATGTCTGGTTATGTGGTGTTCATTCTCTTGCGTTGATTTAAAGGTACAAAATACAGCACTACCAGGTACAACATAAGAGGCACTTAACAGGAATGTATTTACAATATTAATAACCTCTAATCAAGGTGACCACTAGAGAAAGGCAACTTAGGGAATAGGAGAGAAAGAAGAAAGGTAAAAATAAAATAAAGAAAAATTTAAAAAAATAAAATTTAAAAAATTAAGTAAATAAAATAAAAAAGAGGTATAAAGAGATAGAAAAAGAAAAAAAAGTAATGACAAAATGAAGTTGGAATACACGGAAAAAAAGAAAAGAGAGAGAGAGAGAGAGAAAAGAAGAAGAAGAAAAAGAAGAAGAAGAAGAAGAAGAAGAAGAAGAAGAAGAAGAAGAAGAAAAAGAAGAAGAAGAAGAAGCAAACTAAAAGAAATGGGAAACAAACTATATATATATGTGGAGAAAATTGCCATAGAACAACCACTTAACCCAGCCAATGGCAGTAACAATACTTGGAGATTAATACGAACTACAATATCCACTATTATTAAGTAAGGCTATTATATACAGAAGTAAAAGAAACAAACAAAAACAGAGGATTTTTTTAAAAAAAAAAATACGAAGCAACAATAACAACATAGGAATAAGCATAACAATTTCCCTAAAAACATAAAAATTCACAATAATCAACCTTCACACAAACAATGTGAGAAGGATAGAGGGGAGAACAGTTTTTGTTGTTGTTTGTTTGTTTGTTTGTTTGTTTTTTAACTAGTTAATATAGTGCAGAGATTGGTATTTATACACTTGGATCAGGGGTTGGAACTTAGGTCTATAAGTATAGTGAGAGCTTTAGCAGGGGTATACAGAAAGAATAGAGGAAAAACTAAAGCCGGAAAGGGATAGGATAAACTGTAGACTAAAAGGGTAAAGTTTAGTAAGAGAGTGATGGTGTAAAGGTCGAGTTGAGATAGGGTTGAATGATGCTATAGTAGAGATTAAAATAGAATGAAGGTTACTCCCAATATAATATAAAGAAAAAATAAAATGGTACTGGAGAGGAAAAAAAAAAAAAAAGAAAGAAAGAAACAAAATTGCAAAATAGCAGTACTAATAGTAATAGTGATGATAGAGATTCAAAAATGTAATAATTGAAAAGGTAAACTCAAGTAAGGAAAAAAGGAAAAAAATTGTTTCTGAAGTAAAAGATATGAAAAATGAAAATTAAATAAAAGATGTAAAAAATGAAAATAAAATAAAGAATAGTAAAATTAGCATAAAAATGTCCAGTAGTGGTCATTCACTTCCTCTGTTAATGTATTTGGCACTCCTGATTCTCGGACCAGACAGTCTTGCAGTTCCCAGCATTCCACTGCACCTCAGTTTTGTAAGGTAGTCCTTAATTTTAAGTAGGCTATATCTTAGTTATTTGTGTCCATTTATTTTTGATTAATTAAAAGAAAAAAGAAAAAAAAGGCAGTTTGTAATTCAGCTCTTAGGTGTCAGTGTTTCCAGTTTGACCTCCCAGTCTTTTTGGTTGCTCTGGCCTTCTTTCTCTATGGCTCTAGCTGGCAGGGTGCCAGCTGGCTCCCAGACTATCTCTTCTGGCTCCAATCCCTTGTTTCCAGGAAGGCAATTTCCCCTTGCAATTTCCCCGGATATGCCCAACTGGGCAGACCTTCCCTAGTATTCCGAAGCTAGGGGGTGAAGGAGATCAGGTGCCAAGGTGTCCAGATGTTCCGCCCTTGGCGGGACAGCAGCGATTCTTAACACTCTGTCCCGTGTCCCTGGCATTTTAAAAAAATTCCCTCTTCTGGGGAAGCTTACATCAAACCCAGCACTGGGTGTCGCTGCAGCCTTCTTTGGGCTCAGCTCGGCTTGCGGTAGTGCAGCGCTCCTGGCTACAGTGGAGGTGGGGCCTCGCCGGAGCTCCTGCTATGGCTGCCTGCGCTGCAAACTCTGACCTTTCTGTGGGTGACTGAAGAACTCCCTTGAATCCACGAGTTTGTGCCGATTCAGGCATCTCAGCTGCTCGATGGACCTCTCCGCTGTGTGTTTTCCAGGCCTCAGAGAAGCTCCTCCTTTCCTGGTAAGATGGCGCAGCCTTCCCTCCGAGCCGCAGCCCGCAGCTCGCCGCTGTCGCCACTGCGGCAGTGCTGGCCGCCCGGCCAGGAAATCCTGTCCAGTGGACTGCTCCCTACCTTCCTTGAGAATTTCATTGCCCCGCAGCTGCCAATAAACATTCCCTGAGGGACTCAGACGCTACTTCTATCTGTTCTGGGACCAGAGTCAGAATAAGTCCGACTGTTCGGTTGCCATCTTCAAGCTCCGCCCCCTCATTTGGAGGTTGTTTCTTTGTCTGACTATCCATTTGGGTTTGTGACTACATATTAGGGGGGTTCCTCTACACCTCTCAATCTCTAGTGTGGGGCAGTGTTAAAGACTGCTATTGACTAATTAGATCAGGCACAGACTCAAAGCCTCCAGAGACCATCTCTAACTATAGACTGATAGGATTCTGACTTGAACTGAGCCTCAGACAATCACCCTCAGGTATGATGATAGGTGTTTTTTGTTTGTTTGTTTGTTTGTTTTGTTTGTTTGTTTTTTGTTGTTGTTGTTTTGTCCAGTAGTGTGAGGAAGTTTCTTCTGCCTGTAGGCTAATTCTTATTTTTAATCTCTTACCTGTTATCAGACCAGGTGTTTTCCAATAGGGTGTGTTTACAATTGTCCTCTCAGGCAAGGCAAATTTCTATGTGGGAAAGATGTCCTCTGCTGCTTGAGGGAATGACAGCCCAGGAAACTTGGAATGTTTGCCTTTTGAGCTCTATCTCCCAAGACCTCTGCTTTCAGAGCTCCAGTCCATTTCACCCTCCCTGTGCTGGAGCCCAAGGTAGGTGGCTCTACAGGGAGTTTAGTGTGTTGACCCTTTAAGAGGGTGCCAGAATTTTTAGCTGTTACTTCCTGGAAGACAGCACTCCACTGTGTTTCACAGCCAGATGTCATGTGGGTAACCTTCTCAGTTTTGGTGCTCTCTGCTTTGTGGCCCAGGTTCCGGTTAGATCCCAAAGTTCTTAGTGTCAACCTCCCACAGCTGATATATCTCTTCAAGACTTCAGTTGCTGTCTGTAAGTGCCTGGTCATCCCTTTCACACCTCTAGCCCTCCTACCAGATTCTATGAGGTCTGTACTTTCAGTTCTTGGGTATCAAGGTTATCTTCTGCAAATTTTCCTTTGACTATTCAGGACTTTTTTCTGTATTTTAGGTGTAATTCCAGTTTGTTCCTGGGAGCATGACTGTGCAGCATGCATTACTCTGCTGACTTTTTTATCTCCCCATATTTGTAACTTTATGTCAGAAATCATGTGACTGTGTCTATAGCTTCTTGTGCAAAGTCTTTGATGTGCAAGCCCATAGCCTATGGCAGAGACCCCAAACTAATTACATGAGAGATAATAATGGCTTTAAGGGTAGATGAAACACAGAATAAAAGCAGTGATCATAAATAGGTACAATTAAAAATCATTCATATGTTGAAATGATGATACAAGGATTTTTACCTGTTTTCTCAGTCTAGTGTTATCAGAGGGATCCAAAGGGAGGTGAGTGAAGAGAATTCCTTCCATAGAATTCCTCACAGGAAAGGACACTTCAACATAGGGAGGAATATCTCACTCCCCTTCCCCTGGAAGGTCAATGTAGTCACAAGGTACAAGGCTCTCCCACAAACATATAACATCCTTAATGTGTAATTTATATATTCTCATATCAGACATATGATTTAGAAATCTATTCTTTATATTTATGTTTGTGTTTTGTTTGGCTGAACAGAAGTCTAGTTTAAACCAAATCTAATTTAATGATATTTTCTTTAATTGGCTTTATTTTGGGTGATTTTATGAAGAGCTCCCCAGAAAATGCTGAGCCTTCACTGTCCATGTGGATTGGTTACAGCAGCCACAGGGACTAGAGCAGGTTCTGGTTCCAGAGCAGAATGTTCCTGGAAACTACTTGTAAATATGAACATGACCGAGGAAATGGGTAAGGGGACAAAGCTGGACTTATTGTATTTTGAATCACAAGAAAGAAATATGCCTGATGTTCATGGACAGAAAGTTACTGGAAAAATGGATTTAAAGCCTCCTCCAGTGAAGACCCAGAAGTCAGTACAGGGCATGATAGAGACAGCTGAATAATGATTATAAGGAGTTTGTTAGAAATTGAAATGCTAAAAATTCTGCAGGTAGGGATCAAGAGATATAAGGAACATATCATTTCAAATTAGTGGGAAAGGAGCCCTTTTTTCATACATAAACACTCTCATATTGTCTGTTCTAGAAGGTAATACCATCCCAGGTCCAGAGGATCTACACTTGAACAACCTGGGGATATTACTGTTGTGGTCTTACTCTGAATCACCCAAGCTACATAATTCATTGGGGTCCCGATTATGAATATCATAACATTTACAAGGAAGAGTGGACAACACTCACCTAGGAGCCATGGTGATAGTGTGTCTGTATGAGGAGTCATAATTTCATTGGATCAAGACCCATTCTCAGTCTGTTGCCATCATCTCAATTATCATGATCATCCTCATAATCATCATCACTATTATCCCATTTATTTACTTACAATCATTCTTCTCATTTTCTATATACATGATGCTTCTCTACACACAATGAATTTATATAGGAAAATAAACTGGGCATCTCCTATTTTTATATAATTGGAAAATTGAAATCCTAAAGGTTCAACTCTGTGTTGACACAAGGCCTTCTAAAAACTGTTAATCTTGAATTAACTAAAAACTCTGTCCAAGACATTAGACTATGACCTCTGTCCAAATTTATCATCACCATCATCACCTCCACCACTATCATCATTATGATCTCATTTATAATCATCATCCTCATTTGCTTGCTTATTATTATTATTCTCATTTTCTGTAGACCTGATTTTCAAACATACCTAATGACATTTTATGTAATGTTTGTTCATTTTGTATAGTTGTTAAGTAAAATAGATTGTCATACTCTCTTTCAATTTTTGATTGACTGCTGACAACTGATGGCTTACTCTTGCCTCTTCTCCATTTGCCACATGTAAGAAATCATGGTTTTGCCATTAGAGATCAAACAAGTTTGAAACCACAGAAGACCCTGGAAACAGAATTTCTCCCCATTGCCCATCAATGAGCCAGCCTCTTTCCTGGCTCCATTAAAGCAGGTCTGACTTGCTGGAAGGTCTTTCCTGTGCTTCTCAGAGATTTTAACTACCTGTGTAATAAGCATTGCATGTCCCCTTAGGGTGAATGTTTGTCATAAGTCTGGACATCTGCACCAAGCTGTCCTGGTATCTTCTACTCTCAGTGCTATGAACATGGTAAGTCAATGATTTTCATCATCAGGGTCTCTAGCTTTGGGGTCTCATGTCTTGGGTGTCCCCCGTCCAGGGCACTCATGTCCTGATGTCTAGCTGGGCTCCAGAGCTGTGTGGGGCTGAGTCTGCAGAGCCTCTGGTTAGATTTGTAGGACTTCGGTCAGAAGATATGATGTTTATTATTTGGGCACCAGAGTGTCTGAAAGAGACTTTTTGCTATTGGTCCAGCTGAGAAAGTTGCCTCTGTTTACAACATTATTTCTAACTCAGATACATCAGAGGTAAGTGCAGAATCAGGAGTACAGAGAGGTTTCCTGAGGGAAACTGTGACATGAAGAGGAAACCACACAGGAAACCAGCCCAAACCTCCAGCTGCACCTGCTACTGTGATGGTCCTTGTGTTCATGGACCCTGAGTGTCCCCTCGTGGTCATAGGTCCTAGCTCCTCCCTCAGGGAGGTTTATGTCTGAGCTCAGGGAGATTTTCCCCTCACTGTGTTTGCTTCATAGTAATAAACAGCTGTGTCCTTGGTTCTCAGGCTGTTCATTTGCAGATGCAGTGTATTCCTGGCATTGTCTCTGGAGATGGTGAATTGGCCCTTTATAGATGGTGATTGGCACAATTTGTGTTACCACCATTAGTATTAACTATAGTCACCCAGTCAAGTCCCTTCCCTGGAGCCCAGTGGACCCAGGTTATATGGAAGCTACTAAAGGTGAATCCAGAGACTGCACAGGAGAGTCTCAGAGACTCCTTATGTGGCACCATGCCTCCCCCAGATTTCACAAAGCTGCACTTCACACTGCACACCTGCAAACAAAAAGATGCCCTGATTAGGAAACTCACACATCCACTGTTTCTCTCACGCATATCCACTCATATACTCATTGTCTCTTGTTCTCCATGCATTGCCTCTTAAAATAGCAACAAGGAAGCAAGTTATAGAGTTAGATAATTTATTACCAGTTTTTCTTATTGTTTGAGATAGGCCTGTAATGTTATGAACTACACTCTAAGGATTGCTCTCACAGTTTCCCAAAGATTTTGGATTGTTGTGTTTCCATTGTCATTTGTCTTCAGAAAGTTTTTTTTATTTCTTCTTTGATCGCTATGGTACCCCATTCATTGTTTCATAACATGCTATTTGGCCTCAAGTGTTTGAATTTTTTTATTTTTATTGTAGTTTATTTCTAATATTATGCCATTGTGATCTGAGAAGATGCTTGATATGATTTCAATCTTCTTGAATTTGAAGAGACTTTGCCTGTGTCCAAATATGTGGTCTATCTTTGAAAATGTCTCATCTGCACTTGAGAAAATATATGTTCTGAAGCTTTGGGGTGTAATGTTCTGAAGATGTCTATTAAGTCTATCTAATCTATGGAGTCATTTGGGATTGCTGTTTCTTTGCTGATTTCTTGCCTAGAGGATTTACTGAGTGATGTCAATGGGGTATTAAAATCCCCTACAAATACTGTATTCTATCTATCTCTTCCTTGATATCTTCCATAATTTTTAATGTATTTGGGTGCTCTTGCATTAGATGCATATATATTTATCAGAGTTATATGCTCTTTATGTACTGATATTTTTAGTATTATGAAGTGGCCTGTAGAAAGATGCAGGAGAGAAAATTGTGAAACAAATTAATATAGAAAGGTTTAAAATTAGAGATGCCTTTGACAGTTACCAATCTTGACAACCAAGAAAAATCAACCCTCACAAATTCACAAATCGAGTAAGTAAAAGTGCAAGAGGTTCATGTTCAGGAATCGGGAAGATTCATCGTAAACTAAGAACAGAGTGTGAACCTGGAGCCAGTGGAGTAAGTGTTGTGGGAAACTGGGTTGTCTGTATGGGTCCCTGGGCACCAGAAGCATGAACTATAGAGACACAGACAGAGCTACTGGGTCCTATTTCTTCAAAGGTTTTTGGTGCTGAAGGTATAGCAGCTGCACTGCCTAGCCTGTATTTATTCTCTAGTGTCTGTTGTGGATTCAATTTCAGATTCAGTTTCATTGGGATATAGAAGAATATCTGTCATATGTGTTTAGTGGAAGATGTGGGTAATGATTTAGGAATAATTAAGTTTGAGGTTATGAAAGTCTTTCTATTGGAAATTGGTGTCTGCATGTGACCTTGGAACCACTGTTACCATGTCCTCACATGATGGAGTCAACTATAACCTGCACCAAGTTACAATGCCACATTGGGGGGAATCTACCTAGAAACATGTTGGGGGATTAACAAGACTAAGGACACACACGTCCAAGGTTCTTGCTTCATTAGGTTGTCATCTCCTTGTTGTTAAGCTCATTCAAGTTTTCTTTCCTCACTTTCCTCACTTTCCTCTGAAACAGACCACATATTTCCTAAAGTCACGAAGGCACTTTATTGTGTTGCAGAAAGACCGGAGAAAAACCAAGCCATGCTTAGAGAAAGGTAGTTACATTTTATTATGCACAGGCACAGAGAAAAATGTGTCTTTCAAATGCTGGACACCCAACATGTAGGCAACTCTTTTTATTTATACTTTTTCTAGTTCTTTGTCTCCCAAATTTGAAATGAGACTTCCAGACCTTCTCAGAAAGAAGGCCTGCATGCTGGGGAGGGGCCATGAGACCATATCTCAAGGCCTGGCAGATGCCAGCACAGACAACTCTGTCTAGGGCATAGTTTATGGTCTCTCTGGAATTGTAGTAGTCTTATTTTCCTTATTATTTAAGCAAGCAAGTGTTTACAGAAGCCAAAATAGCAGTGTGAAAATTTCAAACAGCAGTTTTTATATAAGATGGATGCTTCAGTTGAGCTAGTGCAGGGGCACAAGACATTTTGTGTAGATTTTTTACATTATGTCTTTTCTGAGTTCACTTTCTAGTTCTTTCAGTTTTCTGGTGCAGTTTTTAAGGTTTTCTTTAAATAAGATTGTGTCATTTGTATACTTATAGAAAGGGGCAGTTTAACTTGTTTTTTCTCATATTGATAGTTTCTATGTTTTTCTTGCCTAATTTTTCAGACAAACACTTTTATTTTTTTTATAATAAATGTATTCATGTGTTGGTCCTGATATTAGAAGAATAATGTTCAATGTTTTCTGTCTGTTATTATGATACTTGTAGGTTTATCAAATGTGGCCTTTGTTATTTTGAGCACATACCTTGTATAACTACCCTGTTTGCCCGAAAATAAGACAGTGTCTTATATTAATTTTTTTCTCCCAAAGTTGCGCTAGGTCTTATTCTCAGGGGATGTCTTATCTTTCCATGCGCTAAGTTTTATTTTCGGAGGATGTCTTATTTTAGAGGAAACACGGTATTTATTTTTACTATTTAGTAATGAAATGTTTTTGGATTTATTATTTTTCTTTTTTATTTCTATTTATATGAAATATTTTTTGTTCTTCGTTCTAAGGGCGAAGTGTATCTCAGTTATTAGTTACATACCTTGAGCCATTCTTGCCTTTTAAGGTGATATCTCACTTCATGATAAAAGAGCTTTTCAATGTGCTGTTAAATTTTCTCACATATTGTAAACTTTGGAACTTTGTTAGTGGAGGATGCTAGCTAGACTGGTTTTGAGTCACAGGATAGGTATATGGTTGATTTTAATAAAAAGAGTGTTACTAGACATATGGCCTTAAAGCCTCCTGCAGTGAAGGCCCAGAAGGAAATATAGGGAATTATAGGTAGAATTTATATAATCTTTGAAAATACCTACATAACTATGAATAGAAGGTAGTTAGAAAGAAAAACATTAAAATCATGCAGGTAGGGATCAAGAGTAATAAGGAGCAGGTCATTTCAAACTGTTGAGAAGGGAACTCCTTGTTATGTACATGCACATTCTCATAGCATCTTTGTTCTAGAAGGTAACATCTTCCCCGGTCCAGGGAATTAGAACTAGAACACCTTTGAGATCATTATAATTCTAGTCTCAGCATGAATTTCTGAAACTTCATAATTCATTGGGGTTCCCACTATAAAAATCTGTCCATACTTACAGGGAAGGGCAGACACTCCTCACAGGAGGAGCCATGGTGATGATGTGTCTATATGAGGAGTCAACATTTCATTGGACAAAGGCCCATGCCTCAGTCCATCCTGGCCATGATCATTTCAATTTGCTTACTTTAATTTTCTTTTTATTTCCTGTAAACATGGTGGATGTCCATACACAATGATTTTTTTATTGCAAAATAAAGCTGGCATCTACTCTTCAGATAACATTGGGAGATTGAATTCCCATAGATCCAACTATATATTGACACTAAGCCTTCACAAACCTTTAATAAACTACCTATTTCCACCAAGACATTGGACCAAGACTATTTATAATTCTATCATCACCATCACCACCAACACACCATCATCATTATCATCATCATCATCACCATCATTTGCTCACTTATAATTATTCTTCTAATTTTCTTAGCCCTGGTATTTGTGGAACATAAGGACTCTTTACCTCAAATTTTTGGACATTTTTTTTATGGTTGTAAGAAAATTGGTAGTCTCAGTCTATTTTCCTTTTTGTTCAACTTCTGACAACTGATGGTTCATTGCTGTCTCTTCTTCATGCTTCCCACATGGGAAATTGAACAATGCTAATAAGTCATAGTTGTGTGTGTGTGTGTGTGTGTGTGTGTGTGTGTGTGTGTGTGTTTATGTCATTGTGCAATTAAAACCAAACAAGTCCCTAGAAGCAGAATTTCTACCTCTCACAACCACAACCACCTTGACAAAATAAAAGCCCTGAGCCAGTCTCCTTTCCTAGCTCCATCAAAGCACATCTGACTTGTTGACAGGCCTTTCCTATGCTTTTCAGGGATTTCAACTATGTGCAGAATAAACCATGTAAACTTGATGTGTGTATTTGTCATCAACCTGGATACCTGCACCATGCTGTTGTTTTCTCTAAATGATCAAGTGTGTTTAGATGAAGTTGTTGGTAAAGATCAGAGAGGGTGCCCTGACTGTTTTGGCTCAGTGGCTAAAGTGTCGGCCTATCTGGTGTCAATATGGTATCAACTATTCTTTTTTTGTTTTGTTTTTTTGTTGTTTTTTTTGTTTGTTGTTGTTGTTGTTGTTGTTTTTTAATATATTTTATTGATTTTTTTTACAAAGAGGAGGAGAGAGGGATAGAGAGCTAGAAACGTTGATGAGAGAGAAACATCGACCAGCTGCCTCTTGCACACCCCCTACCGGGGATGTGCCTGCAACCAATGTACATGCCCTTGACCGGAATCTAACCTGGGACCTTTCAGTCCAGCAGACAGATGCTCTACCACTGAGCCAAAGTGGTTCCGGCTGGTGTCAACTCTTCTTGGTGCTATGACCATAATGACAATAGAATGAGTGTCACCACTGGGGGGAAGAGGGCCTTTCTTATTTTGCTTTGGGTTCACATACTTATGTCCGCTGTTCAGCATTTAGGTGAGCTGCACTGTTGTGTCTGCAGAGCTTCTTGTTAGATTTAGGTGTTGTAGGATACAGGATTTGGTGATTAATAGTCATTTAGCACAAGAGTGTCTGAGATTCTCTGCCATATGTCCCTGTGAGAAAGTTATCTGTTTACAACAGATGTTTCTATCTCAGAGACTTCACAAGTACATGCAGAGTCAGTAATCCAGAGATTCCTGGATTTTCCCTGAGGGAAACTGTGACATGAAGAGGAAACCACACAGGAAACCAGCCCAAACCTCCAATTGCACCTGCTGTTGGGATAGTCCTTGTGTTCAGGGTCCCTGAGCATCCCCTGGTGGACACAGCATTTTCTGCAGGGAGGTTTGTGTCTGGGCTCACACTGAATTACCCTCACTGTGTGTGTGTGTGTCTCTTACACAGTAATACACAGCGGTGTCCTGGGATTTCAAGCTGTTCATTTGCAGATACAGCATGTTCTTGGCATTGTCTCTGGAGATGGTGAATTGGCCCTTCACAGAGTTGGCATAGTGTATGCTACTTCCATCTTCATTAATGTATGATACCCACTCCAGCCCCTTCCCTGGAGCCTGGCGGACCCAGTTCATCCTGTAGCTACTAAATGTGAATCCAGAGGCCGCACATCTGAGTCTTAGAGACCCTCCAGGTGGCACCAAGCCTCCCCCAGACTCCTCCAGTTGCACCTCACACTGGACACCTGCAAACACAGAGATAACCTGGTCAGGAAACTCTCACACATTAACTGTATCTCTCACTCATATCCACTCACATACTCAGTGACTCTTCTTCTCCATAAATTACCTCTTAAAAGAGCTGCAAGAAAAATCCAGCTGAGCACAAACCCCATGGTGAGTGGTCTGTGCTCAGTCCTGATCAGGGAATCGGGGGAAGGGCTCCTATCCCAGAGCTTCAGGGTCAGGGCTGGGCTGGTCTTTATGAGCAGAGGGAATCCAATTTGCATGTCTGCCCGCTATATAGGGAGCTCTGGGTTTTGACACTGACAGGATATGTCCCAAGTGTGACATGTCTAAATATACTGTCTGTTAACGATTACTTCCCATATATTGGCTTGTGCCCTCACCAATAGACTCAAATGCTCTAGGAGACCCATACAAGTACTTGGGAAAGAACAGTTTTCATAAAAAGAAAGATAGCGGAAACTGGTTTGGCTCAGTGGATAGAGCGTCAGTCTGTGGATGGAAAGGTCCCAGGTTTGATTCTGGTCAAGGGCATGTACATTGGTTGCAGGCACATCCGTGGTAGAGGGTTTGCAGGAGGCAGCTGGTCGATGTTTCTCTCTCATCAACATTTCTAGCTCTCTATCCCTCTTTCTTCCTCTCTGTAAAAAATCAATAAAATATATTTTTAAAAAGAAAGATTAAATTGTGTTAATGAGAGATGCCTTTTATAGTAACCAGTAATAACCCAGATAAATCAACCCTCACAACCCAAGAAAGAAGTAAAATTGCAGGAGAACCATGTTCAGAAGACAGAAAGTTTCATCTGACATCATTTCCTTTATAAAGTGATCAGAGGATAAAGGAAGACCAGAGTGTGAGCCCAGAGCCAGTGAACCATCTGCTGTGGAAGAGAGGAATGTCTGTGTGGGTCACTTGGAACCAGAAGTAGAGACACAGAGCTCCTAGGTCCTCTTCCTTCAGGGGAGTTTGGTGGTGGACTTGTAACAGTTGCACTGCCTCCTTTGTGGTGTTTATTCCATAGTCTCTGTTGTAGATCAAGTTTCATACATTGGGATATAGAAGAAAATAATCATGATCAGGTGTGTTTAGGTGAAGCTGTTGGTAAAGATCAGAGAGGAATTATGTTTAAGTTTTGGACATTTGATTATGGAAAATTTTGTTTCAAATCACTGATATGAAATAACAGATATAAATAAAATCATTTTTTCTGTCCATTGATTACAGAATGAATAAATCATTCAGATAACCTCCCATTCTTGGAGCTGATGTATCTAATTTCTTAGAATCCTGGTCAGTCTTGGCCTATTCTGCCTTGTATTCATTATCCTGGTCTGTGTCCATGAAAACATGTGACATAGTTCTAACCTGGGAGCAGAAAAGCATGCTGGGCTTTCCTGCTTCTTCTCAAGTTCCTACTCAAGTTTGCATGTAGTCCTTGGCAGTGCCTTCACTGTGTCCATTAATGATGGGCATCCTCTTTAACCTGAAGTCCCTTCACTGGATGGACCATGGGCCCAGGATATGAGTTACCATGGATGGGAATTCACCAAATCTGAGCAGACGTATCTGTAGAATTTTCCATTTATTGTGTTGTGATTTCTTCATTGTTTACCCAGTTCAATGTGTCTCCTTTTTTACTGAAATAGCAACACATAATATCACAGAGGTTTGTGTCTGGTCTCACAATGACTTCCCTTCACTGTGTCTCTAGCACAGTAATGCATTTCTGTGTCTTTGGTGGTCACAGAGATCAGCTGCAGGGAGAATTAGTTCTTGGACACGTCATTGGAGGTGGGGATTTGACTTTTCATGGAGGGACTGTAGTAAGTGTCTCCATCATAATACTTGCACCCCATTCACTCCGTCTCCTTACCTTGGGGCTGGCAGATCCAGCTCCAGGAGGAACCACTGGTTATGGAGTAACCAGACACAGTGCAGGTGAGAGAGAAGGTCTTCAAGGGCTTCACCAATACTGGGCCTGACTCCTTCAGCTGCACCTGGGACAGGACTCCTGAGGACAAGGAGCATAAGTCCCTGTCAGTCACCTTCAGTCACAGCCATCCCATGACCCCGGTCTGACCCGTGAGACCCTCACCTTGGCATAAGAGAAGACTCAACAGTCTCTTCTTCCAGACCACAGCTCTGCCTTCCCACAGACCTCAGCCCTGTGTGAGGAGAAAGCTGTGAGGCTGCACAGCCGAGTAGAGGATTTACCCTGGAGCTTGAACACAAATTTGCATGTGGGGCAGCCCTTTTCTTATAAGTCTAGGGATTGAAGTTAGTCTGCCCTTGTCATTCTGAGGATCCCCTTTGGGTATCTCCTCCCTTAACCTCACTCAGCATGTAAGTCATGGACAGGGGACCACTTGGACCATGAAACACATTGGAATTAGTTCAATAAACTTTCTGAGCATAAATGAAAATGGTGGAATAGATGAGTATGTTTCACTTTTAATTTTTCATGCATGTTTAAAATAGAATTAAATTGAATTATAATTTGTTCAAAAATTTATGAATGTCACCTCTCTTAGTGTGTCCATAAGTTTCAAATTTTTATATTATAACTAGAAGCCTAGTGCACAAAATTTGTGCATGGATGAGGGGTGTCCCTCAGCTCAGCCTCCACACTCTCCAATCTGGGACTTCTCAAGGGATGTCTGACTGCCCGTTTAGGCCCGATCCCACTGGCATCCCTCTCACAATCCAGGAATGCTGGCTCCCAACTGCATGCCTGCCTGCCTTCCTGATTGACCCTAACTCCTTCTGCCTGCCAGCCTGATCACCCCCTAACCACTCTCTTGCCAGCTTAATTTATGCCTAACTGCTCCCCTGCCAGCCTATTTGCCCCTAACTGCCCTTCCCTGCAGGCCTGGTCAACTCTAACTGCCCTCCTATGCAGGCCTGGTTCCTCCCAATTGCCCTCCCTGCAGTCCTGGTCCCACCCATCTGCACTCCCCTACAAGCCTGATCCCTCCCCTCCCCAACTGCACTCCCCTGCAGGCCTGGGCTGCCTCCCTCAACTGCCCTCCCCTTCAGGCTTGATTGTCCCCAACTGCCCTTCCTTGCAGGCCTGGTCCCTCCCAACTGCTCTCCCCTGCAGGCCATCTTGTGGTGACCATCTTGTGTCCACATGGGGACAGGATCTTTGACCACATGGGGGCAGCCATGTTGTGTGTTGGAGTGATGGTTAATCTGTACGTAAGTCTTTTATTAGATAAGATAGAGGCCTGGTGCATGGGTGGGGGCCAGCTGGTTTGCCCTGAAGAGTGTTCTGGATCAGGGTGCTGGTTCCCTTGGGGTGTGAGGTGGCTTGGGAGAGGGATCTGTGGTGGTTTGCAGGTGAGCCCCCCCCCCCCCCATGGTAACCCTAGCATAGGCTGGAAGTAGTTATCTGGGATTTATGTATCTTCTAAATGATTGAAATCTTGAATGGAGCCAAACCTCCAGCTTGCTCCATGGTGGCAGCCATTTCTGTTGGGATTTATGTATCTTCTATAATTGAAAATTTGTAGCCTTGAGTGGAGGCCTAGGCCAGCAAGGGCAGGCAGAAAGCTTGGCTTCCTCCATTTCCAGGGAAATCCAAGCCTCCCTCCTGCTCTCTGTGGCCATAGCCATCTTGGTTGGGTTTACTTGCATATTCATTCCTGATTGGCCAGTAGGCATGGCTTGTGGGCATGGTTTGTGGGTGTAGTGGAGGTGTGGTCAATTTGCATATTACTCTTTTATTAGCTAGGATTTCAAACAAATAATTTCTACCATCTTGCAAAATATTAAAAGTGATAAACATCCACTATCAATATCTTATATATTAATTTATGATGTTATTTTGATCTGTGAAACTACCTCCCAAAAACAGGTAAATAGGACATTCTTGATATTGGAAATTTTGTGACTTTGTATACAAACTCTTCCTTTATTTATGAAAGAGAACCCAAACTAGTTACATCAGAAATAATCATAGTTTTAAATGAAGAAAAGACAAGAAATAAAAGCAGTGATCATGCAGGTGTACAACTCAGAATCATTCATATGTTGAAATGATGATGGAAGCAGATTGACCTATTTTCTCAATCTAGAATTACCAGTGTTGCCAGGGTTCAGAGGGAGCTGAGGAAGAGAATTCTTACTATATAATTTATCACAGTAAATTACATTTCAACACTGAGAGGATTCACTCATCCCAGCCTCCCTATACCCTTCCCTTGTGAAATCTCTGTGGTTACAGCATGCGGGGTTCTCCTACATAATGTAATATGACCTTAATGTGTAATTTATTAATTCTTCCATCAGACATATGATTTGCCAATGTGACATCTGATAAGGATTTAATCTCCAAAATTTATAGGGAACTCATACAACTTAATAAAAGGTAGATGAACAATCCAGTTTTTTTTTTAAAGGCAAAGGACCTAAATAAACACTTTCTCAAAAGTGGATATACAGAAGGCCAAGAGATACATGAAAAATGCTCAAAGTCACTAATTTCAGAGAGATGCAAATCAAAACATCAATGAGGTACCATCTCGCACATGTCAGAATGGAAATACAATTTTTATGTGTATGTTTGTATTTTCATTTGTGCAATGGAATATTTGATGGGGAAAATGTCTTTAATTTTAACCAAGGTTAATTTAACAATATTTTTGATGATTCCTGTTTTGTGTGATTTTTACAAAGAACTTCCAAAAAAAAAAAATGCTGAGCCTCCACTGTCCATGTGGATTGGCTACAGCAGCCACAGGGACTGGAGCAGGCTCTGGTATCAGAGGGGAGGGCTGCCAGGAAACTACCCATAAATCTGGATGTGGCTGTGGAACTGGGTGAGAGGAATAAGCTGGACATGTTTTGAGTACATGATAGAAATGTGCCTGATGTTTATGGACAGAGAGTTACTGGACATATGGACTTAATCCCTCCTCCAGTAAAGGCCCAGTAGGAAGTGCAAGGAATGATAGAGAGAGCTTATATCATTATAGGAAATACCAGAATAATTATGAGCAGTGTCTTTTGAAATAGAAACCTTAAAGATCATGCAGGCAGGGGTTAAGAGTAATATGGAAAGTGTTCTTGCAAACAGGTGGGAAGTTGATTCCTGTTTCCTACATACACATTCTCACAGTTTCTCTGTCCTAAAAGGTACTTCTCACATGCATGGGTCTGTACTTGGATCCCTTTGGGGACATTACTCACATGGTCACACCATGAATCACTTAAGCTGCATAATTCATTGGCTCTCATTTATGAAATCTCTCAACATTACACGGAAGAGTGTATACCTCTTACTGGAGAAGCCATGGAGATAGTGTGTCAATATGAGGAGCCTTCATTTATTTAGACCAGACCTCTATTTCTGTCCATAATCATCATCACCATCACCATCATCATCATCATCATCATCATCATCATCACCATCAATTGCTTACTTATAATCATTTTCATATTTTGTAGATATGGTGGTTGTCCACATACATTGTCTTTTTATCAAATAATAAAAGCAAGAAATTTCTCTTTAGATGTCATTGGAAATTGAAACCACAATGGACACACCTAAAAGTTGATACAAGGCCTTCCAACCAGCTTATGATTTTAAATAGGGGATATATCCCTTTTAGGACAATGGACCAGGACCCTTGTTCAATTCTATGGTCATAAGAACCCTCACCATCACCACAACCACCATTTTCACCATCATTTTGTTATTTATCATCACTTCTCTCATTTTTTTAAAGAAGTTGTTTTTGCACCCACATAATGACCTGTTTTCTCAATATTTGCTTAATTTTTGAGTAAAATAGGTAGCCATATTTTACTTTATTTTTTATTTATTTTTTTAATACATTTTATTGATTTTTTACAGAGAGGAAGAGAGAGGGATAGAGAGTTAGGAACATCGATGAGAGAGAAACATGCCCTTGACCAGAATCGAACCCAGGACCCTCCATTTCACAGGCCAATGCTCTATCCACTGAGCCAAACTGGTTTCAGCTTATTTTATTTTTTGATTGCTTGTTGGAGACCGGGTATAAGCTGACATGGTCCTTGCACCTGAAGGGACTAGCAAGGCTGGCCCCCTACCCACACAGTTTTCCCAGACTTGTTTGGATGATGGTTGTCAGTAGAATGAGAGTAACCTTTGTAGAATGAGAGCATCCTTTCATGGCTTACTAAGAAGTCTGTAACTATTTACTGAGATTTGCTGTACTAAGAATCTGCCTGATTTGCTGTACTGAGAATTTGTCTTTCTGCTCTGTCTCTCCCTTAGAGATTAAGAACAAAGAATACATTCCTCTTGACAAACCTCCTGTTCAGTATTTTGTGTATAAAAGGCATTATGCAGTTGGTTCTCCTCTCCAAATGTCAGTAAGAGGTTGAATCCACCTAAAGCCTGGAAGAAGAATTTCTTCTCCTCCACCATCACCGAGACAAAATAAAAACCCTCAGTCAGTCTGCTTTCCTGGCTCCATCAAAGCAGGTGTGATTTTCTGAAAGGCCTTTTCTGTGATTCCCAGAGATTTCAACTATGTGATTAATCAACATCCCATGCTCCTTGGTATGTGTTTTCATCATCACTCTGGTTATCTATAACAAACTACCATGGTTCCCTCTGGGTCTGCCTGGTGTCACCCATTCTTGGTGCTATAAGCATGATGAGAAGGCAATGACCTTCCCTACCCACATCTTTATTCTCTAGCTTTGAATTCATAGGATTCTGGTGCCCACTGTCTAGAACACTTATTGTGTTGCTGGTTGGCTGGGACCCTGAGCTGTGTGAAGCTGAGCTGTTGAGTCAGGAGAGACTCTTGTTAGATTTAGCTGATGTAGGTTAGAAATTTGATGAATTGTCATTTGGGCTCAAGAGTCTCTGAAAGACACTCTTTAACTGCTGTCTCCATGGTGACATTGTCTCTGTTCACAGTAGAATTTCTAACTCAGAGACATCAGATGGAAGAGTAAAGTCAGGAATCCAGAGGTTCCTTGAGGGAAACTGTGACATGAAGAGGAAATCACACAGTAAACCAGCCCTATCCAGCCCAACAGCACCTGCTGCTGGGATGGCCCTTCTGTTCAGGGACCCTGAGCATCCCCTGGTGGTCACAGCCTCTCCTGCAGGGAGTTTTGTGTTTGGGCTCACACTGCCCATAACAGTCTGATGTACAGTAATTCATGGCCATTTCCTTGGCTCTCTGGCTGTTAATTTGCAAATACAGCGTGTTCTTGATATTGTCTCTGGAGATGGTGAATCTTCCATTCATAGAGTCTACATAGTATGTGCTCTCACCATTAGCAGCAATATCACAAATCCACTCCAGCCCCTTCCCTGAAGTCTTGAACTCCTGTGGACTCAGTTCATGTAGAAGTTACTGGAGGTGAATCCAGAGGCTGCACAGGAGAGTATCAGAGACCCCCCAGGCTTCCCCAAGCCTCCTCCAGACTTCACCAGTTGCACTACACACAGGACAAGTGCAAACACAAAGACATCCTGGTCAGGAAACTCTCACACTTCACTGTTTCTCTCACTCATATCCATTCACATTTGCAGTGTATCTTGTTCTCCATAAATTATAGCCTCAAGGAAACCCAGCTGAGCCCAAACCCCATGGTGAGTGTCTGTGTTCAGTCCTGATCAGGGAATGGGAACATCTGAGGATCCTGGGGTTGGACTGCTGTCCCAGAGATACAGGGTCAAGGCTGGGCTGGTTTTTGTATGTCCTCCTTCTATAAAGGAACATCTGGGATTGAACTCTGAGATAAAATACATGGTTCCAGAGTGAGTGTGATGCGTCCAAGTGTGCTGTCTGTGAAGAATTATTTCCCACATCTGGAAATATGCCCTTCCTACCTCCTCCTGGAGACCTGTACAAAGATCCAGGAGAGAGAAAATTGTTGTACACATAAAAAAGAGAAAATTATAAATGACTTATGGCTTTGACTTTCATCAGTAACAAAAACCAATATAAATCAATTATCACAACCCTAGAAAGTACTAAAAATGCAGAAGGTTCATGTTTAGGAGACAGAAAGTTCCCTCTAAACTATTTCCCCTATAAAGTGATCACAAGATAAACTAAGACCAGAGTGTGATCCTGGAGCCAGTGAACCATGTGTTGGGGAGAGATGAGTGTCTGTGTGGGTTCCTGTGAATCAGAAGCATTAACTAAAGAGACACAGGCAGAGCTCCCAGGTCCTATTTCTTCAGGGAGGTTTGGTGCTGGATGTGTAGCAGCTGCACTACCTCCTTTGTTGTGTTTATTCTCTAGACTCTGTTGGAAAACCAGTTTCATACATTAGGGTGTAGAACACTATTAATCATAACCAGGTCTATTTAGGTCAGTGGTTCTCAACCTTCCTAATGCTGCAACCCTTTAATACAGTTTCTTATGTTATGTTGACCTCAACCATAAAATGATTTTCCTTGCTACCTCATAACTGTAATTTTGCTACTGTTATGAATCATAATGTAAATATCTGATATGCATGATGTCTTAGGCAACTCCTGTGAAAGGGTCATTTGACCCCCCAAAGGGGTCGAGATCCGCAGGTTGAGAACTGCTGATTTAGGTGGAGTTGTCAGTAATGGTTTAGGAGTACTTAACTTTACATTATGGAAATGTTGTGATTGGAAATCTAATTGTAAGTATAGAAAAAATACCTTTCTTATTCTTTCCTGTGACCACCACAATGTATGAGAAACACCTGATAATGAGACCCCAAAAAAGTTATATTTTCCAGTCCAAATAGCCCCTCTGTTCAATCCGAGGGAGAAGATAAATATTCTCAACAAGGGTCTATTGTTGCATTTCCCTGCACCCTGCTGTTTTCAGGGATACTTCACTCCAATGAGTTACTTTTTTCTGATTTAGACTCTTTAATTTTTTTTCTTTTTAATTATTCTGACAAGGACTTCTAGTTTTGATAAATGAAAGTAGTCACAGGAGAGCCCTTGTCTTGGTCCTGATGTAAGAATAAAATATTTGAAATTTTCTCTGTACAACATGATGTCTACTTGTTGGCTTTTCAAATGTGGCCTTTAGTATATTGAGGTCCATCACTTCTACACCTAGTCTACCAAGGATTTTAATTCTGAAGCAATTTTTAATATTAAAAACTTCATTCTATATCTATTTATATGATGTATATTTTATCCTTCATTGTGTGTATGAGGTGTATCACAGCTGCTGGTTTACATACGTTGAACCATCCTTGCATGCAAGGATGATATATCTTTTTAGATCCTGCAAAATGATCCTTTCAGTGTAGCATTAAGTTTCCTAGTATATTGTTGAGGTTTTTGCATGTATGTTCAGCAGGGATATTGACCTGTCATTTTTGTATGCCTTACTTGACTTTTATATGAGATTAATGATCACTTCAATAAATACATGCTCAATTTCTGTAATGCTTGGAAGAGTTCAAGAAGAGTTAATTTTAAAATTATCAATTCTTATTTGAAATTCTGGTAGAATTCACCATTGAGTCCATTTGGTTTTTGGCTTTCATTTGATGGAAGATTTCTACTATTATCTCTTTTTCTTTTTTAATTTGTAGCAATCTAGCAAAGTTGGGATCAAATTTCTAATTTGAGCTCCTATTAAGTAGACTGAGAAATACAATTGTTGATTTTTATAGGGTGTGGTTAATGTTGAAATAATAGTTGTCTGCAGACCACATATTTATGCCATATGGAATCCAAGAGAATGAAATATAACCACATTTTTTTCAGAGGATTTATAAAGTACAGTGTGTAATGAAATGAGTGGTTTTATATCACTGCACATGTGTGAATGCATGTCTTTTCCAGAATTAAAGTATGCTACTTTGTGAATGCGTGAATGTGTATTGTGACAGTGTGTATGACTGCATGTGTGTGTACGTGTGTGTGTGTGTGTGTGACTGTTTGTGATTCTGTGTTACCTGGGCAAATAGCAAGAGAATGGTGTGGATGCAGGGGTTCCCTGGATGCTCCTCATCTTCCAACATGCTCCTGACACACATCTCACCACAGTGAAGCTAGAAAACCTTGGATCCAGGAGGAAAGTTAGAGGGAGGAGTTCAATCATGCACATCCCAGCACTCAGAGTCACCTGTCTCCACTGTGAGGCTAGCACAGCTTCCTCGTGTGGAAGGATGTGGGGGTTCCTTGTATTTGGTGCACTGAGCTGACAGCTCTTCTGGAGTCAATGTGAACTCAGAGAGGATGGGTCTGACTGCACTTAGGCCTTTCAGCAGAGGTAGGTCCCTGTGATCTCCCTGCAACCAGAAGGGAGAGGGTACACAGAGTGTCAGACCCAGAGGGAGGCTGTGACCCCTGAGAGATAGATGCAAAGCTGTGCACACAGCCCAACCCCAGCAACCCACCTGTGGAGTTCACACTCATCAGTGAAAAACAGAAGCACAGTGAAAAAAGTCACTTAGAATTTGTGAAGGAGCCTTGGTTAAGGAGAAGCTCCCCACACTGCCAGTATGTCATGTGAAAACAATGTCCCTTCTTTCTTTGTTGAGAGGAAATCCCTGTGCCGAACAGGAAGCCCCTTCCTCCCCACCTACCTCTGCCCCTGCTCCTGGGGTTGCTCTCTGTGATTTGGGTACTGAGCACTCCCTGGTATTCTGAGTGCCCCCTACAGTCCAGCCCTGATGTCCTTCAGAGAAGTTTGTATCTGGGCTCACACTGACTTTCCTTCACTGTGTATGTTGTACAATACAACGATAGGCCACCGAGCCCTCAGCTTCCAGGCTGTTCAATTGCAACATGCCTTTGGTGTTGACCCTGGAAATGGTGAATCAGCCCTTCACAGAGGCGGCATAGTTTGTGGTACTTCCATCAGGATTCATTTGGCATAACCACTCCAGCCCCTTCCCTAGAGCCTGGTGGATCTTGCTCATCCAGGAGCTACTGAAGGTAAATCCAGAGGTTGCACAGGAGAGTCTCAGAACCCCTACCCCCCTGGGGGGAGGCATCAAGCTTCCCTCAGATCTCACCAGCTGCACTCACACTAGACAAAACACACATCCTGTGAAGGAAACTCTCACACATCCACTATTTCTCTCACTCATGTCCACTCACATACTCAATGTCTCTCATTCTCCATAAATTACCTCTTAAAAGAGCCACAAGGACAACCCAGCTGGGTCAAAACCTCATGGTGAGTAGTTTGTGTTCAGAGCTGATCTGGGATTGGGAATACCTGGGGATCCCAGGGCTGGGATTCTGTCCCAGAGCTTCAGGGTCAAGACTGGGCTGGTTTTTATGAGCAGAGGGGACCTTATTTGCATCCCCCCTATTATATAGGGTGCTCTAGAATTAGATACAGACATTAGGACATGGTCTTATAGTATAACATGTCCAAGGATGCTTTTTATTAAGAACTAAGGGTCTAGTGCATGAAATTAGTGCACGGTGGAGAGGGGGGCGTGTTCCTCAGTCTGGCCTGCACCCTCTCCAATCTGGGACCCCTCAAAGGATGTCCTACTGCCTGTTTACATGGATCAGGCCTAAACCAACAGTCAGACATCCCTCTCACAATCTGAGACTGTTGGGTCCAGCCGCTCACCTGCCTACCTGTCTGTCTGATTGCCCCTAACCACTTTGCTTGCCGGCCTGCAGGCTCCAAACTGCCCTGTGCCTCCAGCTTGCTTGCCCTCAAATGTGCCCCTGCCAGGCTAACTCCCCCGACCTTCCCTTCCCACTGGCCTGCTCACCCCCAACTGCCCCCCTGCTGGCCTGCTCAATCTTAACTGCCCCCCCTCACTGTCCTGATCACCTCCAACTGACACCCACTGTTGGCCTCCTCACCCCTAACTAGTGCCCCCCTGCTGGTTTTCTTACCTCCAATGCCCCCTCACCAGCATGATCACCCACAACTGCTATCCCATCAGGGCCTGATCAAACCCTGGTGACCCAAACTCCCAAAACTCATTTTTTTCTTTTCTTTTCCTTTTTTTTCAAGGCCTCCTTGAGTGGAGGCCAGGACTGGCTGGAAACAAGTATCAGGGATTTATTTATCTTCTCTAATTTAAACTTTATAGCCTTGAGTGGAGGCCAGGCCAGGGCGGGTGGAAAGCTTGGCTTCCTTCATCTCCAGGGGCAACCCAACCACCTAGTCTCTCTCCAGCTCTCTGGCTGCCACCATCTTGGTTGGGTTAATTTGCGTATTCTCTCCTGATTGGCTGGTGGATGTGGCTTGTGGGCATAGCAGAGGTATGGTCAATTTGCATGTTTCTTTTTTATTAGTGTAGATTACTCCACATATCTTGCCCTGTGCCCTCCCCTCTGGACTCATATGCTACAGGAGACCTGTACAAAGAGCCAGGGATAATTTTTTTTCATTAAAAAAAGAAAAGGTTTAAAATGAGAGATGCCTTTGATAAGTCACCAGTAAATATAACAAAGAGAAATCAACCCTCATAACCAGAGAAAGAAGTAAAAGTGAAGGAGGTTCTTGTTCATGAGATAGAAGTTTCATCTGACACTATTTTCCTACAAACTGGTCAGAGGATAAGTTAAGATGAGAATGTGAGCCTAGAATCAATAGATCAAATGCTGAGAGAAGAGGAGCATCTGTGTGGGTCCTGGTGAACCAGAAGCGTGAACTATAGAGACACAGACAGAGTTCCTGTGTTCTATTCCTTCAGGGCAGTTTTGTGCTGGATGTGTAGCAGCTGTACTGCCTCATCTTTCTGGCACCAGGTGTGCCTGTCAGAGGAAAATGTGGGGACAGATGGACCTGTCAGAAGGTAACAGGGACAGGTGGGCCTGTGGGGAAAGGGGGCCTGAGTTTAGCACACATGGGCCTGGGCTGCGCTGGATCTCTCTTGGTGGGAGGGTTTCCCAGATCCAGGACAAGGAGAATGCTGAGGATGGTCTCCTTGCAGAGAAAGAGGAATAGAAATAGAAAATACAAAGACTTGTAAAGGACAGTCCTCATCACTGCTGACATGTCACCTGCAAACAGACAATGTGCCTTCTCCATTGTTGTTTGTTGTCTGTGGGGAAAATATAAGAAGGAAGAACCATCCTTGGATACAGCTGAGATCTTTAGAGGAAATCCCTGCTCCCAACAGGAAGGCCCTTCTTTCCCCCACCCCCACTTCTGCTCCTGTGACTGCTCTTTGTGCTATGGGCCCCGAGCACCCCTTGGTCTCCCCAGTACCCCCTTCAGCCCAGCCCTACTGTTTCCCTCAGGGAGATTTGTGCCTGGGCTTACACTGACTTTCCCTCATTTTGTGTCCCTTGCGCAGTAATAAACTACTGTGTCCTCAATGGTCACGCACCTCAGCTGCAAGGAGAACTGTTTTCTGACCATGTCAGCAGTGCTGGAAAGCTGGGTTGTACTATGTGCTCCTGAACAGTACCTTATCCACTGTAACCCTTTCCCCAGGGGCTGGCAGATTCAGCTCCAGTAGTAACAGCTGGTCAGCCCCCAGACAAATTGAGGTGAGGAAAAGGGTCTGTGAGGGCTTTACTAGTCCTGGCCCCAGCTCCTGCAACTGCATCTGGGACAGGACACCTGGAGATAAGGATCATCAGTCCCTGTCAGTCACCTTCAGTCACAGCCATCCCGTGACCCCTGTCTGACCTGTGAGACCCTCATCTTGGGGGGCTGTCACCAGGCATAGGAGAAGACCCAACAATCTCATCTTCTTCTCAACCACAGCTCTGCCTTCCCAGAGACCTCAGCCCTGTGTGAGGAGAGAGCTGTGAGCCTGCACAGCCCAGGAGAGGATGTACCCTGGAGCTTGAGCAGAAATTTGCATGGGGAGTTAGCCCTATTCTTAAAATGTAAGGCCTAATGTTAGGCCACCATGGTCATTCTGGAGCCCCTTTTTGGGCATCTTTTCCCTTGACCTCACCCAGAATGTAAGTCAGAGACAAGGGACCATCTGGGTCATGAGCTACATTGGAATTAGGTCAAATTCCTGAGTCTAAAGGGACATGTAGGAATTGATGAGTAGGTTACACTTTTTACTCTCATTCGTTTTTCAAACAGGTGTACAAGGGATTAGCATTTGTTCATATCATTTCTGACTCTCAAAATCTTATTGCATCCAAAATTCCCACATTTTAAAATCAAATTTAATAAAAATAATTCATAGCTTTGTAAAAAAATTTAATTACATCCATTTGCAATATCTTATGCCTTAATTTATTATCTTAATTTGATCCAAGAAACTACCTCCCAAGCACAGTAGGTGGCACATTTGTGATTTTTGATGTTAGACATTTTGTGATTGTGTTTACAGCTTCCTGTGCGAACTGGGTATGCTGAAACATCCATCATATATAAAAACTGATGTTTAAATTTTATCCCTGCTCTTTGGCTTCTATAAATGCTTACTTGCTTAAATAATAAGGAAAATAAGACTACTCCCACTTCAGAGAGGCCATTCAACCTTCCCTGGATGAAATTATCAGTGCTGGCACCAGGACAGGCCTTTGGTTGAGGTCTCAAGGCCCCAGCATATAGGGGCTCTTTAAGAACTTGCAAAGGAGGTCAGAAACACCCCATATTTGGGAGACAAAGAAGTTAAAAACATATAAATAGGGAAAATTTCTCTATGTTGGGCCCTAGAATTTGAGAGACATTTTCCTCTGGACCTGCACATAATAAATGTAACTCCATCTCTCCAAGTGTTCCTTGGTTCTTCTCCAGTTTTATGTAACAATGCAAACTCATGGACTATGGCATAGACCCCTAACTAGTTACATCAGAAATTATCTAAGCAAAGGAAAGACAATAAAAAAAGTAATGATCATGTATGTGTACAACTAGGAATCATTCATATGTTGAAATGATAATGGAAGGAGTTTGACCTGTTTTCTCTGTCTAGAGTTATCAGTAATGTTGTGAGGTGAGAGAAGAAAATTCATTCCATAGAATTCTCACAGGAAAAGAAACTTCAACCCTGAGAGGAATCCCTCCCTCCCAGCTACCCTTTGCTCTTCCCCTGGGAAGCCACTGTGATCACTGCAGGGCTCTCTCACAAGCATATAATGTCTTTAATGTATTATTTATTAACTAGAGACCCAGTGCATGAAATTCATGCATGGAGGGTAGTTCCTCAGTCCGGCTTGCACCTCTCACAATCCAGGACCTTTCAGGGGATATCCACCTGCCCTTTTAAGCCTGATCCCACATCAGGTCTAAATGGGCAGTTGGACATCCCTGTCACAATCTGGGACCACTGGCTTCTAACTGCTATCCTGCCTGCCAGATCGCCCCTAAACACTCATCTGCCTGCCTGATCACTCCTAACCATCTTTGCCTACCTGCCTCATCACCTCTAACCACAGGTTGCCTTCATTGCCCCTAATCACTTGCCTGCATGCCTCATCTCTTCTAAACACTTGCCTGCCTGCCTTATTGCCCCTGTATGCTCACTGGGGAGTGGGGCTTGCTGGGGCAAAGGGCCATGGTCGATCTGGTCTCTGGTCATTCTGCCATTTTGGTCACTGGGCTTTTATTATATAAGACTCTCCCATAAGACATTTGACAGAGAAATATTTATGTTTATGTTTTAATTTACTCAATAGAATCTTTGGTGGGACAAAACTCTTTAAGTTGACCAAGGTTAATTTAAGATTGTTTTCTTTACTGGGATCTTTTTTTGGTAATTTTACAAAGAACTCCCCAGAAAATACTGAGCCTGAACTGTCCATGGGGATTGGCGACAGCAGACACAGGGACTGGAGCAGGTTCTTGTACCAGAGGGAAGCACTGCCTGGAAAAGATGTTAAAATCTGGACGTGAGTGTGCAACTGAGTAAGGAGAGGTACCTTGACTTGATTTGAGTCACATGACAGAATTATGCCTGATGTTCATGGATAGAGAGTTACTGGACATAAAAGTTTAAAGCTTTCTCCAGTGAAGGACCAGAAGGAAGTACAGGGCATAGTAGAGACAGTTTGTATCATCACAGGAAATACCAGAATAATGGTGATCAGGAGCTATTAGAACAGAAACATTAAAGATCATGTAGGTAGGGATTAAGAAAGATAAGGAATATTTCATTGAAATCTGGTGGGAAGGGAATCCCTGATTCCTACATGCACATTCTCACAATGTCTCTGTTCTAGAAGGTAACACTTCCCTGGTCCAGGTAATCAGGACTTGGACAGCTTTGGGGTCATTACTCACATGGCCTCACAATGAATCGAAGCCTCCTCCCACTGGCTGCACTTCTGCATGTCCTTCAGCTTCCAGTCCTCTAGCCTGGAGCCCGGCTGCACACTGTCCTTGCCGTGCTCCTTCACCTGCATGTGCCCCTGCAGGGACTCACTCTGTAAGTAATAATTGAGGAAGTCATTGTCAGTCCATCTGCACTCACACACAGAGGAGCATGGTTAAAAGGCCATGCCCTGCCAAGACGAGGCCTGGAGGTGTGGCCACGAGCTCAGATCCAGAGCCTAAACCCTTTCTATTTCTATGGAGTTAGTTGTAACTTCCCTTCCCTTTCATATATATATATTTTTTACATTTTGTTTACTAGAGGCCCAGTGCATGAAATTCATGCACAGGGATGTGGGGATGTGTCCCTCAGCCCAGCCTGCACCCTCTCCAAACTAGGATACCTCTCACAATCCAGGCCTGCTGGCTCCCAACTGCTCACATGTCTGCCTACCTGATTTCCCCTAACCACTTCTGCCTGCCAACCTGATCATCCCCTAACCACTCCCCTGCCAGCCTGATCAATGCCTAGCTGCTGGCCTGATTGCCCCTAACTTCCCTTCATGCATGCCTGAATGCCCCCCAAATGCCCTCCCTTGCAGGCCTTGTCCCTCCCAACTGCCCTCCCCTGCTGGCCATCTTGTGGTGGCCACCTTGTATCCACATGGGGGTGGCCATCTTTGACCACATGGAGTAGCCATCTTTTGTATTGGAATGATGGTCAATTTGCATATTATCTCTTTATTATATAGGATTTGTGTGCACTATCTTTTTTTAAATATATTTTTTAATATTTTCAGAGAGGAAAGGAGAGGGAGAGAGACAGAAATATCAATAATGAGAGAGAACCACTGACCACCTGCCTCTTGCATGTGCCCCACTGTGGACTGAACCCCTAACCCTGGCATGTGCCTTTGATCAGAATGGAAACCAGGACCCTTCATTCTGCAGGCTGATTCTCTATCCCCTGAGCCAAGCCCTCTAGGGGTGTGTGCTCTATCTTTTTTTTTTTTTTTTTTCCTTGACTAGTCTGTTCAAAAGTTTGTCAATCTAGTCTATCTTTTCAATGAACTAACTCTTTGTTTCATTAGTTTTCTTAGACTGTGTTTTATTTCCTCTATGATCTTCATTATTTCTGTCCTTGTACTCACTCCAGGTTTTTATCCCAATTCCTTTAGGTGTAGTGTTAGATTGCTATCTTTGTTCCTCTTTCCTGAGGCAGGCTTGTGCTGATTTGGATTTCCCTATTATAACTGCTTGTACTGTGTCACTTAGATTTGGGTTGTTGTGTTCTCATTTTAATTTGTTTTATGGTAACTTTGACTTCTTTCTTGATCTCTTTGATAACCTATTTATTCTTCAGTAACATGTTCCTTAGCCTCAAAGACTTTGTGTGTTTGTGTTTTGTTTGTTTGTTTGTTTTGTTATGTTCTATTTATAATTTATAACATTATAGTCAGAGAAGGTGCTTGATATAATTTTAATCCTCTTAAACTTATTGATTTGCTCGTGGACTAACATGTTGTCTATCCTAAAAAATGTTTCATATGCCCTTTGAGATAATGTACATTCTGCTCCTTTGGGGTAGAATGCACTAAAGAATTCAATTAAATCCATCTGCTCTAGTATGTCATTGAAGATGTGTGTTTTCTTATTGATTTTCTGTCTGGAAGATGTCAATTGGGTGTTAATGTTCAGTACAATGAACATAATACTGTAAATCTCTCCCTTTGTGTCCTTCGAGATTTGCCTTCTTTAAATGTATTTTTATTGATTTAAGAGAGGAAGGGAGAGGGAGAGAGAGAAAGAAACTTCCATAATGAGAGGAAATCATTGATCGGCTGCCTCCTACATACATGGTACTGGGGAGTGAGTCTACATTATGGACATGTTTCCTGACTGGAATCCAACTGTGACCTTCTGGTTAATAGGTCAGAGCTCAATCACTGAGCAACACAGGCCTGCCTCAAGATTTTCTTTATATATTTAAGTCCTCCTCTGTTGAGTTCATAAATGTTTACCAGACTTATATCAGATTTATAACCTCTTGTTGGATTGTTCTTTTTATTATTATGCAGTGTCTTTCTTTGTCTCTTCTATAATGTGTTTCAAAGTTTATTTTGTCAGATGTAAGTATTACTACCCCAATTTTTTGTTGTATTTTTTTTAATTTCCATTTGCATGAAATTTATTTTTTATCCCTTTACTTTTCTCTGTGTGTATTTTTTATTCTGGATTTTATTGGTTGTGGTAAGCATATATGTGAGACTTGCTTTCTTACACAAATAGCTACCCTATGTCCTTTGATTGTAGCATTTAAGCTATTTACATTAAAGTGATTATTGGTTGGTATATATTTATTGCCATTTTATGCTTTTGCTGTATTTTTTTTCTTAATTTTCTTTTCCCCCTCCTCTTCCTCTTTCTTCCAGCAGACCCTCTAACATTTCTTGTAATACTAGTTTTATGGGCCGGGGGGAGAGACAACAAAACTCCTTTAGCTTCTTCTTGTCTGGATAAATCTTTATTTCATCTTCAATTCTAAAAACATTGCTGGTAAGGTATTCTGTTTGTAGGTTCTTGTTTTTCATCACAATGAATATTTCTGCAAATCCCTTCTGGCCTGAAAAGTTTCTGTTGAGAAATCAGCAGACTGTCTTATGGGAAAGGCCTTATAATTACCTACCTTAAAGTATTTAAGTACCTTTCTCTTGATACTCTTAAGATTCTCTCTTTGCCTTTAATATTTGTCATAATTATGATGTGTCTTGCTGTTGTCTCTTTGAGTTCATCATATTTGTGACTCTCTCTGCTTTATGGACTTTTGTGTCTTTTTCCTTTACCAGTTTAGGTAAATTTTCTGTCATTATTTTATCAAATGGGTTTTTTATCACTTGCTCAGTGTCTCCTCATTCTGATACTGAACTGATGCAGATGTTTCATTCCATGTTGTCCCAAATTTTCCTAAAACTATTTTCACTATTTTTTTTTTTATTCTCTGAATGACTGGTTTCCCCTTATATTTTCTCCTAAATCACTGATTCAATCCCCTGCTTCATCCAACCTACTTTTAGTTCTATCCACTGTATCCTGATGGCAGAAATGATATTGTTAATTTTCAACTGGTTCTTATCAGAGTCTCTATTTAGTATTCATGTCACTGTATTTCCCACCAAGTTCATTGAACATTCTTATAAACATTACTTAGAACTCTATATCTGATGAATTGCTTGCCTCCATTTGATTTAGCTTGTTTTCCGTAGATTCCTCTTGTTTGTTCTGGGCCTGTTTCCTAGCATCCCCAAAATGGCAGTCTCTGTGTTTCTTTTTATATATTAGATGGAACTAAAATAACTCCCAGTCTTTGTAGGGAGGCCTTATGTAGCAGGTGTCCTGTGAGCCTCAATGGTGCAGTCTCTTTGCTGTCTTGAGATGGGTGCTCTGGAATGTCCCTTTGTGGGTTATGTGGACTTTCCTGTTGTAATTGGGTCTTGACACCTACACCCAGGCCTATGCCCCTGACTCCTCAGCAGGGCTTATGATGCAGGGGGCGGGGGGGACAGGGTTCCAGAGGTGGGGGAATTGGTTTCCCCAGGCTGATGCCATTGGGTGTGGAGTGATCCTCCCAGGAAAGATGGCTGCTGAAGGGTGGATGAGGGCTCAGTACAGGGTCCTGGAAGCTCTTCCCCTGTGACAGTGGGCCCCATCTGCCCAAGATATAAGGACTCTGGAGACAGACCTGGCCAGGGGGGAAAAGTTAAAAAAAAAATAAAGTCAGTTGTAACTCAGTGCCAGGATTCCTTTGTAATAAGATATGCAGACCTCCCTCCAGACCTGGCTAGGAGATTGGCATCATCAAAACAGCAGCATCCTGCACTTCTGTTTGAAGTCAGAACAGACTGAGGAATGGAAAATAACTGACCTTGCCTGGAGGGCAGAAAGTTGCTACTCCCTCCCCCTCCTGGACCTGAAGGCCAAATCGACAGTCTGGGTTAGTCAAGGCTGAAGGCCAAATCAACAGTCTGAGTTAGTCAAGGCTAAGATAACAGAACAAACCAAGAAGGGAGATTAGGCCATCTGGCCTATGCATACCACCACCCCCCTTGTTTGGAATGTGCTTGTTTGAAGAGTGCTTAAAAAGGAGACTGCTTTGTAAAGGCTGCTGCTGCTGGCCCGCGCCATTGCTGTGGCGGCAGCCCAGATTCGAATCTGCAATAAAGTTTGTTATTTGACTTCGCAATTGGCTAGTTGGAGTTGTTTCCCAGGTAGGGGTCTCTGTCTCTTGGGTGGCCTCTTCTCCATTCAACACAGACATTCTGCTTGAGGCAAAAACAGGCCAGGTTGTGTAAACTACCTGAGAAATAGCTCAGTAAGGCCAGGTCTTTGTCCTGAGGGGCCAATCTGGGAGTGACACACCAAAGGTGGGAGGGGTGGGGAAAAAGAGGTATAAGAGGAGGGACTGCCCCTCCATCGGGGCTCTCACCTGGGTGTTTGCGGGCTGCTGAGTCAGCCAAGGTTTGAGCCCGGATTCGAATCTGTAATAAACTCTAGCATGCTTAATCAAATTGGCTCCGGTGGTTCATCTCTTGGGGACTCCCTTCTTAACATCCCCCACATCCCTCCCCAAAGTCTGCCATACTGACTCTTCTGAGACAACTTATATCTGGCCATCCTTTTTCCTTGGAGCACAGCATGAGTGGTTGCTAAGACATATTTTGCTCATTGGCCCTGTTAACAAAAAAAAAAAAAAAAAAAAAAAAAAAAAAAAAACACATTGAAACCTGTAAAAAATTTTTGTGAGTTTATTTGAGCAAACTGTCGACATATGCTGGGAAGCAAAACCTCAAGGGATTGAGATAATGCTCCGGAGAATGGCGGGTTACATTTCTATATTTATACATTGCAGTCAAAGGAAAGGGACGTAGGTGAGTTACATGAAATTCATTGGTGATAGATTAGGGAGGTGGGACAGAGCGAAGGGGGAAACCTCTGAGTAGGGTAAAAGGTAAAATGATGGACATGAGCTTCTTTTTACAGAGATGGATACAGGATACTTTAATGTAATTAATAGTTGACAATTAACTTGGTAACAATAACAATGAGGGAATGTCTCAAAGCCATTTGTTGTGGCCTGAGGGGTCTGGGGTAAAAAGGAAGTTACAAAGTTACCCAGACATCTCACAGATATGTTATCTTAGAGGCAGGAAGGCAGATGGGCTCAGTAAAGAAGATCAAAGTTGATCTTTGTCAGGTGAAATATCTGGGACATGACTACCCACTATAACCTGTTTGTAGTTAGTAGATATTTAATTTTCAAATGATCTTTTGTGGTTATTTTAGGTCTCTGAGTTAGCAAGACTGCCACACAGGCCTTCCCTGAGCTTGTTAGGTTAGCATGTGGCTCTTTTCTTTCACAGCCCTTTAAAGGGGTAGCTTTGTCTCCAGTGGTCTCTACCTCTCCTTTGCAAATGGAAACTTCCCTGCATTTCACAGCTGGGTGCTATGTGAGTGCCTATTCACATCTCTGGCACTCCAGGTGGGGCCTAACCTAGGCTTCACACCTTTAGGGGAACCTCTGCAGCTGAGTTATTTCTTTATCATGTGGCCTGCCAACCAGGGGAATGTCTCCTCTTCAGATAGCCTTTAGTTGGTAATTCAGGGTGAATGATCCCCACCTTAGTTGTAATTTCCAGTTGCTTCTGGGAGGAGGTAAGAGAGATCCACCTACACCTAAGCTACTTTGTACTATCACCCTCTGCATTTCTTTTCCTACAAACAAGAAACTTCACCAGTGCTGCATGTGAAACTGTTCCTACTATTATAATAAAACTGCTGAAAGACAGAGCCATTAGTGGTAGTCACAGAAGTCTAGAGAGACTCTTGGTTAAAGTGTTATGTGGAGAGAAAACCCAGAATCATCAGAGGAAACTCCAACTGCTCCTGGGGCTGCAACACAAAGTCTATGTGCCCTGAGTGCCCCTGCTGGTAACAGCCTTGGCTAGAGGTAGGTTTGTGTCTGGGTTCACACTGACTTCCCTTCACTATGTCTTCTTCAGAGTAATACAAGTCTATGTCCTTGGCTCTCAGACTGTTCATTTGCAGGTAGACAGTGCTTTTGGAATCATCTCTGGAGGTAGTGAATCACCGTTCACAAATGCAGCATATTCTGTGGCGTGACAGTTGGCTTTGTTATAAAACCTACCCACTCCTATCCCTTTCCTGGAGTCTGTAGGATACAATGTATATAATAGTCACTGAACATGAATCCTGAGCCTTTTCAGGAGAGTCTCAGAGACCCCCTAGGCTGCACCAAGCTTCCCCAGATTCCACCAACTTCACCTCACACTAGACACCTGCAGACAGGAGAATTGTCATTGGGACCACACATACTCACACACACTCACAAAGCCCAGCTTCTCCATAAAGTTACCATATAAGAGCATGAAAGCGAGAGCCCAGCTCAGACAACACTTCATGGTGCTTCCTCTGAGTTGATTCCTGGGGCAAATAGAGACCGCAGGTCCCGGGGGTGAGGCTGCTCTCCAAGAGGTGCATGGACAGGGGCTGGTTCTGGCTTATCAGCAGAAGGAACTCCCCTTTTGCATGGGCTCTTCCTCTTAGGGACAAAGGAGGGGAGTCCCTGGGTGGACAGTCAGTCCCCTGGGCTCCAAATGACTAGCACCTCCAGTTATCAGGAGGGTGGCTAGTCTGTGTGCTTCAGTGCAGCTGCTGTTGTTAATACCACCATCATCATTACACCTTAGATAATTTAAAATCATGTCCCACCCACAGGGCCAGGATATTCCAGCTCAGAGTAAATTATTCTTGTGTCCTGGTCCACGTGTCCATATCCAGAGAGAGCTTCCTCACCACCTCCAGCTCCCAAAACTAGGGCCCTGCAAGTCTGTTCTGTGCTTTCCAGACATAACTATTGCCCAAGTCCTTTGGTGGTTGTGGGTCTATCAGAGCAGAGAGAGAGGTAGGGGGAAAAGGAACCTGCATACTTAAGAGTCTTCTATCTGCCTCAGACACTCTCTGGGCTCAGCCTCTTCACCCTACCCCCGAAATGGGTGACCAACAGTTACAAGTGACTCATCCACAGGCTTACATCACAGGAATATCCAATGCTCTGTAGGGAGCCACTAGGATTCAAGTACACACTGTCATTATTACAGACAATCTCTGGAAAGTTTGGAAGAATGACATCGTTCAGTTAAAATGGTCAAACCTAAATGCACCCTTAAAGCCATTTGGCCAAAGGACCTACCATGTGGCCTTGGTGTCCACAGTATCAGGAGGACATCAGCCGTTTTACTGTGACTTGGTGACTGGGAGGACCAGACATTTACAGATTTCACCTCCAGTGACCCTTCGCCTTTCTCTGTGCTGATGTGGGAGGTACCAAAAGGGCTCATTCCTTCCTCCTGCTCTAATGCTGCCTTTTCACCACAGCTGTGTCAGAGCCTCCCCTGACCTTCTTCCAGGAGACTTTGTCTCTTGAAGGACACATCAGAGAAACGCTGTTCTGGTCCATCACTGGGGGGACGGGGGGAAGAGAGACACAGGATGTACTCTGAACAACCAATGCAGCAGTGAAACTCCAGGGTCAGACCTGATGGTCATATGACACCACACTCCATTGTTTCTAGGTCTGTGACACAGTCCACAGAGTGGGGAGTTCACAGGTATACAGGCTGGAAAATCCTAGACTTGATGGGAGCAGGTTGGGATTCTGGTGAGGACCTGGGTCCTAGTGGCTGATTATTTTTCTGTAATCTCAGAGGTTGGATGGACAAAGAGAGCTTCCTTAGCCACTTTTAAAATAAAATATAGTTTTATGATTTCATAAAGGAAGGGAGAGGTAGATAGAGATAGAAACATCAATGATGAGAGGGAACCATTGATTAGATTCCTCCACTACACACCACACTGGGGATCAAGCCCACAACCAGGACATCTAGCCTGACCAGGAATCAAACCATGACTTCTTGGTTCATAGGTTGACACTCAAACACTGAGCACAACATCTGGTTCTCAGCCCTCTTTTTTAAGGGTATGAATCTCACTCATGAGAACTCCATCCTCAAGACCTAAGAAGATCCCCATATCCTCCCTCCTAACATCATCTCCTTGAGCATTGGGTTTTTATGTGTGACTATTTGAGGGATACATGCATTGTGCCCATGGCATCAACTAAAATATCCAATCATGACCCTGCCCAATTAGAAGCCTGCTCCAATAGAGCCCCCCCACCTGAGAATACTCCTGGTCTTTGGAAGCACAAATTTTACCCAGGTCCTTCAGAACAAGCTGATGACCTTGCAGTGTTGTCAGTGTCTGCCCTTGACCTTGAACTATGGCATCTGAGAAATCCTGTTATTGTTTCTTAACAGTGCTTCCAGGTGGCCATTATTCTTCTGTTGAAAGACCTAAACCTATTTTCTACCCACAATGGTTGGTAGCACCTTTTTATTTATTAAAACTTTGTAGGTTTTAGTGAAATAATTAGTCAGAGTTTATTATTAAAAAAATATTGTTGAGAATATTACAGATCCCCCCCACCCCCATTTCCCCTTTCCACCTAGGTTCTGCCACACCCCAGGCCTTCACTGTCCTACTGTCTGTGTCCATAGGTGAGACATTTGGTTAATCTCTTTCCACTTCTTTCACCCAATCCCTCTGAGATTTTTCAGTCTGTTCCATCTTTCCATGTCTCTGATTCTATTTTTTCAGCAGTTTATTTTGTTCTTTAGTTTCTTGTTTATTTATTTTGATTTTATGATTCAACTAGGCACCTGTTGCAGGAATATTACTTCATGACTTCTTGCAGGCTAACCTCCTGCCATCCTCACCTCTACCCCCCGCCCACCTCTCCCACTGCGGCCACTCCTCCCACCCACCCCACTGCCCCCGTGGCCACCTCTGCTACCATCTCCATGGCCACGTATGAGCTGCCACCACTGCAGTGCATGCCCGGCCCCAATCACCTGACCCACTGTGCTGCTTCTGGATGCCACTGTGCACCTTGCCCTGCCCTGCCCCACACACACTGCCAGCAGCCAGAGACACCTTGCTTTCCACTTTCCCTCTGTCTTCCTTCTATGCTGTCTTCAGTCTTCACTCCTACCACCCTCTGCATATGCAAATTAACCAATATCTTTGTTAAGTTAATTTGCATACTCATTCTGATTGGCTGGTGGGTGTGGTTTGTGTAGAGAAGCGGTGCTTAATTTGCATATTGCTCTATTATTATGTTAAATCATTGATTTGTTGTCATTTTATTGTTCATATTTTACCTCTCCTCCTTCTCTTCTTCTTCTTCTTCTTCTTCTTCTTCTTCTTCTTCTTCTTCTTCTTCTTCTTCCTTCTCTTCCTCTCCCTCTTATTTTATCTTCTTAAAGAATATCCGTCAAAATGTCATATAATACTGTTTTGCTTGTGATGAACTCCTTTAGTTATTTTTCTTTTTTGTGAAGCTCTTTATCTGATCCTCAAATCCAAATGAGAGCTTTACTGGGTACAGTGATCTTGGTTTTAGGTCATTATAATTCATCAGTTTGAATAATTCTTGCCACTCACTTCTAACCTGCAAAGTTTCTGTTGAGAAATCAGCTGATGGGATGCTTTTCTCTTGTGCTTTTAAGAGTCTCTATTGGTCTTCAGCCTTTGACATTTTAATTATGATGTGTCTTGGTGTGGTCCTCTGTGGGTTCCTCTTATTTGGAATTACCTGTGCTTCTTAGACTTGTAAGCCTATTTCTTTCACCAGATAGAAGTTTTCTGTAATTATTTCTTCAAATAGGTTTTCAATATTTTGTTCTCTCTTCTCCTTCTGCTCCCCCATAATGTGAATGTTGGAACCAGTGAAGTTGTCCCAGAGGGTTCTAATATTATCTTCATATGTTTTGATTATTATTTGTTTTTGCTCTTCTGTTGAATTATAACCATGGTTTTGAACTGTGTATCCAGTAGTTTGCATGTTTCCATTCATTTCATTTATGAGGATGTTTTTTATCTCTCCATTTTGGCTCCTTCACTGTGCTTGTTTCTATGTATTGAGTAGAGCTGCTATGTCTCCTGCAGTTGGTAGAGTGGCCTTGTATAGTAGGTGTCCTGTAGAGCCCAGTGGTTCAGCTTCCCCAGTCACCTGAGCTGGGCACTCTAGGTGCACCTCTGTGTGGGCAGTGTACATAGTCTTGTAGTTGAGCCTTGATTTCTGTTGGCATCACTAAGAGGACTTGCCCTCCTGGCCAATTGGCTATGAGGACAAGTGGTGACTACAATAGGAGAGCTGCTATTCACAAGACACTCCTTTGGAACAGGACTTTGCTTTAGTAGGACTCTAGTGCTCACTGACTCTGTCCATTCAATGTGTCACCTGTGGCTGTGTAGAGTTGTAATCTCCTATGGTTTGAAACTGTCTACTGTGTTCACTGGGTCTGGACATCCAGGGTGGTACAAAGTCAGAAACTGCCTAGGACCACCCAGCAGAAAATATAGAGGATCTGCAGATGTCTGCTATTTGCTATTTGTATTGGACTTTGATGTGCCCAGGTGAGGCCTAACTGTGAGGCATGTCAGACTGGTGTTAGTGCCCTATCTTGAGCCTTTTCTGTGTGGATTTCAACATGCTGTTCTCAGCTGCAGCTTATTTGAGAAGTTTTAGCAAGTCTGAAGCCTGAGCCAGGACAGGCCATTCGCTTGAAAAAGCTACTACTAACAGTTTGGTGGGGCTGAAAATTGGATGGGGCAGGATCTCAGGGGATCACAGGATGGAGCAAACTGTGTATTCTATGCTGATGGAGACTCAAACATGGATGCCAGTCAGCCTATGAACAGGGGAAGTCCCAACAAAGAAATAATGACCCCTGTGAACACTCCAGCCTTGGAGAAAGCCAACCCTGAGTTTCTGCCCCCAGGCCAAACAATCAAATTCCTTCCTGTATAAGTCTGAGTCCCCTGGCCCAGGAGCAGAGAATAAGTGGAACCCTGTGAGTTCCTGCAATGGCCCTTTGATTCCTGCATCCTTCTTGTCACACAGCCACAAACCCTGATTGTTTTTTACAACCCAAAGTGACAGGGACTTTTCTTTCCAGCTCTGCAACCCTGAGCTGGGGATCTGGTGTGGGGCTTGGACCTCAAGCTCACCACAGGAAGCCTCCACAGAGACGATCTCCCTCCTGATTAAAATATGGGCACATGTTAGTGTTGGGCCATCCCATTCCTCACCTCCAGCCCTCCTACCAGTCTTAATGTGCTTTCTTCTTTCCATCTCTAGTTGTATGACTTCCATTCAGCCAGTATTCAGGCTGTTCTGAATGAGGATTATTCTGTATTTTAGTTGTAATTTTCAAGTGGTTGTGGGAGGTGGTGAATATAGGCTTTTACCTACTTCATCATCTTGGTTCTTTCCCAGACTCTATTTTTTATGTTTGATGCTGACAAGTTAAGGTTCATCCCTCCCTCTTGTTGGCACATAAAAAACTAAGAGAAAGTGAGGATGCTCCCTTGTGTCCTGCAGGTGGTACACTGAACCCACACAAGCCTCTCCTATGAGTAGGAACCTCCCTGCCCCCAGTATTGATCCACAATAAAACCAGTGTTCTTACCTGGGGTGTCCAAATATATTTTCTTTAAAAAAATATTTTTATTGAATTCAGAGAGAAAGAGATGGAGATAGAAACATCAATGAGAGAGAATCATCTATTTTGTGCTTCCTGCACACTCCACACTAGGTTTCAAGACTGCAAACCCAGCATATGCCCTGACCAATAATCAAACCCTAACCTCCTGGTCAATAGTTCAATGTCCAACTACTGAGCCATGTCAGCCAGGAAACGATGTCTGACTGGCTGAAAAGCCGGCCCTGCTCCCAACAGAAACATCCATGAAGAGATAGCCCTTTTCAAGGAGCCTCTGTCTTTAGGACATCAGCCTGGCATCTATTCCAAAGCACTATGGGTCCCTCTACCTCCTCCTCATGGTGTCACCTGTGATTGGTGCTGAGAGTGACGACAAGTCAATGCCAAGGGTCTTCTCTAGCTTTGTGTTCATGTGCCGGTGGTGGCCACTGTCCAGAATCCATGTGTCCTGTTATTGTCAGGCTGGGGCCCCGGACTGTGTAGAGCCACACTGTTGAATTAGCACAGCTTCTGCTTAGATTTAGGGGACCTGGTTTAGCATATTTAATTATCTATAGTCCTTTGGGCACAAGATTTTCTGAAAGACACTCTGCAATATGTCCACATGAGAAAGTTCTCTCTGTTTACAACAAACTTTCTAACTCAGAGACTTCAGAGGTAAGTGCAGATCACGAATCCAGAGGTTCCCTGAGGGAAACTGTGACACAGAGAGGAAACCACACAGGAAACCAGCCCAACCTCCCAACTGCACCTGCTGCTGGGATGGTTCTTGTGTTCAGGGACCCTGAGCGCCCCCTAGCGGCCACATCCTCTGCTGCAGGGAAGTTTGTGTCTAAGTTCACACTGACCTCTCCTCACTGTGTCTGTTGCACAGTAATACACAGCCGTGTCCTCAGATCTTAGGCTGTTCATTTGCAGATAGATCGCGTTCCTTGCATTGTCTCTGGAGATGGTGAAACGGCCCTTCACAGAGTCTGCGTAGTATGTGCTCTCACCATTAGGAGTAATAGCACAGATCCATGCTAGCCCCTTTTCTGGAGCCTGGCGGCCCCAGTTCATGTAGTAGCTACTGGAGGTGAATCCAGAGGCTGCACAGGAGAGTCTCAGAGACCCCCCAGGCTGCACCACGCCTCCTCCAGACTCCATCAGCTGCACCTCACACTGGACACCTGAAAACACAGAGACATTCTGATCAGGGAACTCTGGCCCATACAATGTTTCTCTCACTCATGTGACTCAAGTATCAGTGTCTATTGTTCTCCATACATTACCTCTCAAAATAGCTACAAGGAAAACCCATCTGAGGCCAAACATCATGGTGAGTGGTCTGTGTTCAGTCCTGATCATGGGAGTGGGAACTCCTGGTGTGCTGGGACTGGGCTGATTTTTATGAACAGATGGGGCCCTATTTGCATGGCCTCCTGCTATATAGGGAGCTCTGTGGTTGGACACTGATATAATGGTCATCGTTTCAGAGTGTGACATGCCCAAGGGTGCTCCCCACATCTGGGCCTCTGCCCTCCCTACTGGGCTCACCTGCTGCAGGATACCTGTAGAAAGACCCAGGAGAGAAAATTGTTGTACATATAAAAAGAGAAGTTTTTTTTAAAAAAGTGATGCCTTGACTTTTACCAGTAACAACAACCAAGAGAAATCAATTCTTACAAGGCTAGAAAGTAGTAAAAGTGCAAGAAGTTCAAGTTCAGGAGAAGGGAAGTTCCATCTGACACTATTTCCCCTACAAAGTGATCAGAAGATAAAATAAGACCAGAGTGTGAGCCTAGAGCCAGTGGGCCAAGTGCTGGGGACAGAGGAGCCTCTGTGTTGGTCCCTGGGTCCCAGAAGCATGAACTATAGAGACACAGAAAGAGCTGCTAGGACCTATTCCTTCAGGAGAGTTTAGTACTGAACGTGAAGCAGCTGTACTGACACCTTTGTTGTGTTTATTCTCTAGACTCTGTTGTAGATCCAGTTTCATACATTAGATATGGAAGAAAATAATCGCTACATGGACCAATGTGCAACATGGGAAAAGCAAACCCAGGTCTGGAGGATGAATTACCATGGAGGAGAATTCACCATGTCTGAGCAGGCACACCACCAGGATTGTCACTTCATTATGTGTTGATTTCCTCATTGTTCACCCAGTTCAAGTTTTATCCCTTTTTCCTGAAATATCCACACACAATATCTGAGGTCATTCGGGCAATAAAGTATTGATTTGGAAATTAATGCAAGTTCCAGGTTCCAAGTGAAACCAAACTACTGTGTCCTGCATCCTAGATAGACAGATGTCATGGCTGAATTCCAAGAATGGGTGGTAATTGTTTTACTTCTATCAGGGATGGCTCAGTGCACACCTTCAGTTTATTAGAGACTTCCAGAGAAAGCCTTGACCTAAAAGCATCTGAGGGATCACACAGCAGTATTATAACTGGAGGCTAGATCCAGCACTTCCTAATAAAGTGAGTTGCCTTCAGAATTGGTTCCTCTGTCTGATGTAAACTCACCCATGTGGCAGGAGGTTCTGCAGTCACCAGAGCTGTCAATTAGGAGAGGACCAGGGAAGACACACAGAGGTCTGGGGAGCAGTTCATGACTTGGAGAAGCTTTGCAGACAAAGTGATTTCTCATGGCTCTTGGAAACCCATCAAAGGAGCAAGGTGGCAAGTGTGTGAGCTCTCCTCTGTCCTTCAGATGTGAGTGAGGTGAAGGTGGGGCCATAGCCATGTCATTTGCAGGAGGCAACCAGTGGATGTGTTTCTTTCACATTGATGTTTCTCTCTGCCTTTCCCTCTCTTCCACTCTCTAAACAAACAAACAAACAAACAAAAGATTCATTCTTCTGGAGCAAACACTTCTAGTAGGATCTGTGAGACACATGTGAAGTACTTATTTAATTTCTTTAAAAACTCAATCTACTTTGTAAAGAAAAGATTTACTTGACATAAAGGGACTTGGTGAAGGGGAGTACCCCGTCACTGCTGATATGTTATCTGAAAACAGCAAAGTTACCTCCTTCTCAGGTGTTTACAGTGAGAATATGAGGAATTAGAGCCACAGAGAAAGAGAGATTATCAACCCTCAGTGCAGCTGAGAGTTTAAAAGGAAATCCCTGCCCCCAACAGGAAGGCCATAGCCCTCTGCCCTTCTCCTGGAGCTTCTTTTTGTCTTCTGGGTCCTGAACGCCCCCTGGTGTCCGGAGCATTTCCTGCAGCCCAGCCCTGCTGTTTCCCTCAGGAAGGTTTGTGTCTGACTTTCCTTTGCTGTGTGTCTCACACAGTAATACATAGCCGTGTCCTCGGTGGTCATGGAGCTCAGCTGCAGGGTGAACTGGTTCTTGGAGTGTCTCTGGAGATCAAGGTTTGGCTCTTGAGGAAGGGGCTGTACTTAGTGTCTCCGTTATGATTTATGCACTCCATCCATTCCAGCCCCTTCCCTGGGGGCTGGAGGATCCAGCTCCAGTCATAACTACTTGTTGTGATGGAGAATCCATAGACTGCGCAGGTGAAGGAGAGGGTCTGTGATGACTTCACCAGTCCTGGGCCCACCCCTGAAACTGCAGCTGGGACAGGACACCTGGGGACAAGAAGCATCAGTCCTGTCAGTCACCTGCACTCACAGCCATCCCATGAAACCTGTCTGACCAGTGAAATCTTCACCTTGGGGGGGCTGTCACCAGGCACAGGAGAAGACCCAGCAGTCTCATCTTCTCCTAGACCACAGCTCTGTCTTCCCAGAGACCTCAGCCTTGCGTGAGGGGAGAGCTGTGAGTCTTCACAACCCAGGAGATGATTTATCCTGGAGTTGAAGAGAAATTTGCATGTGAGGCAGCCTTTCTTATAAGTTAGGGCCTGAATTCTGGCTTCACTGGTCATTCTGGGGCCTGTATAGGGGCATCTCTTCCTTTGACCTCACTCAGAATATAAGTCAGGGAAAGGGGGCTACATGGGTCATGAAGCACATTGGAATTAAATAAAAAATAGCCCAAACTTTCTGAGCATAAGAGGAAACTGTGGACTAGATGAGTAGGTTACAGTTTTAACTTATCATGCATCTTTCAAACAGATGTGAAAATGATTAACATTTGCTCCAACCATTTCTGATTTTCAAAACCTTATTGTATCCACAATTTTCAATTTTTTTTCAATTTAATTTTATAGAAAAACTCCCTACTGTTGTGAAAAATATAAAGAACAGCTATTATCACTATCATATATTTTGATTTATGATGTTATTTTTATCTGAGAAACTACCTCTAAGCACAGGCAGATGAGAAGTTCTTGATCTGGATTTTTTAAGTTTGGTGATTTTTGTTTACAGCTCACTATGAAAACTCTTCCTTTTGCAGAGACCCAAATATTTACATCCAAAAAAGTCGTGGTTTTAAGTGGATAAAAGAAAAGAAATAAAAACAGTAATCATAAATGTGCACAACTCAGAATCATTCCTATGTTGAAATGATGATGGAAGGAGATTGCCATGTTTTCTCAGTCTAGTGTTATCAGTGATGTTAGGGCTCAGAGGGAGGGAGTGAAGATAATTCCCACCATAGAATTTCTCACAGGAAAGGAAACCTCAACCCTGAGTGTAATCCCTCACTCCCAGCCTCCTTCTGTCCTTCACCTGGTAGGTCAATCTGGTCTGAGGGTGCTGGGTTCTCCCACAAACATATAATGTCCTTAATGTATAATTTTTTACATTTTCCCATCAGACTTAAGATTTAGAAATATATTCTTCATATTTATATGTGTGTTTTAAATTTCTCTATGGAATCTTTAGGAGAGAAATACTTTAATTTTAACCAAGAATAATTTAACAATATTTTCTTTATTGGGAACTGTTTCTCCGAATTTTGCAAATAACTCCGAGAAAATGCTGAGCCTACAATGTCCATATAAATGGCGACAACAGCTGCAGGGACTGGAGCAAGTTCTGCTACCAGAGGGGAGTGCTGCTGGGAAACTAACCATAAATCTGGAGGTGTCTGTGGAACTGGGTAGGGGAGGAAACTAGATTTATTTGAGGCAAATCACAGAAATATGCCTGATGCTCATGGACAGAGTTACTGGGCCTATAGGTTTAAAGCTTCTGCTAGTGAAGGCCCAGAAGAATGTGCATGGCATGGTAGAAACAGCTTGTGTCATTATAGGAAATACAAAAATAATTATGAACAGGAATTATATATACTGATAAAAGGGTAATGTGCTAATTAAACCAGATAGACTGAATGTCTTCTGGATGTTATTCTGGACAAAGCAACAGTGGCAGGTGCCAAGGCAGAGGTAATTAGGGGTGATTGGGCCTGCAGGGGAGAGCAGTTAATGGTAATCAGATCAGCAGGGGAAAGTAGTTAGGAGTGACCAGGCTGGCAGGCAGAAGGGTTAGGGGTAACCAGGCAGGCAGGTAGAGTAGTTAGGGGTGATCAGGCAGACAGGCAGAGTGGTTAGGGGTGATCAGGCTGGCAGGCAGGTAAGTGGTTAGGAGCCAGTAGTCATGTATTATAAAAGAGATGTCTGACTGCCGGTTTAGGCCAGATCCCAAGTCGGACATCCCCCAGATGGTGCAGGTCAGGTTGAGGGTTCTCCCATTCCCTGTGTACAAATTTCAAGCACTGGGCTTCCATTTAGAAATAAAATCATTAAAGATCATGCAGTTAGGGATGAAGAGAAATAAGGAACTTATCATTGCAAACTGGTGGAAAGGGGATCCCTGTTTCCTACATGCACATCCTCACAGTGTCTCTGCTAGAAGATAACACCTCCCCAAGTCCAGGAATCTTCACTTGGAAGACGTCTGGTCTATCTGGTTTAATTTTCATATTGCCTAATGCACAGATTCATGCACTGGTGGGGTTCCTTGGTGTGCCCTGCAGGGATTGGGTCAAAACCGGCAGTCCTATGCCACCTGCTGCTCCTGCTCATTCAGGCCCTGCTATGCCTGTCACCACCATTCAGTAGTCTTGCGGCTGCTCTGTTGTGTCTCCAGGCTGTGGCAGCCAGCCATGAGCCCCATGCCTGACATCTGGTGGTTAGCTAAGAGGCACTCCTGCTGTAGGAGCGCACTGACCACAGGGGGCAGCTCCTGCATTAAGCATCTTCCCCCTGGTGGTCAGTGCATGTCATAGGGACTGGTCAAATGGACACTTAGGTTTTTATATATACAGATATAACTCCTGCTCATAATTATTCGTGTATTTTCTATAATTACACAAGCCTTCTCTATCACACCCTGCACTTCCTTCTTGGCCTTCACTAGAGGAGACTTTAAATCCATATGTCCAGTAACTATTTATCCATGAACACCAGGCATACTTCTGCCATGCCTCAAACAAGTCCAGTTTCCTCACTTCACCCAGTTTCACAGTCATGCCCAGATTATGGTTAGTTTCCTAACAGCAATCCCCTCTGGTACTATTTAATTTATGATAAAATAAAAATTAAATCTGCTTAATTCATTGGGGTCCCTTTCATGAAATTTCTCAACACTTAGAGGTAAGAGTGGACATCCCTCACTGGAGGAACCATGGTGACTGTTTGTCCGTATGAGGAGCCATAATTTCATTAGACCAAACCCTGTCTCAATCTGTAGTCATTGTTTCTTCTAATGTGTGTGATTATTTTTTAAAGAAATGTATATTGTGCCCTGACAGTTTAGCTCAGTGGATAGAATTTCAGCTTGCAGACTGACCAGGCTCGATTCCAGTCAAGGGCATGTACCTTGGTTGATGGCACATCCCTAGGAGCAGCAGTAAGACTACTGAATGGTGGTGACAGGCACAGCAGGGCCTGGATGAGTAGGAGCAGCAGGTGGCATTGGACTGCCGGTTTTGACCCAATCGCTGCAGGGCACATCAAGGGACCTCACCAGTGCATGAATCTGTGCATTAGGAAATATGAAAATTAAACCAAATAGACCAGAAACAATGATGCTTCTCTCTCATTGATGTTTCTAACTCTCTATCTCTCTCCCTTCCTCTCTGTAAAAAAATCAATAAAATATATTTTTAAAAGAAATGTATATTGTTTGAAGTATTATATAAGTCTCCCTATGCCCCATTGTGCATCATCTTAATCATCATCATTACCATTTTCTTACTTAAAATCGTTCCTCCCATTTTCTATAGACATGGAGGTTGTGCACACACAATGACTTTTTATATGCAAAGAAAGCAGGCATCTTCTCCTTGGCTGTCATTATAAAATTGAAACCCCAAAAGCCCAACTTTAAGTTGACACAAGGCCTTCTAATAACTGGTGACCTTGGATAAAGTACAGATTACAACAAAGAATTTGGAACAGAGAGTTACTGTTACCCAATTGTATTATCACTGTCACTACCTCCATCACCATCACCACCATCATCATCATCATCATCATCATGATCACCTTCATCATCCTCATCCTCATTATTTTACTGATAATTATTCTTCATATTTTCTGTAGATCTGTTTTTTTAACACACAAAATGACACTTTATCTGAACTTTTGCACATTTTGTGTAGCTGTTAAGTAAAACAGTCATACTCTATTTTATTTTTTTGTTTGGCTGCTGACAACTGATGGCTTATTTTGCCTCTTCTCCATCTGCTACACACAGGAAATATGATAAGAAATCATGGTTCTCTCTCTAGATGTTATTGGGATATTGAAACCACTCAGGCTCCTGGAAGCAGAATTCCTTCCCTCCCCCATCACCTTGAAAATAATAAAGCACAAAGCCAGTCTCCTTTTCTGACTCCATCAAAGCAGGTCTGTCTTGATGAAGGGCCTTTCCTGTTCTTCCCAGATATTGTAACCATGTGCATAATAAATATTCTATGTCCCCGTGGTGTGTGTATCATCAACCTGGGCCTATGAACCGAGCTTCTGTGGGTCCATCTGCCTTTTTCTGGTGTCACCTACTCTTGGTGCTATGAGCATGATGACAAGTCAATGGTTGTAACCATCATGGATCTTTCATCTCTAGCTTTCGGGTAATATTCCTCTGGTGTCTGTCATCCAACATAATTGTGTGCTGCTGCTGGCTAGGACCCTGAGCCATGTGAAGATGAGCTGCACGTTAAGTCAGCAGAGCCTCTGGTTGGATTTAGCTGATTTAGGTCAGAAGATTTGATAGTAGAAGAGGGAAGTTACCAGTCCCCCTATTCCAGTGCTAACCCGTGCTGTAATGCCGAATGTTATAAGGAGAGGGGTTAGCTGAACTGCTCATTTAAGAGGGACAGGATGAAATTAAGCATTTGATAGAGATAATGAGGACTCAGGAGGCTCTCAAGAGGTAGAGTATAGACCTGAGAGTCCAGATTAAGAGAGTTCAGTAACAGTAAAAAAAAAAAATATAGCCTTAGCTTCATATTATTCCTTTGCTGTGTAGGAAGCAGTAATTTTATGGTGCTTCTGTGTCCCAGTAAGGGCAGAAGAGTTCTCCTCCTGGGATTAGCCTCGGGTTCCAGGGGCACTCATAAAAAGACAAAATGAGAATTATTAGAAAGATAAAACCAATGATTATTCAGAAATACCAGAGCATCTTGTCTTTAAGAGAAGAAAGCAAGAACTGGACTCTAAAGCAGGGTGTCCCTTCCAAATTGGTTTAAGGGGCTCCTTTTCTATTCTTTTACCCTAACCTGTTCTCTAGATTTATAAGGATGTACAGCTGATCCAAAGAAATAGGTAGTCAGTCAGTAACCGATCTATGGACCTCAAAGACAGTTTTTCCAAGTCCTTGTAGTTGCTTCTGTTTTTCTTAGTTTCCTATTTTCCCCAAATCTCCCTTTGGCTGAATTAAGGGAAGGGGTCCACCATATAGAATTTTAAAGAGAGAGAAACCTATTCTGGCTCTCATGGCACAGTGTACTCGCCGGAGTACAAGAGACAAGATATCTGCCCATGGTAGGGTTGTCTCTTGGCATAGCTTAGCCACACCCTGCTTTAGAGTCCAATTCATGCGCTCTACTTTCCCTGAACTCTGAGGCCTGTAAACTGTATGTAGGTTCCATCTAATTCCTAAAGCCTTAGATACCTGTTGTACTATTTCTGCTACAAAGTTTTGACACTATCAGACCCTATGGTCAGAGGCATTCCATACTGAGGAATTATGTTCTTTAGAAATGCCTTAGTGACTTATCTCACCTTTTCCGTGAGAGTGGAATATGTGTTGACCCAGCCTGAAAAAGTACAAACAAAGACTAGTAGGTATTTATTTCCTTCTGTAAAGTCTACTTCTAAGTCCTCAAAGGGAGTTTGCCCACAGCACTGAACTTCTATCAGTCCCACAGGACCCTGTTTGGCATTGTTCTGCACACAGAGAAGGCAACGCTGAGAAACTGTGGCACACAAGGAGGGAAGATAGGCAATTAGGTAGTATCTACCTAACAAAATTCTACAGCAGTCTTTCCTAAATGAATAAGTTCATGCTGCTGGAGGACTACCTTATGGGTAACTGTTCTGGGACATAGACAACTATGATCTGGGAGTATCCACCAACCTTCTTTTGTTCTTCTTGTTGGGCCCATTCCTCCTCCTGAGGAGTGTATTTTGGAGGTTCAGGTAATTCGGGGGCCAACAAGAGACTGAGGGAGGCAGTGTTTCCAGACTTTTCAGATATTCTAGGCTAGTAGGAGGAGCACTTGGTGCTGCCTGTGGCTCAGATGGAGGTGGTAAAAGTGGTGAGACTTCCTCAGGAGGCTTAACTTCCTTCTGAAGGACCTGCTTCTTTTCTCCTGTCTGTTTTTCCTTTGCTTGCTCCTCCTCTGCCTGCCTCTCCTTAGCCTGCTGCTGCCCTGCCTACCACTTTACTTCTGCTACTAAAACTTTACTCTGTCCCTTCTTTCACACTCAGAACCAAACCCAAGGTGGAAAGGTTTGAGCAATTTCTAACCATCAGTCTATGTAGAGAAACTGATCTGGGTGTCCAGGGTCTCCTGTGACTACATTCCAGACCGCCCAGACCAATCCTTCATCTAAAGAGCCAGCTGACCTTGAAGGCTGGCCATTCTATTTCACAGAATTTCTTCAGTGTTTGGGGTTCATTTTAATACCATAGTCCCCATTGAAACCCCTTTTAAAATTTTTTCAACATACAATTGAGAACAGTGGGTTTACTCTGCCCTGACCACATGATGATCGGTGGCTAAAGACAGACAAGGGAGGTGACCCTGCTAGCAGTTCTCAACCCACAGGTTGAGAATCACTGCTGTAGAGCCTAAGACCATCGGAAAACACAGATATTTACATTATGGTTCATTAACAGTAGCAAAATTACAGTTATGAAGTAGCAACAAAAATAATTTTATGGTTGGGGGTCACCACAACATGAGGAACTGTATTAAAAAGGTTGAGAACCACTGTTCTAGAGCCTCATGGTTGGGAGAATACTGTCTCTGATCTGTATGAGGCTTTCTGCAGGATCAGGAAGGCATGGGAAAGGAACCACTTACCCAGACTACATACTAAAAGCTGAGAAAAAGATCTCTTTCTTGGCTTCCCAGACATGCTAGTAAGGGCTACAGCCTCTGAGGATGGTTTACCAGGGTTTGGGAGGAGTGCAGAGAAGGTGGCTCCAGCATCAGGGAAGAAATTAATTTCCTTCCCCCGCGTCCCCCTGTCAGTCTTCCCTGGGGCTCCTAGGTGGGGGTGGCAGTCCTCTGAGGAGCGGGATTGAGAGCCCCCAAGCCTCATCAGTCCTGTTGGGCCAGCTGGTTGCCAGCTCCACCCCAAGGGACCTCCATCTCCAGGGGAAGTCTGACTTACAGTGGTCTCCTTGGCAGGTAGAATAGAACTTCAGGAGTCTACCACGCCCCTTGGAATAATTCCGGTGCATAAGTCCAACCTGTCTACAGTTGTAGCAGTTGAGTGGGACTGACTGCCTCTGGGATCTAACTGAAGGCTCTTGCCTTGCTGTAGTACGGCACAAAGAGCCTTAGTTCTGGCCTGGCTTCCTCTGTTTCTCCTTTTTCCTCGTTCTGGTCTTTATTATAGAACACAGAGGTGGTAACTTTCAGGAGATTTTTAAAGTACTCTTGAGACCAATAGCCAATTCTTGTAACCTCCTGATGTCTGGGATAGCCCGAGTGATAAATTTGTCCTTTAAAATAAGTTGTCCCAAGTCTGAATTGGGGTTAATGTTCATATGCTTAACCAAAAGCCTCCCCAAGCCTTCCAAAGAGGCCTAGGCATTTTCATTATTCCCTTGATTAATGGTGGTTAATTTAGAGTAGTTGACAGGCTCTGTTCTACTATGTCTGAAGCCTTCTATAATACAAAACCGGCAGTGCTTTATTTTCTGTTTTAGGATCTCCTTGAGGGTCTACGGAGGGAATTGTTTCTTGTCCTATTAAGAAATCTCTATTTCTTTCCTCAGAATTCTCTATTCCCCTGGCATAACCAAGAAGGTGATCATTCTCAAATTATCTTTCTTTTTCTAGTATACCCTGCCTTTCAGTGGCTGAGAGGGTCAGGTTTAATATGAGCATGATGTCTCTATATGAAAGATCAAATACTTGAATGAGGTTTTTGAAGACCTCATTATATTTGTCAGGCCCTTCTGAGAACTTTTCTAAATAGTTTTTAATTTTCCTCAAGTCACGGTGTGAGAAGAGGAGCTGGACTAAAGTATGACCTGGTCCTTTATCCAGGACTAAGTCAATCTTATGGCAAGTTAAGATTGACTTAGTCCTGGGCGGGGACATGGCCTCCACCTTCTTCCTCAGTAGACTTGGTTTGTTATTGCCAGGAGCAAAGGATTAAATTTACAGTTTCCCACCTGTCTTTAGCTTGTCCCCTAGAGTAAAGAAAGCCTGGACTTATAGGACTTCCATTACTTTCTATTATTTTTTCCTATTGAAAACTTTCCTCTGGGGTTAGGCTTTACTAATCCATTCTTCTAGTTCAGTGTTTTTCAACCTTTTTTGGGCAAAGGCACACTTGTTTCATGAAAAAAATCATGAGGCACACCACCATTAGAAAATGTTAAAAAATTTAACTTTGTGCCTATATTGACTATATATAAAGTAATTCTCTTGAATAGGAATCAAATAAACACAAAGAAAGTATTTTATAATTACTTTATTATGAAATATTAAGTAAACAAAATAGTGAAAAATTATAAAATTCTTGTCTTGTCTGCACACCAGGCAACATCTCTCGCTGTTCTAGTTGGTACTTGAGGACAAACCTAAGTGTCGATAAGAATCAGGCTCTATTTCTTTAAGGTTTGTAGGTCAAACTTATATGGGCTCCTTTTTGTTGTTATTGTTGTTTTTGTTTGTTTGTTTGTTTGTTTAATATAATGTGGATCACACACTTCCCATTAAAAGAAAAGAAGGAGAAAGAAAACAAAACATACAAGGATGTTTCCTATATCCCTTGTGCTTGCAAAGAAGTCCTTACCAGTGGGGCATCCCCCAACTTGGCCAAGGCTGAAGGGAGTCCCCACTCTCAAACTAGGAGTGAGGGGTACCTTGCCAATGTACAGTCGCAAACAATACTGTGGGGTGGACTAACTGCATACCAAGATGGTGACGACCTGAGCTCAAGCAGAAGCCACCCTTCTGCCTACCTATCTGTGGGGGAAGTGTGCATAAACCCGTGTTCTGTTCCATCATAAACAGTTCTCGGTAGTTGGAAGTGTCTGAAATGGTTCTCATGTTTCTGAAGTACTCATTGAATTGGATGGTTAAGTATCTTCTGACCTGAATTTCTGAGGGGTTTACTCTGGGATGAGAACTTAAGATGGTTTACAGAGTACTCAGAACCCTGGTTTGGCCAATATCCAGTGATCTGAGTAAAGTATAAGCAGTTCCGGTCCCCTCCCTTATATGCCCCTCATCCTTAATGGATTTATCTTCTGCCTGATTCTTAGGGAAAGGATGAAATCTCTTTCTGGCCAAATTCAGTACTTTAAACTTTCTTCTCACTGGCTTAACTATTTATATCTGCTGAATCTTAATTTCTCTTGTTTTACTTTCAAACTTTACAAATGACACCTTATATATTTTACTTTCTTTTACACTGGGCAACCAATTTGGTTTCTTCCCTGCTGAGAGAGGGACATGCCAGTTGACTTTATCGGAAAAAGGCACACCCTTTTAGTTTTTATTAATGGTGAATATTGTTTTATATATTTTATTGATTTTTTACAGAGAGGAAGGTAGAGGGAGAGAGAGTTAGAAACATTGATGAGAGAGAAACAGCAATCAGCTGCCTCCTGCACACCTCCTATTGGGGATGTGCCCACAATCCAGGTACATGCCCTTGACTGGAATCGAACCTGGGTCCTTTCAGTCTGCAGACTAATACTCTATCTACTGAGCCAAAATGGTCAGGGCAATGGTGAATATTGGTAGAAGAGATTTTTAAACTTTCCCTTTTAAGCTTAAATTTACCCCTTAATTTTTAGTACTTATCTATATATTTTACTCAGGTATGCTGGAAGGGGTTACCACCTTCTATATATACTTTATAATTCCCTGGAGTTCTGCAAACCCCTTTTAGTTCAAAGAAACTAGTTCAAATTGCTAGTCAATGATTTGGGGGGGGGGGGGGGAAAGAGCAAGAAGACATTCCTCCGCAGAAGCAAGAAGACAATAGAATCCAGAAAGTTGAAGATAATGTAAGAAACCCCTGGGACAACTTCAAGCGAACCAACATCAGAATTATGGGGATCCCTGAAGAAGAGAGAGAGCAAGATACCGAAAACATATTGGAAGAAATAGTGACAGAAAACTCCCCCCCCTCCACCCCCGGTGAAAGAATTAGACTTACAAGTCCAGGAAGCACACAGAACCCCAAACAAAAGGAATCCAAAGAGGAACACACCAAGACATATCATAATTAAAATTCCCAGAGCAAAACACAAAAAGAGAATATTAAAAGCAGCAATAGCAAAGCAGGTAGTTACCTATAAAGGAGCACCCATACAATTGTCAGCTGGTTTCTCATCAGAAACCATGCAGGCCAGATGGGAATGGCAAGAAATATTCAAGGTGATGAATAGCAAGGAGAGATAAAAAGCTTCACACACACACACACACACACACACACACAAAAAAAAAAAAAAAAAAAAAAAATTGCTAAAGGGTGTTCTTTAGGAAGAGGAAGAAAATAAAGATAAAAATTATGAACAACAAATACGTAACTATCAACAAGTGAATCTAAAAATCAAGGGAATTAAAAAAATCTGATGAACAATATTAACTGGTGAATATAATAGAATCAGAGATATGGAAGGGGAGTGAACTGACGAATCTGGAGAAAAAAGGGAGTGGGGATTGTGGGAAGAGACTGAACATAAACTGTGCACCTATAGATGAGGTCAATGGAGTGTGGAAAGGGCATAGGGTAGGGTGGGAACCTGGTGGAGGGGAGCAATGGAGGAAAAAATGAGGAACATTTGTAATAATATAAATAATAAAGATTTATTTAAAAAAATTTTAAATACCAGGGATAGGCAGTTATTGCGGCTCCTGGTCACCCGCGTTTGTCCCACTAAGTCTAAACAGATAATCAATTAATTAGGGCATAATTGGGACAAAGAGAGAGAAACTTTAATGATGAGAGAGAATCATTGATCAGCTGCCTCCTACATGCCTTCTACTGGGGATCCAGGCATGTGCCCTGATCTGGCATTGAACTATGACTTCCTGGTTCATAGATCGACATTCAAGTGTTAGGGGCAGAAATAGAATACTAGGGACTAATTATCCTATATAATAAAATAGTAATATGTAAATTAGCCATCACTCCGTGACAAAAATGGCAGCATTCATAGCACACGCTGGTAGCATTGCCCAGGCAATGGGAGCCCAGTATCTGCTTCTTGGCTACGGAGGGAGAGGAGGGGTCTCTAGCCAGACTTAAGGCTCTTTGTAGATTTATTACTCCTGTTTCAAGCATGTTCTTAGACATAACCCTAGGTTATCATTCTTAATTTCCAGAGTTTGATTCATCGTGTACAGTGGTTCAATCTAATTCATTATGAAGTTCAAGTGTGTACTCATTCAGACAGGAAAAACATATGAAAATATTATCACACTCACTTCTCAGCTCTTTGAACACAAGTACCCAGGGACAAAATTGTGTCCTTTAGAAGTGACACCCATTTGAACATTTATTCTAGTGATTAAGCACATTTCTAAATATTTTCTTAGTCTGTCCTTCTATGTCTCAGTTTTACTCACAATTTTAGTCTATTGAATAAAGCTCATTCATTTTCAATCTCAACTGTTAATACACTATAACACTTACCTGTACCCTAACGCCAAACCTAAGCCTACTCTAAACCCTAACCCTATCCTCAGTCTGATCTCTAGCTCTAACCCCAATGCTTACCATAATGCTAGACCTAATTTTAACCCTAGCCCTAACCCTAACCCTAACCCTAGTGTTCTTCTTGATGACATTAGCACTCCCAGCATGTTCCCTGACCCAAAGCATTTTCACTTGAACACTTGAGGTTGTCCATATGACTCCTCCTTCTGAATGATGTCAGCACTTCCGGTTTAGATGCTGAACCAAAATTCTTTCAAAAACGGCAGTACATTGGCCAGAAATACATATGTAATCAGTATCCAAGTAGCCTCTCTGGTCTTTGAACAAGATTTCCCTGTATTTAAACATTGTGGAACTGATATTAAGGCTCTTTGTTATCATTGTTAATTTCTAGAGATTGATTCATCTTTTAGAGTGGTTCAAGCTCATTCATTGTACTCTCCAATTGTTTACTCATACAGACGGAAATAATAAATGATAGCATTATCATACTCAGCTCTTTTAACACAAGTACCCAGGGACAAAATGGTGTCCTTTAGAAGTGACACCCATTTGAACATGTATTCTAGTGATTAAGCACATTTCTAAATATTTTCATAGTCTGTCCTTATCTGTCTCAGTGTTAGTCACAATTTTGTCCATTAAATTAAGCTCATTCATTTTCAATCTCAAATGTTAATTCAGTATAACCCTTATCTGTACCCTAACCCTAAACCTAAACCTACTCTAAACTCTTACCCTAACTTGAGCTTGATCTCTAGCCCTAACACAAATGCTAACCCTAATCCTAGACCTAATGCTTACCCTAGCCCTAACTCTAACCCTAATCCTAGTGCTATCCTTGATGACATCAGCACTCCCAGCATGTTCCTTGGCCCAAACCATTTTCACCTGAGCACTTGAGCTTGTCCATGTGGCCCCTCTCTCTTGAAACCTGCAATTTAGAGTATGCCAGGATCCTTTACATGGGGTTTTCTAAAGATTTATATGCATAAAAGTAAAGCAGTGACTGTCTAATATGACAAAATTCAAAAGTGACATGGTTATCAATTTGTTTAAAATGCAATTGACAAAACCTTTATAATATTCTGAGATAACAGCCTTCTAGTACAACAAACACTTTGCATATAAAATACATGTGATGCATTGCTTATTACCTATGGTGTATAAAACATTGAAACAATTTATAAATCCCAAAAAATGAAAGGTAAAACACCAGAGTGTCACTGCCAGACACAGAGAATTATCATCCTTGCCCCTTTTCCCTTACTGGATATGTGCTATTTCTAAAAATTTCCTGTTTGAACTTGGCTGTGAATTTGTGTAAGTCATTTTGTGAAGCAGACTGAAACTTCTTATAATATTCAAAGTATATGTATCTAAACATAATATTGCTATTAATTTTATTTAGAAAAGTTTCCTTAAGCAATTTATAGTATATTGAATTAATCTAATTTAGTTAAAACATACTTCTTTGTAAAGAGAGAGAGTAGATCTTTGTGTAACATCAAGGCCCTTGAGATGTCACAAAGTTATCTCTCAGTTAATTCCTTGAAATATTACACTCAAATAAAGCTTCCAAATATACCCAATTTAAAGATTATCAAAGCTTAAACCAATTTTAACATAAAGATTTGGTCCAGACCACAGAATTAATTATTTTAAATTTGGCCACAAATATTTCTATCTTAGTAATGTTCCAGATATAATATTTGTTGAACTGTAGAGAAAATGCTGTGGGGGGGACTTAAGCATTTAAAGGTAAAAATTGGCCTCCATGATGAAATCGGTTTGGCTCAGTGGATGGATCTGGCCACACCTCATGCAGGGTGGGGGGCCCCACTGGGGTGCCTGGCCAGCCTGGGTAAGGGGCTGAGAGCTGTTTTCAGGCTTCCCAAGCTCGCCAGTCACCCAGGGTCTCAGCCCTGTTCAGGGCGAGTGGGAAGCTTGGCTTTCTCCATTACCAGGGGCAAACCACGCCTTTGCTTACTCCAGCTTTGTGGTCATTGCTATCTTTATTGGGTTAATTTTCATATGGTACTCACTTCTGATTGACTGGTGGCATAGTGGAGTGATGGTCAATTTTCACACTTCTCTTTTATTAGTGCAATCTAGAAGCCCGGTGCAAAAAATTAATGCAGGAGAGGCGGGGGGGGGGGGGGGGGGAGTAGAGGGGTGGGGGGAGTCCCTCAGCTGGGCCCATACTCTCTCCAATTAGGGATCTCTTGCAATCTGGAACTGCTGGCTCCCTAACATTCACCTGCCCACCTGCCTGATCACTCCCTAACTGGTCCCTTGCCAACTACTCCCCTGCTGTCCTGTCTGCTCCCTTTCTGCTCCCCTGCTTGCTTGGTCAACCCCTAACTGGCCAGAAGGAAGTCAGATGTCTGGAAGATGCCTGATCTAATTAGCATATTACCCTTTTATTACAATAGATTGACATCAGAGAGGAAGGATGAGGGAGAAAGAGAACCATCAATGATGAGAGAGAATCACTGGCTGCCTCCTGCACACTCCACATGGGGGATGTTGCCTACAACCTGGGCATGTGCCTGCACTGACTGGGAATCAAACAGTAACCTCCTGGTTCATAAGTTGATGCCCAACCCCTGAGCCACACTGGCCAGGTTGTTCCTCCACTTTTAGGATTCACAGAGCTCCCTGTATACCTGGGCTCTGGTCAGTGGGGCACTGACAACATTATAGATGACTGGGCTCCAGCTCTTTCCTGACTGCCCTCTGACCCCAGTGGCCACTGGCTTATACACCACAATTCTCTGGAGCTCATGGCCCCCTGGAGGTTTCCTCAGCACAGGTGTGAGCTGTTGGAGGTGCTCTGAGGACAGTGGTCAGCTGTGTCTCCACCTGACATAGGTGGAGCCCCAATATCCTGACATAACACATGAGCACTGCACGTGGGCTCATCAGGGTGGCTGAGTCCAGCTTCAGGTCACCTAAGTGTCTCTGGCCCTGGTGTCTCAAGGAGGGTCTGGCAAAGGAGATGGTTATGAGGGGATGGCATGAGGGTGCAGTTAAGGCAAAACCTATTAGGCAGGAAGGAGAGGGCTGAGTGCAGCCACACAGTACATCCTACCTAGGCCTGATGGGATGAGATTGTGGGTGGCAGGGGAAGAGGCTAAGGATAAGATGGTGTCTGTGGAGCCTGGAGGCACAGCAAAGGTGGGTGGGGAACATGTCTTCTTCAGCAGGCTCTAGGATCCAGTGGATTCTCCACTGAAAGAGACAGGTGTTGGGACCAGGTTCTGAGACTCATAGGGAAGAGGGCTTACGAGGGCTGTGACAGGCTCCATCACTGGGCCTGCTTCCTGACTCCATCCCACGACATCCTGAGAGCTGGGCACTTCTACCAGGTTCACACAGTGGCAGTGCCCACAAATTATAATCCTAATACACCATGTGATTCCAAATCAGTGAAAGGCTCATCATTAACTGCCCCAAAGGGCTCCTCCTGGCTGATGATTCTCAGGTGAGGATTGGGGCTTGGAGCCCCTGATCCCGGCTCAGCACTACGTGGGAGTCTGGGGGACATCCCTCTCAGTGTGGAGGGCAGGCATGCTTACAATGTTTTCTTTGTCAACCCAGAAAGTGACCAACAGGGACATGGTCAGAAGAAGGACACATATTAGAAGTCGACCAGATATGAAAACACAGCCACTTCCTACTTTTTTGCCTGCAGAGAATCTAATTAAAGACACAAGGAAGCAAGCAGGAACTTTCCCAGGGACAATAGGAGGGAAGAAAGCATTGATCCCAATAGGAAACCTACAAAACCCTTCCAAGGACAGCTTCTGAGCTGGGACCTGGGTTTGCTGGTCATGAACGCCCCCTGGTGTCCTGAGCACCCCCTGAAACCCAGCCCTGCTGCCTCCCTCAGGGAGGTTTGTGTCTGGGCTTACACTGACTTCCCCTCACTGTGGGTCTCTCTTGCACAGTAATACATGGCCGTGTCCTCAGCTCTCAGGCTGTTCATTTGCAGATACAACGTGTTCTTGGCATTGTCCCTGGACATGGTGAATCGGCCTTTCACAGAGTCTGCATAGTGTGTGCTACCACCATTACCAGTAATAGCACAAATTCGCTCCAGTCCCTTCCCTGGGGCCTGACGGACCCAGTTCATATGGTAACTACTGAAGGTGAATCCAGAGGCTACACAGGAGAGTCTCAGAGACCCCCCAGGCTGCACCATGCCTGCCGCAGACTCCACCAGCTTCACCTCACACTGGACACCTGCAAACAGAGACACAAGATGGACTTAGAATCACATGAAAGCAAAAGCAGGCCCAAGAACAGGTCTCAGCACTCTCAATTCCTGAGAATGACCTTGGAGAATGATCAGGAGGAAAACAAAGCTTGGCACCAAGTCCATGGTGGAGCCACTGGGATGCTGTCTCAGGCACATCGGTTCTGGGTGTCTCCCAACATGCCAGGCAGGGCCCTCCTTTATGAGCAAAAGGAGCACCCCATTTGCATGGAGCCTGGATATAAGGGTGCAGCCGTGAGCCTGGGCTGCATGCCTGACCTTGTCACCCTAGGAGTGACCACAGATGGGATAGGACTCAAGGATACTAGTGACAAGGGTCCTGACCCTTCTTCCTTCCCTGAGACCAGTCACTTTGATCCCATTCCTTTGGGCGAAGCTTCCAGGATTAAGAGTCTTCAAACATTTGGATTTTGATGAGGACTCAGAGATGCTGCCCCAGAGGCACATAGATGGGGCTTCCTCTTGCTCTTCTTTACCCACTATGGGCCATGTTGCCTTCCTTGGGTTTGGGAATAAGAATTTGCTTTGGAATGATGCTTTTATTTGATAATTACTGGCCCAAAATTCATGCACTTTAAAAGGAAACTAATTAGAGGAAATATTTTAATATTGCTAGCTGCCCTTTCTTTATAATAGAAGTGTCAGAGATGAAAATTAGTAAAATGTATATGAAAGTCTCCCTTCTGTCAGAATCCAATCTCTACCCATTTGCATGTGCTTCAAAATCACTTGAGACCCAGACTCGGCTGGCCTCACCCCCATCAAGCCTCACAGGGTAGGGATGGGGGGAGTCTCAGGTCCCTTGGCCCAACGCCAAGTGGGGGGCATGGCCTGAGGTCCCCTGCTGCAGCCTCAGGGGGGGGCATGGCAACAGGTCCCCAAGCCCCCATGCCAGCTGGGGTGTGGCCATAGGTCCCCTAGCCCCAGTGTTACAGAGTTCCTGAACAATCAAACAATGCAGGAGGAGAGTTTGGAGAGACCCATTTTATTCATTGCATGATGGGCTTAGAGAAAATGAATTCAAATTCTAAGCAAGGCTACAAGCAGAACTTCCCTTTTTATTAAAGAGCCAGCCTTATGTGCACTTAGTGATTACTTCAATGCTGGCCTTGAAAACAATACAGTTCTGTCCAATTAAAAAAATGCACCTGGCATGGCATTGAGATTATGGGCATATCTAGTCTCCAGCCTACAAGGTCATACAGCTAAGTTTATCTTCATCATTCCTCAAACAGGCTAAAGCAGACTAGAAAGCAACATTTTATCTAAGAAAAACAGCAGAAAATTCCAAATAGCAGTTTGTTACAAAATAGGGGTTTTTCTTCTCACCAGCATAATGGCATAATGGCATGACAACCATTTGCATATTAGCTCTTTATTATATAGGATGACAGATTGTCTTTGTTATTTTCCCCAATCACATATCACACACAGGAATATGTAACAGGATAATGCATGTGTCCCTGCTGCCTGTCACTACTTGAGCCAATTAGGCAGAGACATGGTTGGATCATATATGAGCCTTTATTCCAATGCTCCAGGCAATATGGGAGAGCAACTGGTCATTTATAAAAACCTGATACGCATCCCCCATAAGCCAGCTGCTTCTCTCTCTATATAAAAGCCTAGCAACTGGAATGGTGGAATGAATGGAACGACCAGAACAACCCATGACTATGATGCACATTGTGGCCACCAACCAGCCTGACCTGAGATCTAATCACTCCTCTAAACCCAGCCGGCTTGGCCCCCAATTATCCCCCAATGATCAGGAGTGGGGCTGGCCAGCCAACTGCTCATGGCCCCTCCCCGCTGCTGGCTGGGCCAAAGGGGCCGCAATCTTAGAAGGCCTATGGGACCCCACTTCTGTGAGAATTCCTGTACCAGGTCTCTAGTATTGAATAAAATGAACAGGACAAAAGCTTACACGGGAAGTAGCCAAAGGCTGTGCCAAAGGGGCCTTTGACAGGGAGCAGAGGGCTGGGGTCTTCCACGGGCTGGCAGACTGCTTCCCGCAGCGAAGTCATGAATCTCTCCCTGATAATCGGCAGCTCCACATGGGAGGAAGGGCTGCACTTGCAGGTGAGCTCCCAGGAACGTGTGGGCTGCCAGCCAGGTGAGAACATGCTTTTTCAATCAGAATGAACATTGAATGTGTGCAAGTGATGAGAGAGGAGAGGCTGGGCTGGAACCTGTGGCCACAGCCTCCGTCTCAAACCTGCTGTCCCTGTCACAAGCCCACAGCTGCATGCCCGAAACCACAGATTTCACTCGACTTCCCTATTATTCGTGTGCAAAAGGCCTGTATTCCCAGCCTCTCAACGTGAGAGAGTTTCCATCCTTTAAAATGGAACCCTCGCTGGTGTGGCTCAGTGGTTGGACCATTAGCCAGTGCATCAAAGGATGTGAACTCTTTAGAACTCATCCTGGCAAGTTGGCAGGTTTTTAATAACTGTGTGCCCTTTCCTCTGCACATGAGGAATAAACATATATGAGTGGATGTCTTAAATGAAGAAAAGATAATATGTTGATGTAAGAAATGTGCAGAAATGGAGAGAATATATTATAAGACTTTTTTGGAGCCAAACTGATGACAACTGTTGGGCAACAAGACCTCAAATGCACGAAGAATAACCATTTGAAGCTGCATTAGTGCATTTGTAGTTCAGGAAGGAAGGTGAGGAAGGTGACAGGGAGGAGGAGCTAGGTGGGGAATGGATGACATGATCCTTTACAAGGTTTGCTCTCACTATCTCTCTATTAACATCTTTATTGTTAAAAGTATTACACAGGTTCCCCTTTTCCCCCATTAACTCTTCCAGCCCACTCCCATTCCCCTCCTCCACACTCTCCACCCCATTGTCTGTGTCCAGGAATTAGACATATTTGCATAAAGTTCATAGGTTGATCTCTTCCCAACCACCCTCCCCTGCCTTCCCTCTGACATTCCATAGTCTGTTCCTGCCTCTATGTCTCTGGGTCTGTTTTTGTTCATCAGTTTATTTCCTTCATTAGAAATGCAGACTGGTGCAACTATACTGAAAACATATGGAGGTTTCTTAAAAAATTAGAAATGGAACTCCCATGTGGCCAGTGACTCTACTTCTAGGAATACATCCTAAGAAACCTCGACACTCATCAGAAAGGACATATTTCGCTCTCCCTCTTCTTTCCTCAGCCTCCTGCTGCTCATGTGCTCTCACAGGCGCTAGGCTTGGGGAACAGTTGTTTTGGGGGGATAGTGAGGGCAGCGCCTCGCTGCCCTCTCTAGAGCTCATCAAGCATCCAGAGTCCAGCACTGAGTCTCAGACCCTCGGAGCTGGGCAGAGAGGTCACAAGGAGTGTGTGGTGAACAGGAGGAAGCGAGGGATAGGGTGGTTTTTGCATTTGTGAGGTTTAGGTCAGCTTATGCATCTATGAATATCTACTGCGCGTAGGAGCGGGATCTGCTCAGACCTTTTGGTCCGAGATCCAACGGAACAGCATTTCTTGGGGAACCTCCAGGTTGTGCACTGGCGGTGTGCGCACTTTGCGGCTCCTGGGAGATGCTTGCTCACGGTCCAGTGGAGCAGAAGCCGTTCATGACCACAGCTCAGCAGTTGCCCCAGCCCGGGGCTTGGCACTGCCCCCCATGATGGGAGGTCTGAGGCCCCATCTGCTGGGTTTCTATCAGGGTCCTAGGGGGCCACAGCCCTCGCTGCACGCACAGCCTCCACCCCACAATCCCAGTGGCATGAGGGGCTGCACCGTCAGCCTTTTATGTCACCAGATACGCAGGCGGCCCCAGGTCCCAATCAGAATGGGAAACCAGCCTCCTGAGGAGTTTCTAGAACACAGCCTCAGCTGCCCACCTCCATGGTCCCCACAGGATCAGGGGGCCCCAACATGGAGGACAATGCAGAGGATGAACCCTCCATAGGCAGGGGGCCGATGGGTCCCACCCACAGAACTAGGGCAGTGGTCAGAGACCACCGCCTGCTCCCTGGGCCGCCACACCCGGGATGAACATAGGCCCAATCCTAACAGAGCTGACTGGTTCCATACTCCTCCTCATCACTTGGAACCTAAGGGGGACCTCCTGGCTGTGGGCACCCCAGGAACACCAGTCATGCCTAGTTCTGCAGATTCAACAAATTCTAGTGACACCTACACAACAGTGAATCCTGTGCTGCCTGGAAGCAGCTGGTCCAACTCCCCCATGGGTCCAGGCTCCTATGTCCCCATGGGAGGATGGGCGGCATGGGGCCACACCACAGGAACAGATCCTTAGGGTCCGGTGACATAGGTGCACTTCCAAAAATCTCTCCTAACAAGGTAAGAGGTGTTAGCCATCCTCCAGAGGAGGAGGGAACTACCTCCACTCCTTCATGAACCACATGACTATGAATGTGTGACCCCACCTGTTCTCCAAGATGCGGAAAGAGCCCGCATTGCAGGTGCAGAGATGCCCGAACTTTTGCAAGAAGTGATGTGTCATTGCCCAGGAGCTGGGGGAGGGGCACCTCTGCTCCCCATCCACAGTGCCCTCTCCATTCCCCCACCTTACCCAATTTTAGTTTCATGCAATAAAAAGGTGGAACATTTCATTCCATAAAACACAAAGGACAAAACTCAAAATAAAAATATATTTTAAGTCATTGATCAGGAAAATCCCACCCCTTGCCCTTTCCCAAAAAGGATCTTTTATATACATGACCCTTTTTTGTTGTCTTTTGTTAGGGTCTTACCACTGATAGAATTTTTTATTTGTTTTCCGCGGATAGGGTTGGGGGGATTTTATTTTAAGGAAGCTTCTAGCAAACTCCCACCTCATTTCACCCCACCCAACCAACCTCTTTTTTTTCTTCTTAAAAAAAAAAAAAAGGACAAACGCCCAGCACCATCACCACCAAGCCCTGCTGTCTGTATCCAAGCCCTTCTACCAAAGACGTAGTCACAGTGTGAGATCTCACGCTGTCTTTGTAGCCAACTAAAATAATAATAATGATAATAATAATAAACTGGGCCATTTACAATAAGTGGTTTCTTTCAAAGGGCCTTCTTGGGAAAGCAAAAGGAAGTCACCCTTTTCCATTAGAGGTTTTTGGTTGTGCAGATGGGCAAGGGAGGGGCAGGAACTGTTTTTGTTTGTTTGTTTTTGCTTAATTTTTCTTAGGCATGTTGGCAACAGCAGCTGCACAACTTGGACCCCAGAATGTACTCCACCCCATTATGGCCTGAGGGTCAGGCCACCTGATTCAGGCTTTCAGGACTCCACCAGGCAGAGACTCACTTCAGCCTTGTGGTGATGTGCTCTGTGTTTCCAGGATTGCTTCCTCCTCCAGGGACGCCCATACAACCCCCTCATCAGCTCCCACCCCAGTCTTCCCAGCGAGAAGCTTGCCAGATGGGTAGTGGTCTGGAGCTAGGAGCCCTCCCCTGACAGAATGGCTGTGACTGAGATATGGAAACTGTGACCTCTATCCATGTCCCCTGGCCCTCAAGTCCTACTTGTATGCTGGCAGTGTAGGGATGGGGTTTGGAGTTTTCTTTTCTTTCTTTCTTTCTTTTTTTTTTTTCTTTCTTCTGCTTATTGTCCTTTTTCAAATACATGATATTGACCAGAATTGCTCTGCATATGCTTGGAACAAAATGGAAATACTTTGGGATAGCTGTGGGGGTGGGTTACACCAGCCACCAAACAGATGCGCTGTTTCCAGTCCTGTTTTTATTTTCAAAACCCGACACATGTGACAATGAACCTGTCCCCTCCCAGGAGGGGTGACTCAGCCTTTCTCACCTCAGCACCTCCATAGAAATCTCTGGGTCTTTCCCTGATGACACGTGAATTCTTTGTACATTTACGCCCCTCCTTCTCCCCATACTTCATTTTGGTTTCTCCCCTTTCTGATCCATGTATATCATTAAGAAACCGATCAGGAGCTGAAAACCAGGATTAGAGGCTTTATTAAGGGAGAAAGAGCTGCCAGGCTGTCTCACAATGGGAGAACAGCAAGCTGTGCAGAGGCAAACATGCCTTTTGGAGGAAGGAATGTGGGCTTAGTGTACTTGGGCACTCATTCCATTGGTGGCTTAATGTATGGTCCATATAGAAACAAGGGGAAACAGGGGACAAGATGGCGACCGAACAGATGGACTTGTTCTGACCCTGGTCCCAGAACAGATAGAAGCAGCATCTGAGTTGCTCAGGGAATATTGATTGGCAGCTAAGGGGCAGCAGAACTCTAAAGGAAGGTAAGGAAGTGTCCGCTGGACAGGATTTCCTGACCAAGCAGCCAGCACTCCAGCGGTGGAGAACTCTCCGGGAGCTACGGGCTCAGAGGGAAGGCTGTGCCATCTTACCAGGAAAGGAGGATCTTCTCTGAGGCCTGGAAAACCCACAGCAGAGGAGACCATTGAGCAGCTATGAGACCCCAATCAGCTCAAACACGTGGATTCAAGGGAGTTCTTCATTCACCCATGGAAAGGAGAAGGAACACCACATAACCAGACATCCTAAAAAGAGAGATCATGGGGAGACAAAGAAATAGCCTGCACATGAAAGAAAAGCAGGCATCACCAGAAAAGGAAGTAAATGAGTTAGAGGCAAGCAACCTACTAGAACAACAATTCAGAGTAATGATCATAGGATGGCTAAAAAGAATGGAAGATAAATTTTACCATATGAATAGGAAACAAGAGGAAATGAAAAAGAACGAAGTGGAATTGAAGAAGAGCCAAGAGGAAATGTAGATGAACCAAGAAGAAATAAAAAATGACATCGCTACTATGAAGAACTCAACAGAAGGCATCAAGAGTAGACTAAAAGAAGCAGAGGACCACATCAGTGAGCTAGAAGACAAGATGGAAAAAAATACCCAATTAGAGCAGCTTCTGGAAAAAAAAAAAAAATTAAAAAGCAGGAGGAGAGCCTAAGGGAACTTTGGGACAATACAAAACAAAACAATATTAGAATAATAGGAGTTCCAGAAGAAAAGGAAATTGAGGAACACGTGGAAAAAGTATTTCAAGAAATAATGACAGAAAACTTTCCTGAGATAGAGAAGAAAAAACCCACACTAATCCAAGATGCTCTCAGAGTACCAAGCAAAATGAATCCCAGAAGACCGATTCCAAGGCACATTATAGTTAAATTGGCAAACACCAATGACAAAATAAGAATCTTAAAAGAGCCAGAGAAAGACAGAAAGTTACATATAAAGGAACCCCCATCAGACTAGCAACTGACTTCTCAACAGAAACTCATCAACCCAGAAGGGAATGGGAAGAAATATACAAAGTCATGCAAAGGAAGGATCTGAATCCAAGAATATCAATCAAAATTGAAGGTGTAATCAGGAGATTCACAGACAAAAAAAGTCTAAAGAAATTTATATCCACCAAAGCAGCAATGCAAGAAATGCTAAAGGGTCTACTGTAAAAATAAAGAAATAGGTAGTGAAGAAGGAACACAGGGGTATAGAATAAAAATGGCATCAAATGAGTACCTATCAATAATATCTTTAAATGTAAATGGATTAAATGATCCAATCAAAAGACACAGTGAAACAGATTGGATAAGAAAACAAGACCCATAAATCTGTTGTCTACAAGAAACCCACTTCAAAAAAAAAGACACACACAGACTGAGGGTGAAAGGATGGAAAAAGGTTTTCAAGGCGAATGGAAATGGGAAAAAAGCTGGGGTAGCAATATTTATATCTGACAAATTAGATCTCAGAGTGAAGGACATAACAAGAGATAATGAAGGCCACTTCATAATAGTAAAGGGAGCAAAACAACAAGAAGAAATAACCCTGGTAAATATATATATGCACCCAATACTGGAGCACCCAAATACAAAAAAAAAACAAAAAAAAAAAAACAAACAAACAAACAAAAAAAAAACTGCTGGAGGACATTAAGGGAGAGATTAATAGCAATGCAGTCATAGTAGGAGATTTTAATACCCCACTGTCACCCTTCGACAAATCATCTAAACAAAAGATCAGCAAAGAAATATCAATCCTAAATGACTCACTAGACCAGATGGAATTAATTGACATTTTCAGAATATTCCACCCCAAGCCACAGAATATACATTCGTCTCAAGTGCACATGGGACATTCTCAAAGATAGATGACATTTTGGGACATAGGCAAAGTCTCTTCAAATTCAAGAAGATAGAAATCATATCAAGCATCTTCTCAGACCATAATGGCATAAAACTGGAAATTAACTACAATAAAAATAATCCAAACAAATCAAACACATGGACACTAAACAGCATGCTATTAAACAAGAACTGGGTTACCAGAGAAATCAAGGAAGAAATTAAAAACATCCTGGAAACAAATGACAATGAAAACACTACAATCCAAAATCTATGGGACACAGCAAAAGCAGTTTTGAGAGGGAAGTTCATATCCTTACAAGCCTATTGCAAAAAACTAGAAAAAAATGGTAACAGATGATTTAACTCTACAACTCAAAGGGTTAGAAAAAGAGCAACAAGAAAAGCCCAGTGTAAGCAGAAGGAAGGAAATAACAAAAATCAGAGCAGAGATAAACAACATAGAGACCAAAGAAAGAATACATAAGATCAACAAAACCAAGAGCTGGTTCTTTGAAAGGATAAACAAGATAGATGGACCTCTAGCCAGGCTAACCAAGAAACAAAGAGAGAGGACCCAAATAAACAAAATCAGAAATGAAAGAGGTGAAATAACAATAGACCGCACCGAAATACAACGGATTGTTACAAAATACTACGAACAACTCTTTGCAACAAACTGAACAACCTGGAGGAAATGAACATATTCCTAGAAAAATACAAACTTCTAAAACTCAATCAGGAAGACAGAAGGAAGGCCAAAAATACAAACTTCTAAAAATCTCAATAGACCAGTGACTTGGGAAGAAATTGAAACAGTCATCAAAAAGCTTCCAGCAAACAAAAGCCCAGGGCCAGATGGCATCACAAGAGAGTTTTGCCAAGCATTCAAGGAAGAACTAAAACCTATCCTCCTTAGACTATTCCAAAAAATTCAAGAGGAAGGATCACTTCCAAACTCCTTCTATGAAGCCAGCATCACACTAATACCTAAACCAGATAAAGACAACTCAATGAAAGAGAATTACAGGCCAATATCCCTTGTGAACATAGATGCCAAAATCCTCAACAAAATTCTAGCAAATCGGCTCCAGCAGAACATCACAAAGATCATACACCATGACCAAGTAGGATGTATTCTAGGAATGCAAGGATGGTACAGTATCCTCAAATCAATAAATGTGATACATCACATAAACAAATTGAAAGATAAAAATGATATAGTCGTATCAATTGATGCAGAAAAAGCATTTGATAAAATCCAACACCCTTTCCTGATAAAAACTCTCAACAAGGTGGGAATACAAGGATCATACCTCAACATAATAATAGCTATATATGATATACCCACAGCCAACATTATATTCAATGGGCAAAAACTAAAACCATTCCCTCTAAGAACAGGAACAAGACAGGGATGCCCACTCTCACCACTTCTGTTTGACATAGTACTGGAAGTACTAGCCATTGCAATTAGACAAGAGGAGGAAATAAAAGGCATCCAAATTGGAAAAGAAGAAGTAAAGTTATCCTTATTTGCATATGACATGATATTGTACATAAAAAACCCAAAAGACTCCATTAAAAAACTAATTGACTTAATAAATGAATTTGGCAATGTAGCAAGATACAAAATTAATGCCAAGAAATCCATGGCATTTCTATACACCAACAGTGAAACTACAGAAACAGAGACAAAAAAAAAAACAATTCCATTTACCATCACACCAAAAAAATTAAGATACCTAGGAATAAATTTAACTAAGGAAGTTAAGGACCTATTTGCGGAAAACTACAGGACACTGAAAAAAGAGATAGAGGAAGATGTAAAGAGATGGAAGAACATACCATGGTCATGGATTGGTAGAATCAACATCATCAAAAAGTCCATACTTCCTAAAGCAATCTATAGGTTCAATGCACTCCCCATTAAAATACCAATGGCATATTTCACTGACCTAGAAAGAACTCTCCAAAAGTTCATTTGGAACAATAAAAGACCTCGAATAGCCACAGCAATCCTGAGAAAGAAGAGTAAAGTAGGAGGGATCTCAATACCAGACTTCAAACTATATTACAAAGCCACTGTTCTCAAAACAGCCTGGTACTGGCACAAGAACAGACATATAGATCAATGGAATAGAATCAAATCACTATGCTCAATTAATATTTGACAAAGGAGGCATGAATATACAATGGAGTCAAGACAATTTCTTCAATAAATGGTGTTGGAAAAATTGGACAGACACATGCCAAAGAATGAAACTAGATCACTAACTTACACCATTCACAAAAATAAACTCAAAATGGATACAGGACTTAAACATCAGACGGGAAACCATAAAAATACTAGAGGCATCCACAGGCAGCAAAATCTCAGACATATGCCAAAAGAACTTCTTCACTGATACTGCCCCTAGAGCAATGGAAGCTAAACAGAAAATAAACAAATGGGACTACATCAAAATAAAAAGCTTTTTTACGGCAAAAGAAACCATCAACAAAACAACAAGAAAGCCTACGGTGTGGGAGAATATATTTGCAAATAATACCACTGATAAAGGTTTAATCTCCAACATTTACAGACAGCTTATACAACTAAATAAAAGAAAGATGAATGATCCAATTAAAAAATTGGCAATGGACCTAAATAGATTATTTTCAAAAGAAGACAGAAGGAAGGCCAAAAGGCACATGAAAACATGCTCAAAGTCGCTAATTGTCTGAGAGGTGCAAATCAAAACAACAATGCGGTACCATGTCACACCTGTTAGAATGGCCAACATCAACAAATCAACAAATGACAAGTGTTGGTGAGGTTGCAGAGAAAAGGAACCCTCGTGCACTGCTGGTGGGAATGCAGACTGGTGCAACCACTGTGGAGTACAGTGTGGAGTTTCCTCAAAAAACTGAAAATGGAACTCCCATTTGACCCAGTAATCCCACTTCTAGGAATATATCCCAAGAAACTAGAAACACCAATCAGAAAGGATATATGCACCCCTATGTTCATAGCAGCACAATCTACAGTAGCCAGAATTTGGAAACAGCCTAGGTGCCCGTCAGCAGATGATTGGATCCAAAAATCATGATACATCTACAAAATGGAATACTATGTTGCTATAAAAAAACAAGGAATTCTCATCATTTGCAGCAACCTGGATGGAATTGGAGAACATCATGCTGAGTGAAATAAGCCAATCAATGAAAGAGAAACACCACATGACCTCACTCATTTGTGGATGATAAAGAACATTATAAACTGATGAACCAAAAGATAGATATAGAGAGAGTAAAGCAACAAGCAGACTGTCAAATTACAGTGGAGAGGGGAGGAAGATCTGGGGGAGATAATAGATCAACCGAAGGACTTGTATACATGCATATAAGTACAAGCAGTGGACATAAAACTCTGGGGAGGGAGGGTATGTGTGGGTGGGAAAGAGGGGGGCAAAAAAAAATCAATAAAATATATTTTAAAAAAAACTAAATGAATCTTATTTCTTACGCTACCCAGTCTTGATCAGTGGTGGAGGAAAGATCTCAGAACTGTTTGTTTTAATTGGCCATCTAAGTGTAATGTGATTAATGATTACAGTACATTGTAAAAATATTTAAAAGAAAAGGAAAATATTTTGAGGGCAATTTAGTCCTTATATTTGTGTGTCAACTCTTAAGTTTTAAAATCAGTAATATTAATGGAAACACACACAGAGGAGCTTTTCAAAAAGTTCAGGGAGTCTGATTACAGTGTAGGGGTCACCGGTTCCCCCAGGGCACCTTTGCTAACAGGAGGCAAGCGTTTTTTTCCCAGTGGGAGCAGAGTGGACCGCCAGATGAAAATACCTGGCCTGGGTGGGAGCTCCTCCTTCACCACCTGGGACACCTGCGCTCCCTGCCTCCGCCCACCTGGTGTCTATTCCCTCCAGGAGTTGTTTAGAGTAGCTGAAGGTGGCAGCTGCTTCGAGGAGAGAAATTCCTTTGTGACACCCTGCACCCTAATGAAACACCAAAACCCTGGGTGACTGCTTGGACACTTTTCACCGTGTTCTGTTAGGGGGCTTAAAGGCACAGTTAGACATTCTCCCTGTCCCCTTTTCAGGCCTATCAGAATCTGAGATCTTTATCTATAGGAGAAATGTGTAACTTTAAATTTCAAGCAGCTGGCGGCCTGGGAACAGGGTGCTGGGCCAGCTCTCTCCTCCTTCTGCCTTTTCTAAATATTTTAAAATAATGGGAAGTTTGAGGCATGGTTATGCATTTTTGAAGGACATAGAAAGAAGGTTTAAAGGCTAATGTAAAAGAGTGAAAGTTTTTGTGAAGGTTGTACATGTCATGAGAAGGTAACAGCAAAAGTAGAGGTCTAGAGAGAAACAGAGGGAGAGAGGGAAAGAATGAGAGCGAGACTTAAGAAAGAGACTCTGGGAGTCCGAGAGGAAAGTATTTAGACAGAAACAGTCACAAGGATTGGGAGAGAAAGTGATATGGGTGTATAAATGTGAGTGTGCATGTGAGAAAGGGAGGGAAAGAGACATGAGCAAGAGACGAGAAGGGACAGAGATTAGAGAGGGAGAGAGACAGAAGGTGAGGCCAGAACAGACAAAGACGGTCTGAAAGAAAGGGAGACTTAGACTCCAAGCGTTTTTTAACTTAGAGGAAGAAGACTGACAGGACTGGGGCTCCTTTCCATTAAGCCCCAAGGGTAACCTTACAAGTAGAGGGCAAACCTATTAGTTTCCTGTTATATACTGAGGCAGTCTATTCAGTCTTGACAGAGCCAATGGGACCTCTAAGAAGATATCAGTCCAGGGAGCCAACAGACAAACTGCTGATTTTCCTTGGACATCATGAAGGACTATGAACCTAGGAAGGAACACGTACTAGAGGAATGCAGCTGCTGAACTGGAGCAAAGTAGAACAACAGGCCTTTGAGGAGCTAAAGAAGGCTCTCGTCTCAGCACCTCCCCTAGCCTTACCAGATATCACAAAGCTCTTCCATCTCTACGTGAGTGAGGTAAGGGGCATTGCCAAAGGGGTTCTCACTCAGACTCGAGGTCCCTGGAAGAGACCTATTACCTATCTATCTAAGAGACTAGACCCTGTGACAGCAGGGTGGCCAGTGTGTCTCTGGGCAGTGGCCACCACAGCACTACTGGTGAAGGAGTCAAATAAGCAGACTCTCAGCCAGGCGCTAGCCCTAACAACACCCCATGCCATTGAGGCCCTCCTTCGAAGTGCTCCAGAGAGATGGATGTCAAACACCAGAATCACCCAGTGCCAACCTCTTCTCCTGGACCAACCCTGCGTCTGGTTCCATAAGACACTGGCCATCAGCCCTGCCAGCCTGCTTCCAAATGATCCAAAGGAACCCATTCATGACTGCATAGAGGTAACAGACACAACAATGACAGATGTCCTGCCATCATCACCAGATGAGGTACTGTACACTGATGGGAGCAGTTATACAGGGGCAGCAGTAGTCACCCTGGACCACACCATTTGAGCACAGTTCCTGAACTTTTGGCCTTAATCCAAGCCCTTTGATGGGGACACAGTGCCATCCCCTGGGAAAGATGGGGACACAGTGCCATCCCCTGGAGTTACCAACTCCAGCTAGAAAGGACATTATGTTAGCCTTACTTCAGGCCATCTGACTCCCAAAAACAGTTGCAATAGTGCACTGCAAAAGACATCAGGAAGGGGAGACAATTGAAGCCAGAGGAAATAGAGACGCAGACCAAACTGCTAAGGAAGATGCCCAAAAAACAGTGGGGCCTTTAAAAGTCTTAGTAACCCTTTCGGACCCCACCTCTACCAAACTAGAGGAGGAATTGGCTGAACAGAAGCAAGCCATCAAAGGACCAGATGGTTGGTGGACCCTACCAGATGACAGACTGTTGGTCCCAGAGGCTCTTGGTCAGACGTTAGTTGCCCAGTTACATCAGGTTACCCACTTCTGAACTTCTGTAAGGCAGATACTACCAAGCTTAGATAAGATAATTAAAAGCCTGATTGCTAGAAGTACTGTCTATATACAAGTTTATGCTGAGGTGGAGGGTCTCCCTGGGAATTCGGCTCCCAGAAAAATTCCTAGGGGAGCATTGGGAGGTAGATTTCGCAGAGATTAAGCCACCAGCATTGAGGTACAAGTACATGCTAGTTTTTATAGACACCTTCTCAGGTTAGGTTGAAGCATAGGACATAAACTGCCTCTATAGTAGTCAAGAAATTACTCCAAGAAATTAAATTCAGATTCAGGCTGCTAGTAGTCATAGGATCAGATAACAGTCCAGCCTTTGTAGCAAGGTATCTCAAAGTATAGCTCAAGCCTTAGGACAGGCATGAGCAGGCCTCGAAAAAGAGTAATTAAATTTGTCCTAGAAAATGATGAAAACTGGATCAACCTCCTGCCCTTCGCCCTCTTATGGGCCAGGTATACCCATATACCTGGGAGAGGTCCCCCCCCCCCCTTTGGAGATCATGTATGGTAGACCTCCCTTCATCCTTCCCAGGGTCAGGGAGAACTGAAAGCTGAAATTTATAACCATTCCCTTCCTCAAATACTTACAGGCTCTGCAGTTTACCCAGAGAGCCACCCATAAGCTTGTTCCAGATGCAGTGCCAGTGCCCACCGTGGACCCTGTATACCCCATCTAGCCCAGAGACTCTGTGTGGGTAAAGAAGTTCACTGCCCAAGGACTCACCCCAACCTAAAAGGGAAACTACACTGTTACCCTGAGCACGTCCATGACTATTGAAGTAGATGGCACCCAGACCTGGCTACAGCACTCCCAGTTCCTGCACAGAAAACTGCCTGAATCCTGGCAATCAACGGCCTCACCAGTGAGATCCCTAGCCTAGGTTCCACACAGGCCAGGAGGAGACTTGATGCCTACAGAAGGGGAATTAGACTTCAGTGAGGATAGTACTGATGGGAACTGTGGTACTAGGGGTTTTGGTAACTGTAAGAACTATTTTTTTTTTCTAGCCAGTGAGAAAGTGCGAGGCTAAGTAAAGCTAAATGTACGAGCAGAAATTAGATCAACAAATAGACCAGGAGTTAAATAACCTAGATAAATCTATAGAAAAATTAGAAGAATCAGTCAGGTCCCTAGCAGAAATAATTTTTGCAGAACAGAAGAGCTTAAATCTGTTGTTCCTAAAGCAAGGGAGACTTTGCCCAGCTCTAGGAGAAACCTGCTGTTTCTACACCAATCATTCCGGGGTCATAAGGGAAAGCCTAAATCAACTGAGAAAGAGGCTAGCTGACAGAGAGGAAGCTTGGAAGACTGCAGGAAACTGGTATGAGAAGTTGTACTCGTGGTCCCCTTGGCTCACCACCCTACTGACTGCCATAGCAGGCCCACTATTACTGTTACTTATAGGCTTAATCTTTGGGCCATGTCTCATAAAATGCTTGGTTAATTTTGTACAGGATAGAATACAGGCAGTGAAACTAATGGTCTTATATACTCAGTATTCTCCACTAGTAGATACTAGTAATGAATCTAAGGTTTAGATTCATTTCCAAAAACCAGTAGGGAATGAAATATGGTAGCAATCATACTTGGGTAAAAACTACAGTTTGAATTTTAACCCTACTATTATGACTTTGACCTTCACATACTTGCTTTGTTCATCGCGCAATGGGCTTAGGGAGGAAGAGTTCAAGTTCTGGGCAAGGTTACAGGCAGAACTTTCATTTTCATTAAAGAGCCAGCCCTATGTATACTTAGTGGTTATCACAATGCTGGCCTCGAAAAAAATGCAGTTCTATCCCATTAAAAAAAAAATGCACCTGGCATGGTATTGAGACTGTGGGTATATCTGGTCTCTGGCCTGCAAGTTCAGACAGCTAAGTTTATCTTCATCATTCTTCAAACAGGCTAAAGCAAACTAGAAAGCAACATTTTATCTAGGAAGGACAGCAGAAAATTCCAAACTACAGTTTGTTGTAGAATGGGGGTTTTCCTTTTCAGAACCTTTAAAAATAACTACCTGCCCCTAAAGCCTCACAGTCGTATAGGGTCCGCCTGCGTGTGATACTCTTGCGGCTGCCCTGGCCAGTTCAATAAATTCTTGTTTGCTTTTTTAATAAATTATTAGCCTCTGGTGGTTTTATTTTGAACCCAGGGTTAGACCCCACAACAGCATGCCTGGCTAAGAGGCAATCGGGGGTTTTCAGGGTGCTGCGGCCCAGGACACGTGAGGCGGCCTCCAGGAGCCCCAAGAGCGATGCCTTGCCTCCAGGCCCCTCAGCCCTTGGCCACCGTGCTGAGCTGGTGTCTCCCTGCCTCTCACCCACTCCCAAGACCAGATTTCTAGTTGAGCACCTTAGCTCCCCCTACCCACCTTCTGAGCATCCCAGCTGAGGAGGAGGGTACCTCATTGGGTGGTGGGATTCTATGGGTAGCTCAGAATGGGGTGCCCTTCCTGTCTGAGTAGGACAGAGCCCCTGAGGGCTGGCAGACGGTGAAGGACAGCACTGTACTTGGATCGGGTGCATGCCCTTAGCAGTTTTTTGATTACCTCCCTCCACATCAGTGAATGTTCATTCCGTTATGGTAGCTTTGAGGTGCTGAGTCCCTAGAGGAGCTCTGGGGCTCCCAAGTGGGCACACCATGGTAAAAGACCATCCCTCTAATGGAGCGGTGCCCTCGTAAACCGGGCAATGCATTTCGGTGTTTGAGGGTGATGGTTGGGGGGTGGCCCAGCTGGTCTCAGTTACAAGAGTAGGCGAGGAGAGGTGCACTCGCTCCTCCGGGTGCTGGTTGGGGACATGGGTAGGGTGTTTCACAGAGTGGCAGTAAAAGGGGCAAGCATGGTGGCTTCCAACAAGGCAGGACAGTTCCAGAGAAAGGCCCTCAAGCCGGGGTCACAGGTGTGGAGAAAATCCCACCTGAGGAGGTGGGATATGCTGGGTGGTGCAGAAAAAAAATGTGCCCACCTCAACTGGGCATGGTGCAAAGTGAGGGGTGGCATCTGCCATCTATCTTGTGTGTTGGGCTCTCTTAGCATCTTGGGAGCTACCTCCCTCCATAACACCATGGTACATACAGTTCCCCCTGTTTAGGGGTTTCAGGTCCCCAGAGGGGAGCTTCAGGCTTCCTTTCGGGTGCAGGGGGATAGGAGACCCCCCTCTAATGGAGGGGTGTCTTTATAAGCCAGGAGACATCTTCCCTGACTGGCGGTGGCCCTCAGAGGGGCGCCCAGCTGTGCTGGCTTCCAAAGTAGCCCGGGGTCCTCTCCACAAGGCCAAGGGGCAGAGGGGAGATGCAGCTGTTCCCTAAGCAGGGCAGGAGGTTGGGGATCAGTGGGCATTTCTCAGAATTACAGCAAGGGGGCAGGTATGGTGGCCATTTGCAGTTAGCTACAGTTCCCAAGGGGGGCCTCACGAAGTGGTACTGGCGTGGCATAGTCCCTCGGAAAAAGAGACACCAGAGCTCTGGATGGGGCCCTAGCATATTAGCTTGTGTGTCTGTGGTGGGAGGGCGAGCATCTGGGGGCAAACAGCCAACAGCACCCTGAGGTCCCAGGCGATCTCCCTTCCAAGCATGAACCAGGCCTGACCCTGCTTAACTTCCTAAATCAGAGGGGACAGGGGATAGTCAGGGTGTTCTGGACCAAGATGCTGGCAGTGGTCTCCAGGAGCCCCAAGTGCCCACACCTGTCCTCAAGACCCTGGGCGCTTGGCCCCTGGAAGAGCTGGTTACCCCCACCCCTGACCAGATGGGTGAGACCAGATCTCTAGCTGAGCTTTTGGCTGCCCCCGGCCCGAATTATGAGCTTCCAGAGGGTGCAGGAGGGCACCTCCTTGCGGGGTGGAATTCCCTGGGTGGTGCAGTAGGGTTCACCCTCCCCAACTGAACAGGATGGAGCCCCCTAGGGATGGCAGAGGGTGAGGGACAGCATGAGCCTTTGGCAAGGGGTTGGGGGTTCCTATGTCAGGTTGGGGACTGCCTCTGTCCATAGCATCAGGGGTTCATTCAGTAACCCTTGTCATGGCACCAGGTCCCCATTGAAACGCTGTGGACTTCTACCTGGGTGTGCCTGGGTAAGAGACTACCCTTTAATCGCGGACTCCCTTTGTAAGGTGGTTAACACCTTTTCCCATTTAGGGGCTGAGATCAGTGGGAAGTCCCCCCTGGGGCCTGATGATAAGAGTAGCCTTGGAGTTCCCTCCACCCTCCAAGAGAGGAGGGAAGAGGATGGGCCAACCACCAGGGTGTGAGGTGTAGGGATTTTCACAGAACGGCAGGAAGAGGGTGGGAATGGTGGCCTGCTACAGGGCACCACAGCTCCCGAGGAAAGCCCAGATGGGCTGTGGGGTGAAGAGACTGGTAGGAGGCATGAAAAGATTCCTTGGGAACAAGAGACACAGGTACCCTGGATCAGCCAACAGGCATCTTGGCCCTGGCCACCAGACACCAGGTGTGTAGCTCATGTGCCTGTGGGGGTGGGGTCATCTCTTGGGGAAAACAGCCTGCAGCGCCTGGGACTCCCAGGCGGTCTCCCACCCAAGCACTAAACCTGCTAGCCTTGCTTAGCTTCCAGGTCACATTCCTTCTGGGTATGTGTCCGCAACCAAGGCACATGCCCTTGACTGGAATCGAACTCAGGACCCTTCAGTCTGAAGTTTCATGATCTATCCACCCAGCCAAACCGGTCTGGCTATGATGAGTTTATTTGAACCAGACTGTTGTCAATTGCTGGGAAGCAGAGTCTCAAGGAATTAAAATCTCTTCAGTTCAAGGCAGGGAGGAGGCTTTTCGAAACCCTAGATAACAAAGCCTGCAGGCCAGGCCAGGCGGGGCCAGGCCAGGGGTGAAGGGTAAGCTTAACTCAACCACATAGGAGTTTCAGAGCAACCTGCCTCTGCATAAATACACAGCACAGCAAAGCCCAAAGTCCACAAGCAAGCATGTCTGTGTTTGACCTATAAATCGCCGTACAGGAAGAGACGTAAGTGGTTTCAAATAATGTTCCCTGATGTTGACCACCCAGTGGGTTCCATGAGATCCCCTGGTGATAGATGATGGAGATGGGAGAAAGCAAGGGGTAGGAAAAGTGTGGGAGAGGAATGATTGGAGAAGATGTAAAATGAGGAGAAACCAAGATGGCGGCGTAGCTAAACAACTGGTCTGCCACCTCGCAGTACAAGTTCAAAACTACAACTAAAAGATAAAGTGTCTATCACCCAAAAACACGGGACAGCTGGCTGAAAGAGAAAGGAGCCCAAGTGCTGAAAATCTGAGGAGCCTAGGTATGGAGGCACGCGAATCAGGCTGGTGGCAGGCAGCTGGGCATGTGGCTTTCTTTCAAAACAAAGGGAAACAAGCTCCCGATCACTTTGAAATCCAGTTTCTGGGGTCATGCAGGGGACCCAGACGCCTATGGGGAGAAGCTGGTTTGTCGGCCATCGGGTCCAAAAGTGAGGTTGGCTCTCTTGCAGAGGTGCGGGTAGCAATCATTCTTTACTGCGCTGGATTGCAGGGACGCAGGGACTTGGAAACGCGGGGACTTGGAAACATAGAAGGGTAGAGAAGGCTTATGGCAGCCATCGCTGTTTGCCACGCCCCAGCCTAGTGAGGTCCCGAGACCCCACCCTGCCCTGAGAACCCACCTAGAGACCCTGCCCCACACATTCTACAGACCTGCCCACGCACCACACAACTGCTTTGGCATAGAAATGGCCTGTATTGTGGCAGCTTAAAAAAGAAATTGCAGCTCCAGTAACAAAACCACCAAGTCCCACGCCAAGAGGACAAAACTGTAGTTCTTGTGGTAGCTCCTACTGGGTGGCCTCAGACAGTAGCTGAACTGAACCCCATTGGAGATCTGGAAACTAGTGCATCTAGTGGTCAGTGTGAAACGACACCACATTTCAACTATTCTCATAAGGGACACGTTCAAAAGACAGACTCAGTGAGCACCAAAGCCCTATGGGAACAAGTCCTCCCCCATAAACGTGTCTCCAGCACAGCAATTCTTCCGTTATACACACAGTGGGTCCCCACAGCCAATTGGCCGGGAGGTCAATTCCTCTCAGTGACACCAACAACAATCAAGACTTAACTACAACAAGGCTGTACACACAGTCCACAAATGGGTCCACCAAGAGTGTCCACATCAGGCAACTGGGAGGTTGACCCATTGAACCATATAGTGCACCCAGGCCCACAAAGGGACCCTACCAACTCAGGGAAACAGCAAGAATGCCACGAAAAGAAAACAGATCTAAAACAAAAGAAATGGAGGAGAACAAAAGACTGGATATAGAGTTCAAAAACACAGTTATAAGGTTTTTTAAGAATTTCCTAGAGAAGGCCGGTAAATTTAACGAGACCTTCGATATGAAAAAGGACCTACTAGAAATTAAACATACACTTACTGAAATAAAAAACGATATTATACAGAAACCCAACAGCAGACTAGAGGAACACAAGAAACAAGTCAAAGATTTGGAATAAAAAGAGGCAAAGGACACTCCTCTGGAGAAGCAAGAAAATGAGAGAATCCAGAAACTTGAAGATAGTGTAAGAAGCCTCTGGGAAAACTTCAAGTATACCAACATCAGAATTATGGGGGTGCAAGAAGAAGAGAGAGAACAGGACACTGAAAACCTATTTAAAGAAATAATGTCAGAAAACTCCTCCCTCCCCCCTTTAAAGAAATAGACTTATAAGTCCAGGAAGTGCAGAGAACCCTAAACAAAAGGAATTCAAAGAGGACCACACCAAGTCACATCATAATTAAAATGCCAAGAGCAAAAGACAAAGAGAGAATCTTACAAGCAGCAAGAGAAAAACAGTTAGTTATCTACAAGGGAGCACCCATAGGATTATCAACTGATTTCTCAACAGAAACCATGCAGACCAGACGGGAGTGGCAAGAAATATTCAAAGGGATGAATAGAGAGAACCTACAACCAAGATTACTCTACCCAGCAAAGTTATCATTCAGAATTGAAGGGCAGATAAAGAGCTTCACAGATAAGAAAAAGCTAAAGGAGTACATCACCACCAAACCAGTATTATATGAAATGATAAAAGCTGTTCTTTAAAAGAGGCAAAAGAAAAAAAAGTAAAGACAAAATTTATGAACAACAAATAGGTATCTATCAACAAGTGAATCTAAAAGTCAAGTGAATTAATAAATATGTGGAACAAAATAAACTGGTGAATATTATAGAATCAGGGACATAGAATAGAAGGGGATTGATAATTCTCAGGGGGAAAGGGGTGTCTGTGTGGGGGGTACGGGAAGAGACTGGACAAAAATCATATACCTATGGATGAGGACAGCGGGGAAGGAGGGAGGTAAGGGCAGAGGATGGGGTGGGATTGGGTGGAGGTGAGCTATCGGGAGTGGGGGAGGAGAAACAATTGTAATAATCTGAACAATAAAGATTTGTTAAAATTAAAAAATAATAATAAATAAATAAAATAAAATGGTGTGTTTTCTAGAAGAGTTACTAATCATACTAGTGGCCCAGTGCACAAAATTTGTGCACAGTAAAAGGGAATTAGATAAAATATTTTAATATTGCTATTTGCCCTTTCTCTTTGATTGAAGTGTCAGAGATGAAAGAAAATCAGTAAAATTTATATGAAATTATCCCTCCTGTCAAAGTCTCGGACATGCCACGGGACTATGTCAAGTTGCCACCCCACCCACACGCACCTTGAAATCAAGGGAAACCTAGACACAGCCAGCCTCACACCCCCATAAAGCCCTGAAGGGTAGGAGGTACAGCCTCAAGTCCCCCCTGCTAGTGCCAGGTGGGGGAGGGGGCAACAGCCTCAGGTCCTCCATCAAGCCCCACTGGGGGCGGATGCATGGCCCCAGGTCCCCTGGTGCAGCCTCAGGTTCCCCAGACCTGGCAAAGGGTGTGAGGGAATGAGGGTGTGAGGGCATGATGACCATTTGCCTATCAGCTCTTTATTGTATAGGATTCTTTCCATTTCGTGCTGGGCCCCAGTTCCGACTGCTCTGAACCCCAGTTCTAGGCCAGACCCTGGAGACCCAGGCTCAAACGGAGGGAGACAGGGCTGTGAGGCGGAGTCCCAAGGGAGCGGAGAGGGGCAGAGCCCCCGGAGTCGCGCACATTGCACGCAGAGGACAGTCTGTTGACTCTGATGCTAGACTCTCTGAACGGGAAGGAGAAAAAAGCTCTAGATGGGGAGGAACGCGATGAGGAGCAGGAGCCAATGCCAGACACCGGGGGGTGTGGGGTGCCGCTGGGCCCTCAACCGCTGATCTCGGGCCACAGAGCCGAGGCCGGGGGCTGCTTCCGGGGAGGCGCCGACCCTGGCAACAGGCTGAAGCCTCTCAGGAGAACAAAGGGGTGCTGCAGGCCAGCCTGCTGACCTTCCAGGACGAGGAGGAAGAAACTGAAGAAGTTTTCAATGTGAAGAAATCAAGTTATACCAAAAGATAGTAAAATTACTTAAGAAAAAAAACAAAGAAGATCTTAATAAATCGAAGACTAAGACAGAACTCAACTCAGCAGCCAACATTGCAACATAAATGCATTAAAAAAAAAAAAAAAAAAAAAAAAAAAAAAAAAAAAAGGACAGAATGTTGGAGCAGCGGTGGCCAGGCCCAGAGTGGCCAGGCCCAAGGCAGTGGGAGCCAGGCCAGGAGCAGCAGAAGCCAGGCCCCAGAGCAGCAGCAGCCAGAACCAGAGCAACAGCAGTCAGGCCCAGAGCAGCCAGACCTGGGGCAGTGGCAGCCGGGCCTGGGGCAGAGGCAGCCAAGCCCAGGGTGCCAGGCCCTGAGCACTCAGGGCCGGAGCTGCCGGGCCAGGAGCAGCCAGGTTGGGAGCAGCCAGGCCCAGAACAGCAGCATCCAGGCCCAGAGTGGCCAGGCCCAGAGCGGCTGGGACTGGAGCATCCAGGCCCTGAGCAGCAGCATCCAGGCTGGGAGCGGCCAGGCCAGGAGCAACAGCAACAAAGCCAGAGCAGCCAAGTCAGGAGAGACCAGGCCCGGAACAGCTGTGCCCAGAACAACAGGGTCAGGAGCAGCCAGGGCCGGAGCAGCAGCATCCAGGTTGGGAGCAGCCAGGCCAGGAGCGGACGGGCACAGAGCAGCGGGGCCCAGAGCAACCGGGTCAGGAGCAGCCAGGCCCAGAGCAGCAGCAGCCAGGCCGGGAGCAGCAGTGGCCAGAGCCAGGCAGCAGGTTGTGGAGCGGACCAGAGCAACAGAGGGCAGACCCGAAGCAGCTGTGCCTGGAACAGCCCGCTCCTCGCCTGCCCACGCCCCAGGGCTGCCTCTCAGACATGGCTGGAAACTTTGGGGGAAACTTGAGGGCCTGCTGAATCAAGTTATGAAGACTTAGATGTGGATGTGTTGAGTTATTATAGCGCTGGGGTGTTGATCTGTGAGTGCCTTGTGTGGGGTCTGGATGAGGTTGGTTGATCTATTTGGAAATGTCTTTTGTATGAAGTGTATCCTTGGGCATGTGGAGATATTATTGATTTGAGAAAATGCTAAGTAACTGCTTTACTACCTGAAAAATTTAAAATTGTGAAAGTTTAAGGTCTCTTGCCAAAAAGAGGTTTTAAAGCTAACACCTAAATTTTAATGGAGAAATGAGAGGACAAGCCCTTCCCACCCAGAACAGGTAATCCAATTCCAACCAGCAGCTATCTTTAAACAATATGTTCACTTACATTTGAATTGCTATACCTTTTGATAGACTAAGCGCAAGTTTACATGTAAACAAGTTTGCTTCTCAATTCCCAGGGCAGAAAAAACAAGTTTTTCTTGGGATGGGAACCTGGTGGAGGGGGGAAGAAATGAGGGACCTTTGTAATTATATGAACAATAAAGATTAATTTAAATAAAAAAATAATAAAATAAAAGTTAAGACATTGATGACACTGGGCCGGGTTGCTGGGGCAACACAGGCCTCATGTTCTTCCTGTCCTGTCCTCCTTTCTATACAGCCCTGTCCAGCCTGTGTCTGGGCTATCCTCCTCCCTATCTTCCTCCCTGTCTTCCTCCCTATACTCCTCCCTGTCTTCCTCTCTATTCTCCTCTCTGTCCTCCTCTCTCTCCTCCTCCCTGTCCACCTCTCTGTTCTCATCTTTGTTCTCCTTCCTGTCCTTCTCTCTGTCCTCCTCTCTCTCCTCCTCCCTGTCCACCTCTCTGTTCTCATCTTTGTTCTCCTTCCTGTCCTTCTCTCTGTCCTCCTCTGTACTCCTCTCTGTCCTCCTCTATGTCCTCCTCCCTGTCATCCTCTATGTCCTCCTTTCTGACGTCCTCTCTGACCTCCTCTCTTTCCTGCTCCCTATCTTCCTCCATATCCTCCCTGTCCTCCGCTCTGTATTCCTCCCTGACCTCCTCTGTGTCCTCCTCCCTGTTCTCCTCCTGGTCCTCTTCTCTGTCCTGCTCTCTCTACTCCTCCCTGTATTCCTCTCTGTCCTCCTCCCTGTCCTCTCTGTTCTCATCTCTGTCCTGCTACCTGTCCTCCCCTCTGTCCTCTCTGTCCTCCACCGTGTCTTCCTCTGTCCTCCTCGATATCCTTCATTCTGGCCTCCTCCCTGTCCTCCTACCTGTCCTGCTCCCTGTTCTCATCCATGTCCTCCTCTCTGTCCTCCTCTCTATCCATCTCTCACTCCTCCTCCATGTCTTACTCTCTGTCCTCCTCCCATTCCTCCTCTATGTTCTCATCTCTGTCCTACTCCCTGTCCTTAATCCTGTCCTCCTCCCTGTCCTCCTCTCTGTCCTCCTCTCTGTTTTCCTCTCAGCTCTCCTTTCTGAACTCCCCACTGTCCTCCTTTCTGCCCTCCTCTCTGACATCCTCTCTTTCCTCCTACCTATCTTCCTCCCTGTCCTCCCTGTCCTCCTCTCTGTGTTCCTCCCTGTCCTCATCTTTGACCTCCTCTGTGTCCTCCTCTCTATTCACCTCTCACTCCTCCTTCCTGACTTGTTCTCTGTCCTCCTCCCATTCCTCCTCTCTGTTATCATCTCTGTCCTACTCCCTGTCCTCATCTCTGTTCTCATCTCTGTCCTCCTCTCTGTATTCCTCCCTGTCCTCATCTCTGTCCTCTCTGTCCTCCTCCCTGTACTCCAGCCTGTCCTCCTCTCTGTCCTCCTCAGTGTACTGCTCCCTGTCCTCCTCACTCTCCTCCTCCCTGTCCTCCTCTCTATCCTACTCTCTGTAATCCTCACTCTTCTCCTCCCTGACCTCCAATCTGTCCTCCTCTTTTTCCTCATCCCTGTTCTCCTCCCTGTACTCCTCCCTGTCCTCTTCTCTGTCCTACTTTCTCTCCTCCTCCCTGTAATCCTCTCTGTCATCTTCCCTGTCCTCCTCTCTGTTCTCATCTCTATCCTCCTCTCTGTCCTCCTCTCTATCCTCATCCATGTTCTCCTCCCTGTCCTCCTCCTTGTCTTCCTCCCTGTCCTCCCTGTCCTCCTCTCTGTCTTCCTCCCAGTCCTCTTCCCTGTCCTCCTCTCTGGTCTCCTACCTGTCCTCCTCTCTATCTTCCTCTCTTTCCTCCTCCCTGTTCTCCCTGTCCTCTTCTCTGTCCTGGCCGCTCTACTCCTCCTGTCCTCCTCCCTGTCCTCTTCACTGTCCTCTACTCTGTCCTCCTCTTACTCCTCGTCCTTTTCTTCCTCTCTGACCTCTTCCCTGTCCTCCTCTCTGTTCTCATCTCTGTCCTTCTCTCTATCCTCCTCTCTGTCCTCCCCTCTGCCCTCCTCTCTGACCTCCTCTCTGATATCCTCTCTCTCCTCCTCCCTGTCTTCCTCCCTGTCATCCCTGTCCTCCTCTCTGTATTCCTCCCTGTCCTCCTCTGTGACCTCTTCCCTGTCCTCGTCTCTTTCCTTCTCCCTGTCCTCCTCCCTGTCCTCCTCCCTGTCTTATTCTTTGTCCTCCTCTCTCTCCTCCTCCCTGTCTTCTTCTCTGTCCTCTTCCCTGTCCTTCTCTCTGTTCTCATCTCTGCCCTGCTCTCTGTATTCCGCTCTATCCTACTATCTATTCTCATCCCTGTTCTCCTCCCTGTCCTCCTCCCTCTCCTTCTTCCTGTCCTCTTCTCTGTCCTCCTCTATCTCCTCTACCCTGTCTTCCTCCCTGTCCTCCAACCTTTCCTCCCCTCTGTCCTCCTTCCTGCCCTCCTCTCTGTCCTTCTCCATGTCGTCCTCCCTGTCCTCATCCCTGTCCTGTCTGTACTCCTCTCTCCACCTCTCTGTCCTCCTCTCTGTCCTGTCCTCTCTGTCCTCCTCTTGGTCCTCCTCCCTGTCCTCTCGCAGAACTCGTCTCTGTCCACCTCCCTGTCCTCCTCACTCTCCTCCTCCCTGTCCTACTCACTGTCCTCCTCTGTCCTCCTCCCCTTTCTGCTCCCTGACCTCTTCTCTGTCCTGCTATCTCTACTCCTCACTGTCTTCCTCTCTGTACTCCTCCATGACCTCCCTGTCCTCCGCTCTGTCCTCTCTGTCCACCTCTCTGACCTCCTCTTTGTCCTCCTCACTCTCTTCCTCCCTGTCCTCCTCTCTGTCTTACTCTCTGTCCTCCTCTCTGTTCTACTCTCTGTCCTACTCTCTGTCCTCCTCCCTATCCTCCTCTATGTCTTCCTCTCTCTCCTCCTCTTTGTCCTCCTCCTTGATCTCCTCCCTGTCCTCTTCTCTGTCCTGCTCTCTCTACTCCTCGTTGACTTCCTCTCTGTCCTCCACCCTGTCCTCTCTGTTCTCATCTCTGTCCTCCTCCCTGTCCTCCAATCTGTTCTCATAACTGTCCTCCTCCCTGTCCTCCTCCCTGTCCTCCTCCCACTCCTCCTTCCTGTCCTCTTCCCTGTCTTCCTCCCTGTCCTCCAACCTTTCCTCCCCCTCTGTCCTCCTCCCTGCCCTCCTATCTGTCCTTCTCCATGTCGTCCTCCCTGTCTTCATCCCTGTCCTCCTGTCTGTACTCCTCTCTGTCCACCTCTCTGTCCTCTCTGTCCTATCCTCTCTGTCCTGTCCTCTCTGTCCTCCTCTTGGTCCTCCTCCCTGTCATCTCACAGAACTCATCTCTGTCCTCCTCCCTGTCATCTCACAGAACTCATCTCTGTCCTCCTCCCTGTCCTCCTCACTCTCCTCCTCCCTGTCCTACTCACTGTTCTCCTCTGTCCTCCTCCTTTCTCCTCCCTGACCTCTTCTCTGTCCTGCTATTTCTACTCCTCATTGTCTCCCTCTCTGTATTCCTCCGTGTCCTCCCTGTCCTCCCCTCTGTCCTCTCTGTCCACCTCTCTGACCTCCTCTTTGTCCTCCTCACTCTCTTCCTCCCTGTCCTCCTCTCTGTCTTCCTCTCTGTCCTCCTCTCTGTCCTCCTCTCTATCCTCATCCATGTTCTCCTCCCTGTCCTCCCTGTCCTCCTCCCTATCCTATTCTCTGTCTTCCTCACTCTCCTCCTCCCTGTCCTACTCACTGTCCTCCTCTGTCCTCCTCCCTTTTCTCCTCGCTGACCTCTTCTCTGTCCTGCTATCTCTACTCCTCACTGTCTTCCTTTCTGTACTCCTCCATGACCTCCCTGTCCTCCGCTCTGTCCTCTCTGTCCACCTCTCTGACCTCCTCTTTGTCCTCCTCACTCTCTTCCTCCCTGTCCTCCTCTCTGTCCTACTCTCTGTTCTCCTCTCTGTTCTCCTCTCTGTCCTCCTCCCTATCCTCCTCTATGTCTTCCTCTCTCTCCTCCTCTTTGTCTTCCTCCTTGATCTCCTCCCTGTCCTCTTCTCTGTCCTGCTCTCTCTACTCCTCGTTGACTTCCTCTCTGTCCTCCACCCTGTCCTCTCTGTTCTCATCTCTGTCCTCCTCCCTGTCCTCCTCCCTGTCCTCCTCAATGTCCTCCTCCCATTCCTCCTCTTTATCCTCCTCTCTGTCCTCCTCACTCTCCTCCTCCCTGTCCTCCTCCCTGCCCTCCTATCTGTCCTCCTCCCTGTCCTCCTCCCTGTCCTCCTATCTGTCCTCCTCCCTTTACTCCTCACATACTCCTCTGTCCTCCTCTGTCTTCCTCTCTGTCCTCATCCCTGTCCTCCTTCCTGTCCTCATCCCTGTCCTCCTCTCTGTCCTCCTCTCTATCCTCTCTGTCCTGTCATCTATCTCCTGTACTCCTTGTCCTCATCCATGTCCTCCATCCTGTCCTCATCCCTGTCCTCCTCTCTGTCTTCCTCTCTGTCCTCCTCCCTGTCTTCTCCTGGTTCTCCTCTCTGTCCTCCTCCCTGTCTTCTCCTGGTTCTCCTCTCTGTCCCCCTCCCTGTCTTCTCCTGGTTCTCCTCTCTGTCCTCGTCCATGTCTTCCTCCATGTCCTCCTCCCTGTCCTACTATCTGTCCTCTCTGTCCTCCTCCCTGTCTTCCTCTCTGTCCTCTTCCCTGTCCTCTCTGTTCTCCTCTTTGTCCTCCTCTCTGTCCTCCTTCCTGTTCTCCTTTCTGTCCTCCTTCCTGTACTCCACCCTGTCCTCTCTTTTCTACTCCCTGTCCTCCTCCCTGTCCTCCTTCCTGTCCTCCTTTCTGTTTTCATCTCTGTCCTCCTCTCTGTCCTCCTTTCTTTCCTCCTCCCTGTCCTCCTTCTGGTTCTCCTCTCTGTCCTCCTCCCTGTCCTTAATCCTTTCTGACCGCTTCTCTCTCCTCCTCCCTATTGTCCTTTCTGTCATGCCTGTCCTCCATCTGTCCTCCTCCCTATCCTGCTCTCTGTCATCCTCCATGTCCTCCTCCCTGTCCTCCTCTCTGTTCTCATCTCTGTTCTCCTCCCTGTCCTCTTCTCTGTCCTCCTCTCTGTTCTCCTCTCTGTCCTCTTCTATGTCCTGCTCCCTGTCTTTTTCTCTGTCCACCTCCGTGTCCGACTCTCTGCCCTCTCTGTCATCCTCCATGTCCTTCTCCCGGTTTTCCTCTCTGTCCTCCTCCATGTCCTCCTCTCTGTCCTCCTCGCTGTCCTCCTCTCTGTATTCTCTGTCCTGTCCTCTCTGTCCTCCTCTCTCTCCTCTTCCTTGTCCTCCTCCATGTCCTCCTCCTTGTCCTATTCCCTGTCCTCATCTCTGTCCTCCTCTCTGTCCTCCTCTCTGTTCTCCTCCCTTTCCTCCTCTCGGTTCTCCTATCTGTCCTTCTCTCGGTCCTCCTATCTGTTCTCCGCTCAGTCCTCATCTCTGTCTTCCTCCCTGTCCTCCTCTCTCGCCTCCTCCCTGTCTTCCTCTCTGTCCTCTTCCCTGTCCTCCTTTCTGTTCTCATCTCTGTTCACCTCCCTGTCCTATTGCCTGTCCTCCTCCATGTCCTCCTCCATGTCCTCCTCTCTGTCCTCCTCTCTGTCCTCCTCTCTGTCTTCTCTGTCCTGTCCTCTCTGTCCTCCTCTCTCTCCTCTTCCTTGTCCTCCTCCATGTCCTCCTCCCTGTCCTATTCCCTGTCCTCATCTCTGTCCTCCTCTCTGTCCTCCTCTATGTTCTCCTCCCTGTCCTCCTCTAGGTTCTCCTATCTGTCCTTCTCTCTGTCCTCCTATCTGATCTCTGCTCAGTCCTCATCTCTGTCCTCCTCCCTGTCCTTCTCTGTGTCCTCTAATCTGTCCTCCTCATTCTCCTCCTCCCTGTCCTCTTTCCTGTCCTCCTCTCTGTCCTCTTCTCTGTCCTCCTCTCTATCCTCCTCCCTGTTCTCCTCCCGGGTCTTCTATCTGTCCTCCTCTCTATCTTCCTTCCTGTCCTCTCCTGGTTCTCCTCTCTGTCCTTCTCCCTGTCCTCCTCTCTGTCCTCCTCCCTGTACTCCTCTCTGGCCTCCCCTTTATCATCTCTGTCCTCTGTGGGTGGCTTCACCCCAGTCCCATGGTCCATGTCCAATGCCCAGTCAGGCTCAGTGCTGGGTCCTCACTGGGGGTCAGAAGGCAGTCCATAGGAGATTTTCTGTCCCTCTCTCCCGCTCCCCCTCTCTCTGTCTCTAAAACCAATAAAAACATGGAAAAGAAAGTCAGGACTTGTATGGCTGCTATTACCATTCCTTCCTAGCCTTTACATTTGTGAAAGTTGTGTATTTTTTTTTCCGATTCACAAACAAAAATTAGTCTAATAAAAGAAATCAAAGACATGGAAAGGTAAATTAAAAAAAACACAAGATTCGCCTTGACTGGTTTAGCTCAGTGGGGGGAGAGAACTTCGATCTGCAGACTGAGGGGTCCCAGGTTCACTTCAGGTCACCAGCCTGTTCCTTGTTTGCGGGCACATCCTCCGTAGAGAATGTGCAGGAGGCAGCTGATCAATGTCTCTTACTCTATATCCCTCTCTCTTCCATTCTGTAAAATATCAGTAAAATATGTTTTTTTTAAAAACCCACAAGACTCAAAGTGTCTTTTTTTAGTGTCTTTAATACATTTTTACTGAGGGGTTAATGGAAAAATAGGAGGCATATGTAATACTTTAAATAATGAAAACAATACTCATAGGAAAACTGACATATATATATATATATATATATATATATATATATATATATATATATATATATATATATATATATATATTTGTGTGTGTGTGTGTGTGTATAGATTGGCTCAGTGGCTATAGACCGAAAGGTCTCAGGTTCAGTTCTGATCAAGGGCTGGTCAACCTTGGTTGCAGGTTCCTTCCCTGGTCAGGGCTCATGCAGGAGGCAACCAATCGATGTGTTTCTCTCACATCGATGTTTCTCTCTGTCTTTCCCTCTCTCTCCCACTCTCCCTAAAAATTCAATGGAAAAAATATCCTCGAATGAGTAATAACAAAAAATAAAATATATATATTTTTTAATTTCAGAAAGGAAGGAAGAGGGAGAGATAGAAACATCAATGATGAGAGAAAATCATTTTTTGGCTGCCTCCTACACGCCCCCTACTGGGGATGGAGCCCACAACCCAGGCATGTGCCCTGACCAGGAATCGAACTGTGACCTCCTGGTTCATAGGTCAACACTCAACCACTGAGCCAGGCCAGCCGGATTCATAGTGTCTTTTTGAAGACAACAACATTTTCATTTTAATAAAATTCAATTTGTTATTTTTAAAAATAAAATAGTCTTCCATAATCACCTTGCTGAGCTTTCCCCAACATTGGCAATGTGGGGTACATTCTTGCATGTCTTACAAATGCTAATACTAATGTAATAACAAACGAATAATTATTGTTAATACTGAAAATAAGAATAATAATATTGAATTATTATTATCCTCCACTTACAGTCAGAAGGGATGAAAGGTTTGGGAAAGGGCTGGTTCAACAGAAGTTCTGACAGAAAAGAAGAAAAAGGAAAAGGAAAAGCTCAGAGGGAGCTTCAGCTTCAGGGCCTCTGTCGCCACCAGCTGGCCGGAGGCGGTAACGCGGCCCGTGGGCTCCCTCTCCACCAGGTGCTCCTGGGACTGCCCTCCCCTCCCCTCCCCTCCCCTCCATCCCCCCCCCCCTCCCCCCGCTCTGTGCCACTTCCTGGCAGCCATGAGGGAGGGGGACTCTGGCCCTGGCACCTGAACAGAGGCTGGAATTCTGGGTAGGTCTGTCCCAGGAAGACACTGAAGATGATGGAACTTTTCTAAATGATGGTTATTAAGACCAACATTCAATTAACCACACTAGAGGAGAGCCTGGACTTCTTCCCATTCTCTCCGCAGAAAACAAATTATGAAACTGGTATTATATGGAGACCAAGGAGTATGCAGCCCTAACAATGTAGAAAGAGAAATAAAGAGACATGTAAGTCACACAGTAATAGTAGTTGTTGTTACTACTGTCTTTTGAATGTTGTCTTACTAGTCATCTTATTTAACGTTTGTGATTCATTGTTATCATTTTTCTTAAATAACTGCACACATCCCCCCCCCCCCCCTGAAATGAATAAGATGCAGGCCCCACAAATTCTGCCTGTGCCTGAGCTTGGGTGTACTTGAGGCTGCTCTTTTTTAATTTTCTTTAATCCTCACACAGGGATATTTTTTCTATTGACCTTTAAAGAGAGAGAGTGGAAGGAAGGGAGGATAAGAGAGAGAGAGAGAGAGAGAGAGAGAGAGAGAGAGAGAGAGAGAAACATCGATGTGAGAAACACACATGGACTGTTTACCTCTGGTCCAAATTGGACCAGGGAGTCAAACCTGACACTTGGGTCTGTGGCCAACGCTCTAACCACTGAGCCATCAGCCAGGCGACAGGGTTGCTTCTGAAAGAGCACAGAACTGCAGGCTGAGATCAGCTTCCAGAGGTCTTTCACTCACTGGGCCCTGTCCTCAGAGCGGCCTGGCTTCCTTCCTCACACTCACACACTCACACACTCATACACTCTCACAGCCACCTGAGGAGGTCACGGCTGAGGAGCCTGTGGATAAAACATGCCTTTGGGCTTTCCTTTCCCAGCCCCCCTGACAGAATCTCAGGCTTCGGCCCGGCCAGCAGCCGCAGGGTGGCTTCTGCCTGTGTGAGCGCCTGGGGCTCTGGTGCCAGTGCTGTTCTCTGGGCGGAGGGTGCGGAGCCTCCATCTGGCCGAGGCCATGGGTACCCCGTCAGCCTCAGGGCCTCCATGTGAGAACATCTCCTTCTGGAGCTGGGGAGCGGGCAGCACAGCGGACGTGAGGCTTCTGTGACTGTGGCTGAGCTACTTCCATGCACAGTCCTGACCGTGAACACACGTGGGGGCGGGTGACGGTGTCAGCAGCAGTGTGATGCCAAGGCTGGAGCTGATGGATGGGTAATAATGTACATACCAGTGAGCACATAGATGCTAGCGCTCACTACATTCTGACCATGTTCTTGTCATTGAAAAGATCTTTCCAAGGGGCTGCTCCAGCCGCCCAGGACCCCCAGAGTCCCACAGCCAGTTCAACACACTGCCCTTTGACCTGTGTGGCCCAGTCCTTGTCGTGGCCTGTCCTCTGCGTGACCTGTCCCCCGGCATGGCCCTGTCCATGGCGTGGCCCTGTCCTCAGCATGGGCCTATCCTCAGCTTGGCCCTGTCCTCCGGTGTATCCCTGTGCTTTCTGCGTGGCCTGTCCTAGGCATGGCCCTGTCCACCAGCGTGGCTCTGTCCTCGGCGTGGCCCTGTCCTCCAGCATGGCCCTGTCCTCCAGCATGGCCCTGTCCTCCGGCGTGGCCTGTCCTCGGCGTGGCCCTGTCCTCTGGCGTGGCCTGTCCTCGGAGTGGCCCTGTCCTCTGGCGTGGCCTGTCCTCCAGTGGGAGTGTGCATGCAGCCGGTCCCGGCCCTAGCTGTGCAGACTCCAGTGGCACAAAGTCTTCCTCTCCCCTTTATCTATTTATTTTTAATATGTTTTATTGATTTCAGAGAGGAAGGGATAGAGATAGACAGAAACATGGATGACTAGAGAGAATCATTGATCAGCTGCCTCTTGCTCGCCCCCTATGGGGGGGGAGGGTTTGATCCCGCAACCCGGGTGTGTGCCCTTGACCAGAACCAAACCCAGGACTCTTCAGTCCTCAGGCCGATGCTCTATCCACTGAGCCACACCCTCTCCTTTTTAAGTACCATAAAGAGAAGCCTTTCCCTGTGAAATGGAAAGAAAAAAATTCCATAAACGCCAGCGGTTTTATAGAAGCCTCGGGTCCTGAATCAGCTGGGGTGAGAGCAGCCGGTCCCAGACCTCCAAGCACATGACAGAGCCCAGCCCCCGGGCGCTGTGGGTCCCGGCCAGTCCAGACCCCTGTGTGAAGGGAGGGCCTGACCCCTCCCTCCAGGACTCGCCATCAGCTGTTGAAGATAAAGTCTAGCCCTGGCCTGTAGATCGAAGAGTTCCGGGTTTGATTCTGGTCAAGGGCAGGGACAGGGTGGCAGGCTCTGCCCAGGCCCGGAACCCTATTTGAGGTGCCTGCAGGAGGCCACCAAACGAAGGGTCTCTCCCACATGGATGTTTCTCTCTGTCTCTCCCGCTCTCTTCCACTGGCTCTAAAAATCAATAGAAACATATCCCTGGGTGAGGGGGAAAAAAAAAAAAAAAAAAGGCAAGAAAATAAAGTCTAGGTTGCTTTTTTAAAAAAACTGTAAAACTATATGTTTGTTGTAGAAAATCCTGTCAGCGGGAATAACATGAAGAAAACATAGTCATGCAGAACTCTGCTGGCCGGAGCCGCCAGGAGCAAGGACCCCCAAGGCCTCAGTGGTGGCTCCTGACGGCTCTCCCTTCCCCAATGCCCTCCCCTGCCTAGCAGAGCTGCTCAGGGAGAGAGACCTCAGCTCCCCAGCCCCGGGCTTGGCCTTGTTAGGGTTAGGATTAGGCTTAGGGTGAGGTTGAGGGGTAGGGTTGGGCTTTGACTTCAGGGAGAGAGCTGTGACAAGTCAGAGAAAATCACCTTCCACTCTGGGGGCACTGGCCGGGGCCCTCCAGAGGTACTTACTGGTCTGGTTGCCTGGCCCCCGAGGGCCGGCTTTCTGCCCCATTCGCGGGGAACTCACTGCCATGAGGACAAGGGAGCCTCTCGCTGGCTTCCAGTCTGGAGCTAAGGGCGGTGGGGCTTTTGCGTCCACTGGCGACCCAGGTCCACATTCACAGGGCCCCAGGGCCCTACCCACTGGAACACTTCCATTTGTTGCCCCTCGGGCCAACCCACTCTTCCCTTGACCGCTACCCGCAGACCACCTGTCCTCCCCGCTGAACCCCCAACCCTTCCCTAGGTAGCTGCTGTCCCCAGGCCTGCCTGCGGGTCACCATGTCCCTGCCCACCAGCCTTTCTCCTGCTTACCTCACCACTTCTTGCTGTTCACCTGGCCCCACCCCCTTTTCTCGGGACCGCCTCCAACTGCACACCTAGCCTAGGCCCTCATTCACTTGACCAGGTTCAGGTGTGGGCCTGGGCCTGCCTCCTCATTCAGGAAGCCCTGCCCCATGGTTCATTGGACCAATGAGCGAACAGCACCTGCCAGGCTGCCCTGCTCCTCAGACACAGAATAGCCCACACCTCTGCGAGCCCTGTCAGGTGCCTAAATCCACCAACCGCACATGGCCCTCTGCTCACAGGGGTCCTCCCAGGTCCCCAGGCGTGGGCAGACCAGCCAGCCCCCCCGCTTCAGGACAGCCATGGGCCTGCGGAGGCTCAGGGGCGGCCCCAACCCAGTTGCTCCCACCAAGGAGAAGGTCATAACAGAGTGTCCTGGGACGCCCACAGCACAGTCTGTGGCCTTTGACATCGGGGAGAGAGCTGTGTCAAGTCCGAGAAAATCACTTGACACTCTGGAGGCACTGCCCGGCACCTCCAGAGGAACTTACTGGTCTGGTTGCTGGGACCCGAGAGCCGGCTTTCTGCCCTATTCAAGGGGAACGCCCTGCCCTGAGGACAAGGGATCCTCTGGCTGGCTTCCAGTCTGGAGCTAAGGGCGGTGGGGCTTTTGTGTCCACTGGCGACCCAGGTCCACATTCACAGGGCCCCAGGGCCCTTACCAACTGGAACACTTCCATTTGTTGCCCCTCGCGCCAACCCACTCTTCCCTTGACCACTACCCGCAGACCACCTGGCCTCCCGACCGAGACCCCAACCCCTCCCTAGGTCCCTGCTGTCCGCAGGACGGCCTGCGGGTCACCGTGTCCCTGCCCACCAGCCTTTCTCCTGCTGACCTCACCACTTCTTGCTGTCTGGGTGGCCCCGCCTCCTGGTTCTCGGGATCTCCTCCAGCTGCTCACCTGGCCCCGCCCCCTGGTTGACTTGACAGGGTTCAGGTGTGGGCCTGGGCCCGCCTCCTCATTCCGGAAGCCCCGCCCCTTGTTCATTGGACCAATGAGCAAGCAGCACCTACAGGGCTTCCCTGCTCCTCAGACACAAATAGCCCCCACCTCTGGGAGCCCTGTCAGGTGCCTAAATTCACCAACTGCACATGGCCCTCTGCTCAATAAACCAGTTTTGGCAATGAGATTTATTTTTATTCAAATTTTCAGTATTATTTTATTTCCCCATCAAATCCCACTCTATTACTTTATGTGCAAGGCACTGTACACTTACACAGATAGCTCTGCTAATGAAGAGGATGTAGTTTTATGAATACAGACTTGAACACCAGAGGTAGAATTAGTATAAGAGGTATAGAGAGATGCACCCCCAAAGATGAATTCCTTTCTTACCAAAGTGTGGGGTGCTACACTCTCCCTTTTGCCTTCCCGATGGTGGGTGGGCCTGCTGAATTGGCTGATCCCTCTCTCAGACAAGATTCCCTGGCCAGTGAGGCAGGACGAAGCCTCCAGATCACCTTTCCCCAGTGGCAATTCCTGCCTTCCCAGTGGGCCCTTGCAATGCTGGCTGGAACCAGGGATAGTGCCCCTGAGTCCCCCTGCTCTGTCTGCATTTGTGAAGTGTGGATGTAACGCGGCTTCTAAACTTCCTTCACCCAGACCGATTTAGAGAAAAGAAGCTCTGTCCCCCAAATGGGTCTGTGCCTTAGAGTCACTGGGGAATTCTAACAATTCCAAACCTGCACTGCATCCGACTCACTAGGTTAGAGAGACACTGGTATTTTTGGAAGCTCCTGGGGAGAGTTCAGTGTCCAGGCAAGCTAGGGAATGACTGCCTTAATGTGCTAGATTGGGGAAGTTTTCACCTTCAGCACCAGCCCCCACATGGCCTGACAAGCAGCCAGAGCTTCAGGCATAGAGGGGTCTCCATGCCGAGCTGCTGTGCTGTGTCTGTCTCAGTGTTGTTTTTGGTCAGGCTGTGGAGGGACTGTCTCACTTGATGTTGTGTTTTGTTTTCCAACAGCAGGAATGTGGCTCCACAAGGGTGCATGCTTTAAATCAACAGAGTGCTGCAGGCTTTACATCAGAACAATGTAAGTTGGTCAGGTGATGGGGCCGCGTAGGTGCCATTAGGATTGTTTACTGTTGAAACCAGCCACCTGCTCTGTGCATGGACCTCGGCTCCTTTTTGGAAACATTTTCCTATGAGTGAAGGAGTAGTCACTCTTTTTCTGATTAATGACTTAGGGTATAAGGAACACATTTTTATTTTTTATTTTTTTTTGAGATTTAAGTTTACCTGATTTCTCTAATCATTCACATGTATGGCTGTCCAGATGTGCTCAACCAATACCCTCAGCTTCCCTGGAGAACTTGTCTTATTTTCTTTATCTAACCTTTATTCTCTCTTATTGTGTCAGGTAGATTTGGTGAATATCAGAGGAACTGACATTGTAGATGGAAACCACAAGCTGATGCTGGATTTGGTGTGGAGTATCATTTTGCACTGGCAGGTGAGGGATTTTCAGTCACTTATTACTGGTCATTGGAAATGTGTCCTTTGTGTATTCGTTTCTTAGCTCTGCATCACAGAGCACCACAAACCGGGTGGCTTCAACAACAGAAGTTATTTTCTCCCAATTCTGGAGGCTACAAATCTGAGATCAACGTGTCAACAATGATTTTTTTTTCCCCCTGCAGCCTCTTTCCTGGGCTTGTGGTTCCTTTTTCCCTTTGTCTCCACATGGTCATCCCTCTGTGTGTGTCATATCCTAATCTTTGCTTCTGATGCCAAGAAACTAGTCATATTGGATGAGACCTCTCCCCTCCATATGATCTCCACTTGCCTTAATGACCTCTTTCAAGGGTCTCTAAATAAAGTCACATTACAAGGTACTGGGGGATAGGACTTCAACATAGAATTTTGGGGAGGGCACAATTCAATGCCTAACTGCCTAACAGTTTGGAATGAAAGAAACTGACAAACTGCTCTATTTTCCTAGCCTAGACAAAAAGAAGATGCCTTTTTAAAATATTGAATTTAAAAATTTCAGACATCAAAACCTTGCTAAAATAGCTTAAAGAATTTCCAGGTACTGTTACTCAGATTCCCCAAAGGTTAACAATTGTCTATATTTGTGTTTTCTTTTTGCCTAAATACTTCAGTGTGTATTTTCTGAAAACAAATTGTTCTCTTAAAATCAAGGAGTTCTCTTACGTAACTACTATACATTAACATAATATAAAATGTGTACAATAACATTAATAGTTCTAACTTACTTATCATGTCTCTTTTATCTTCTTTAATCCGGAATAGTTTCTGAGTGTGTTTTATGATATTGTCATTTTTGAGGAGCGCTGGACAGTTATTTTGTAGAATCTCCCTTTCTGTGGGTTTGGCTGATACTTTCTCATGATTAGATTCAGGTTCCTCAATTGGGGCAGGCATGCCGCAAAGGTGACGTTGATTTGTTCTCAGTGCACTCACCTGGAAGCACACACTGTCCGTTAGGCTTGTTCTGGCAGAGTCAACGTTCATTGTTTGGGTACTGTGGTATCTGCCTATGCCTCCACCAAACGTGACTGCCCTATGTTATTAAAAATGTCTTGTGAGATATACTTGGAGACTGTGTAAATATTCAGCTACTTATCAAATCTTCCCCATTAGTTTTAAGATCCATTCATAATTCTTAGCTGAGCAGTTATTATTATGATGCTTGGCTAATAGTAAATTTCTAATGTCATTGTTCCTTTTACATTGTAAGGAAGGGCTTTCCCTTGTCTCTTGTTTATCTGTCTGTCCATCCACTTTTTTATTCATTCAATGTACACACAGTGTACACTCAAGGATTTTTAATATTTAATAGGCTGTAATTTTTTGCTGTTATTGTTTTCTAGAGGCCTGGTGCATGAAAATTCATGCCCTGGGGGGGAACAGGGGTCTCTCAGCCCGGCCTGCCTCCTCTCATGGTCTGGGAGCCCTAAGGGGATGTCCTACTGATGGCTTAGGCCTGCTCCCCATGGGCCTAAGCTGCAGCCTGGCCTTCCTCTGTGAGAGGCAATCAGGCCAATCAGGGGAAGGTGCTGCCCCCATCACCACGTTGTTGTTGTCACTGCTGGACGCAGCCACCTGCCCTTAGCCCTTGCAGCTGCTGCAGCTGCTGAATACCCTCAGCGCTTTCAGCCGCCCCTCCCTGCTTGTCCGGAAGAACATCTGGAAGGATATCCAGAAGACATCTGCTTATCAAGTATAATTAGCATATTACCCTTTTATGAAAATAGATTTTGACGCTTAAATTATACTAAATTTTGCCCATGTGATTGACCCCTCCTTAAATCAGATCTGTGTCCTTTTGACATATCCATATCATTCTTTGAGCACTTCCTTAAAACACATGTATTTCTTTAGAATAATACTGTGCAATATTAGTTCTTGATTATAATCGGGAAAGTTACTTCATTCTTTGATTTTGCATTCAGTCAAAAAAGTCTTCCTTGCATCCTTATCTTTTGTAGAAAATCAAAACAGTTGCTTTTCTATCAAAAGTTCTTTGTAAATGTATAGTATTAAAATATTACTCTTTTAGGGATTATGAAAGTAACATATATTGTAACTGAATCTAATATGAGTATTGTTAAGATATAGAAAGTACTATGGTAATGTATAATGGTGAAGTAAAAAATCACCTTCTAAATTCTAGTACTTCAAAATAATCGCTGTTTAAAGGGAAATTTGAAATAAATTGAATCACCAGTGACCTGATCCCTATGGTTAAGTAATGAAATAGTTCTCATGCAAGGACTCGATCCCAGTAGCTGCTTTACGTCATAGGCGGACATGGATTCTCCGGCAGGTGAAAGATGTCATGAAGGACATCATGTCAGCCTTGCAGCAGACAAACAAGGAGAAGATCCTGCTGACCAGGGTGCGCCTGTCCACCAGGCCATACAGCCAAGTCAATGTCCTCAACCTCACCACCATCTGGACAGACGGGCTCGCCTTTAACGCCCTGCTCCACCGACATAAGTGAGAATGACTCTCCTTAGTTGTGGGATTTCCAGATGTGTATCTCCTCCCTCCCTCCCTCACTGCTCCTCCCTAAAGCCCCTCCCCACTAGCCCTGCTGTCCTCTCAGTACACGTCCTACCAAAATATTAAGAAAGGTGAAATCATGGAAAAAATCTAACCACCAAGTCTTTATTCTGTGGACTTAAATGGCACAGCATAGCCACAGCTGCTTCTACATATTCATAAGTTAAAACATGTAAAATGATTCACATAGTTCAGTCCCACTCATTAAGCACTAATCAGAAATATATGCAAAGAATTGTGCTAGTGTCCATTCTTATACCAAAAGGAAAGTTCTATAATTCAGTGCAGTCCCGACTTATTATACAAAATTATTTTTTTCATGAAATTTATAAACAGATTCTAAATATATGAAAGACCAAAAGCCCATGAAGAGCCAGTACAATTGTGAAACAGAACTAGGCTGAAGTACTTCTCAAAGAAAACCCAAAAGTAATGATGAAGCTACATTAATTAAAACTATGGTGCTATAAATAAGTACGCTAATTTAATTACAGGCTGAACCATATGAAATTGCCCGTGCTTGACTGTTATTTTGACATGTAACAATGGCAGTTTCTATACTCAACCTAACAGAATAAAGGACTCAGAAATAGCTCCATCCTGATATATAACTGAACTGATTGCTATTAAAATAGATGGTATGGGACAACTGGTTACCCATATGAAAGTAACTGAGTTGGATCTTTACCTCACCTTACCCACAAATAAATTTCAGATGCATCAAGTATTTAAATGTGAAAGGTGAAATTTCTTATATGTTTTATTGCCATTTTAAATAATTTATTGTTTCAAGTTTTGTTTCCTGTATATGCTGCGCTTATATATAAAAATATAATTGATACCACTACATCTTAGATCTAGAAACTTGTTAAAATTTTAAAAAATTAAGTTTGTTTCTGCAGACTTAACGCAGTTTTGGTAGACCATCCATAGATTATAATAGTCTCCTCCGCTCCCCTCCCCTCCACCCTCTTCCTCTTCCTTCTCTTCCCCTCCCCTTCTCTTTTCCCCCCTACTCATTTGTGCCTTGCCTTTCAATACAATATTGATTTGAATTGGTAATAATGAGACGAATATTTTGTTCTTGAAAATGAAGGGCATTTTTTTTAATGTTTTACAATAATAATGATATTTGCTGTAGCTTTTTTTGAGATATATAATTAAAATCTCGTTAGAGAACTTCAACACCCGATCTTTTTCACTATATCAGTTTAGAGAGGTTAACTGTTCCTAGTTGGATAAGACATGTAGTCAGAAAACTTGAGTTTTAGCCTAAACTTTTTTCCATTAACTACCTAATTGGTTCAATAAGTGTGTTTATAGTACTTTTCCTGTGTTAGGCTCAGGTTGTATAACAGAGAAAAACACCCCTATCTCCTTGGGGTTTATGTGCAATTAGAGGGAGGCAGACAATAAAGAAAGAATAGGAAATGTGAGTTGTGTAGCAAAAAGCTGTGGTAAACATGCTGAAGAGAAATGTAGCTGGCAAGAGGGGAGGCCAGTGGGTGCAGGGTGTGAGTGGGAGGAGTAATAGTAGAGGAAGTCTGAAAGGAATCAGGGGTGGAGTGGGCGAGGCAATCCCAGGAGGTAGGTGAGTGTAGGATGCAATAACAGATGGAGTGCACAAAAATGATCAACTTTTGTGTAAGTCAGCACACAAAATGTCCAGTTTTTAGGATTAACAGAAAATCTAGATAGACATGAAATACTAAGCAATGTAGTATGGAGAGTGTGAGTGGAGGGCAATTCTCTCAGGACGTTTGGTTTAGGAATATCCTGTGTAAAGTAGATTTTCCACTCTGCTAACATTGGTCTTTCAATAAGAGAATTAATTCATTAGTATTAATGGTGGTAATTGATTATTTAGGTTAATTTTTCATTTTTTTACCTATTTATTTTGAACTTTTTATTTATTTTTCTATGTCTTTTTTCTTTTATCTTATATTAATAGGTTCATCCTCCTCTTATTTTTCTTTTACTATTTGGAAAGTATTATATACTATTTTTAATCTTCTAGTGATTACTCTAGAAAATATAATAGGTATGTTTAGCCAATACAGGAAACTTAGAATATTTTATCCATTGTTTTTATTTTTATAAGTTACTTTAAAATACTATATATTTGACAAAGTTTTGGTATATAAAGATAAACTTTTTAATTTAAACTCACAAACAAAATAATCCTAAACCGCAATGTGTTAGATTATAACAATGACCACTTCATTTCCACATGTGTTGTCTTCAATGTATTTTATTTGTGTGGTATTTTCCGACCTGATCTCTTCAGCTGGGATAGAGTTGTCAAGATGTCCCCTACTGAGAGACTTGAAGATGCCTTCAGCCAGGCTCAAATGTACTTGGGAATTGAAAAGCTTTTAGATCCTGAAGGTATTGTTCAGTGCTTAAGTTTAATCTTGATTTTGCTGCAAAATTTTGGATATTTGAAGAGCAGTGTTTTTTGTTGTTGTGGTTTGTTTTTTTTTTAGGAGGAATTATGAGAACTGTGCAGTGTTCTTTCGTTTGAAACATGGTGCAAGTCATTTTATCGCAGTTATCGGGACTTTTGTACTTAACAATTTGTAGGATCCTGTAGGAGGAAATTTAATTTCCTCATTGGCGAATAGTTATTTGATACCAGCAGAAAAGTTAAAGTTTTAAGAAAATACAATTATTAGATAACCAATTCAGTATTTGGTTTAATTTTACTGAAATGCAGTTTTATACTAGTACTAGGGCCCGGTAAAAGAAATTCATGCACGGGGAGGGGGTGGTGGTGAGGGGAAGGGGTGTCCCTTAGCCCGGCCTGCACCCTCTCCAATCTGGGACCCCTTGGGGGATGTCTGACTGCTGGGATCGGGCCTAAACCAGCATTCAGACATCTCTGTCACAATCCGGGACTGCTGGCTCCTAACTGCTCACCTGCATATGATGTGAAAACTTTAGTTACAAATGTTGTGGAATTTAATTCTAGACTTACTTTTATAATGTTAATAAAATCTGGCATTATCTTAAATGTCAGCGTATCTTTGAGCATTTGGGAAAAGCTTATAGGGAAGAATTTAAAGAAATAAGATACTGAACAAAATTAAGAAATTGTCTACACCTTTTCTCTTCTGTCATTATATGAAACATAAACTTAATGAGCTATGGTACTGCAAAAATTATATAATAGTATTGTTTATGGGTTCTGAGGATAGTTATTTTATATCTCCTACTGAGCTGTTCACATATTTTGTACATCTAATTTAAGCTGGTCTTTATTTCTTTCCCCTTTTGTTGCTGTTCAGCTTTCTGACAAGAAATCCATAATTATATATTTAACATCTTTGTTTGAGGTGCTATCTCAGCAAGTCACCATAGATGCCATCCATGAAGTAGAGACTCTCCCAAGGAAATACAAGAAAGAATGTGAAGAAGGAGATATTAATATACAGGTAAAGGTAAATTTTTATTGAAATGTTTGACTGGCTGTCTTTGTTATCTCTTAGGTACCAGATAAAAACACTTTTAGAAGATAGTTTTTCTTTCCTTGTAAAAGAATGTTTTAATTAATTTTAGAAAGAGAGGAAGGGAGGGAGAGAGAGAGAGAGAGAGAGAGAGAGAGAGAGAGAGAGAGAGAGAGAGAGAGAGAGACATTGATTGGCTACCTCCTACTGGAGACTGTGCCCAAAACCCAGTCATGTGCCCTAACCAAGAATCAAACTGATGACCTCTTGGTGCATAGAGGAAACGCTCCACCAACTGAGCAACATTGGCCAGGGCAGAGGATTTTCTTTTCTTTTTTTTATTGATTTTTTTTGGCCCCCTCCCTCCCTCTCACACATACCCTCCCTCCCCAGAGTTTTGTGTCCATTGGTTGTACTTATATGCATGTATACAAGTCCTTTGGTTGATCTATTATCTCCCCCAGATCTTCCTCCCCTCTCCACTGTAATTTGACAGTCTGCTTGTTGCTTTACTGTCTCTATATCTATCTTTTGGTTCATCAGTTTATAATGTTCTTTATTATCCATAAATGAGTGAGGTCATGTGGTGTTTCTCTTTCATTGATTGGCTTATTTCACTCAGCATGATGTTCTCTAGTTCTATCCAGGTTGCTGCAAATGATGAGAATTCCTTCTTTTTTATGGCAGGATAGTATTCCATTGTGTAGATATACCATGGTTTTTGGATCCAATCATCTGCTGACGGGCACCTAGGCTGTTTCCAAATTCTGGCTACTGTAGATTGTGCTGCTATGAACATAGAGGTGCATATATCCTTTCTGATTGGTGTTTCTAGTTTCTTGGGATATATTCCTAGAAGTGGGTCAAATGCGAGTTCCATTTTCAGTTTTTTGAGGAAACTCCACACTGTACTCCACAGTGGTTGCACCAGTCTGCATTCCCACCAGCAGTGCACGAGGGTTCCTTTTTCTCTGCAACCTCGCCATCATTTGTCATTTATTGATTTGTTGATGTTGGCCATTCTGACAGGTGTGAGATGATACCGCATTGTTGTTTTCATTTACATCTCTCGGACAATTTGTGACTTAGAGCATGTTTTCATGTGCCTTTTGGCCTTCCTTCTGTCTTCTTTTGAAAATATTCTATTTAGGTCCCTTGCCCATTTTTTAATTGGATCATTCATCTTCCTTTTATTTAGTTATATAAGCTGTCTGTAAATGTTGGAGATTAAGCCTTTATCTGTGGTATTATTTGAAAATATGTTCTCCCACACCATGGGCTTTCTTGTTGTTTTGTTGATGGTTTCTTTTGCTGTAAAAAAGCTTTTTATTTTGATGTAGTCCCATTTGTTTATTTTCTCTTTTGCTTCCATTGCCCTAGGGGCAGTATCAGTGAAGAAGTTCTTTTGGCATATGTCTGAGATTTTGCTGCATGTGGATGCTTCTAGTATTTTTATGGTTTCCCGTCTGATGTTTAAGTCCTGTATCCATTTTGAGTTTATTTTTGTGAGTAGTTTAAGTTGGTGATCTAGATTCAATCTTTTGCATGTATCTGTCCAATTTTCCCAACACCATTTATTGAAGAAACTGTCTTGACTCCATTGTATATTCATGCCTCCTTTGTCAAATATTAATTGAGCATAGTGATTTGGGTTGATATCTGGGTTCTCAATTCTATTCCATTGATCTATATGTCTGTTCTTGTGACAGTACCAGGCTGTTTTGAGAACAGTGGCTTTGTAATATAGTTTGAAGTCTGGTATTGAGAACCCTCCTACTTTACTCTTCTTTCTCAGGATTGCTGTGGCTATTCAGGGTCTTTTATTGTTCCAAATGAACTTTTGGAGAGTTCTTTCTAGGTGAGTGAAATATGTCATTGGTATTTTAATGGGGAGTGCATTGAACCTATAGATTGCTTTAGGAAGAATGGACATTTTGATGATGTTGATTCTACCAGTCCATGAACATTGTATGTTCTTCCAACTCTTTACATCTTCCTCTATCTCTTTTTTCAGTGTCCTGTAGTTTTATGCATATAGGTCCTTTACTTCCTTAGTTAAATTTATTCCTAGATATCTTAATTTTTTTGTTGCGATGGTAAATGGAATTGCTTTTTTAGTCTCTGTTTCTATAGTTTCACTGTTGGTGTATAGAAATGCCATGGATTTCTTGGCATTAATTTTGTATCCTGCTACATTGCCAAATTCATTTATTAAGTCAATTAGTTTTTTAATGGAGTCTTTTGGTTTTTTTATGTGCAATATCATGTCATCTGCAAATAAGGATAACTTTACTTCTTCTTTTCCAATTTGGATGCCTTATTAGACAAGAGTCTAATTGCAATGGCTAGTACTTCCAGTACTATGTCAAACAGGAGTGGCGAGAGTGGGCATCCCTGTCTTGTTCCTGTTCTTAGAGGGAATGGTTTTAGTTTTTGCCCATTGAGTATAATGTTGGCTGTGGGTATATCATATATAGCTTTTATTATGTTGAGTTATGATCCTTGTACTCCCACCTTGTTGAGAGTTTTTATCAGGAAAGGGTTCTGGATTTTATCAAATGGTTTTTCTGCATCAATTGATATGACTATATGATTTTTATCTTTCAATTTGTTTATGTGATGTATCACGTTTATTGATTCGCAGATATCATCCTTGCATTCCTGGAATAAATCCTACTTGGTCATGGTGTGTGATCTTTGTGATGTTCTTCTGGAGTTGATTTGCTAGAATTTTATTGAGGATTTTGGCATCTATGTTCATGAGGGATATTGGCCTGTAATTCTCTTTCATTGAGTTGTCTTTATCTGGTTTTGGTATTAGGGTGATGGTATTAGAGTTCATAGAAGGAGTTTGGAAGTGTTCTTTCCTCTTGGATTTTTTGGAATAGTCTGAGGAGGATAGGTTTTAGTTCTTCCTTGAATGTTTGGTAAAACTCTCCTGTGAAGGCATCTGGCTCTGGGCTTTTGTTTTCTGGAAGCTTTTTGATGACTGTTTCAATTTCTTCCCAAGATTTTACTGCACAATTTTGGATATTTGAAGAGCAGTGTTTTTTGTTGTTGTGGTTTGTTTTTTTTTAGGAGGAATTATTAGAACTGAGCAGTGTTCTTTCGTTTGAAACATGGTGCAAGTCATTTTATCGCAGTTATCGGGACTTTTGTACTTAACAATTTGTAGGATCCTGTAGGAGGAAATTTAGTTACCTCATTGGCGAATGGTTATCTGATACCAGCAGAAAAGTTAAAGTTTTAAGAAAATATAATTATTAGATAACCAATTCAGTATTTGGTTTAAAATTACTGAAATGCAGTTTTATACTAGTACTAGAGGCCCAGTACAAGAAATTCATGCACGGGGAGGGGAGTGGTGCTGAGGGGAAGGGGTGTCCCTTAGCCCGGCCTGCACCCTCTCCAATCTGGGACCCCTTGGGGGATGTCTGACTGCTGGGATCGGGCCTAAACCAGCATTCAGACATCTCTCTCACAATCCGGGACTGCTGGCTCCTAACTGCTCACCTGTATATGATGTGAAATCTTTAGTTACAAATGTTATGGAATTTAGTTCTAGACTTACTTTTATAATGTTAATAAAATCTGGCATTATCTTAAATGTCAGTGTATCTTTGAGCATTTGGGAAAAGCTTATAGGGAAGAATTTAAAGAAATAAGATACTGAACAAAATTAAGAAACTGTCTACACCTTTTCTCTTCTGTCATTATATGAAACATAAACTTAATGAGCTATGGTACTGCAAAAATTATATAATAGTATTGTTTATGGGTGCTAAGGATAGTTATTTTATATCTCCTACTGAGCTGTTCAATATATTTTGTACATCTAATTTAAGCTGGTCTTTATTTCCTTCCCCTTTTAGATGTTGCTGTTCAGCTTCCTGAAAAGAAATCCATAATTACGTATTTAACATCTTTGTTTGAGGTGCTACCTCAGCAAGTCACCATAGATGCCATCCGTGAAGTAGAGACTCTCCCAAGGAAATACAAGAAAGAATGTGAAGAAGGAGATATTAATATACAGGTAAAGATAAATTTTTATTGAAATGTTTGACTGGCTGTCTTTGTTATCTCTTAGGTACCAGATAAAAATACTTTTAGAAGATTTTTTTTTCTTTCCTTGTAAAATAATGTTTTAATTAATTTTAGAAAGAGAGGAAGGGAGGGAGAGAGAGAGAGAGAGAAACATTGATTGGCTGCCTCCTACTGGATACTGTGCCCCAAACCCAGTTATGTGCCCTAACCAAAAATCAAACTGATGACCTCTTGGTGCATAGGGGAAACGCTCCAGCACATGAGCAGCAATGGCCAGGGCAGAGGATTTTTTTTCTTGACTGAGAACATCTTGGCTTGTTCACTTGCATATGCCTTGGAAGTTCAATTTATCAGTTAGCTGCTGATAACTGAAGGAGCAGTGATTTCTCATCATTTGGTCACCATCTTCCTTCAGTGTCATTTTGTATGACAGATGGTTTCTCTAATGTCAGCTTTGCTTTGTTCTAAGTACGAGTGTTCTTTTTCTGCTTTTCATTTTGTCTTTAGCAAAAGGATTTTTACCATTATATTTTCACTAGGGCTATCAAAATACAAGGTTTATTTTTTCTTTCATTTAGAAGGAATGACAATATGTTATTCTGCGGGTTTTTCACTTCAGGATTTATAATACTTTTACTCATTAGGATAAAGATTCATTTTTTAAAATAAAGTCATGAATTTTTTCCCTGAATTATCCTGCCCTGAATAAGTACATATTTAATGTTTGTGGGATATAGATGTTTCTTTAAACCCAACAGGAATAAATGAAATCACTCAGACCAAGTACACTGAGTGAAGAAAACAGGGCCCAGGCTTAATTTTGAGGAGATTCATGACTTACAGATTGGCTGCAGAGTGGGGAGGAAAACCAGTGTGGGGTTCCCCAGGGAGAGAAAGGAGGGTTTCAGGAGATTGGGCAGTCAGCCATGCAGTGGGGCTGAGAGTTTAAGTTAAGAAAGAGGGTGACCAGATCTCTAGGTTTGCTTGGGACAGTTTGGTTTATGCGGGTTGTCCTAGCATCATTTTTATAAAAATGTCCTAGTTTGTTGGCTAATAACATGGTCACCGTAAAGGTGGTGTTAGAAAAGTGGATTTGTCAGTGGGAAGGTGTTTGGTGACATTGGCAAAAGCCTTTTCAGTTGGGTGTTGGGGGACCAACACCAAAACTGAAAGGGACTGTTAACAAATCGGAGCTGTCGAATCCATGAGAATTTCTTATGTTTCCCCTCTACATTGCTGTATGTTTGAAACATATAAACATTGTGGATGGGAAGTGGTTAAGTGAAGATGGGCTGTCAGCAGATTTTAAAGAAGTTTTGCTCTAAAAGGGAACCAATGAACAAAAAAGAGTTCATTTGTTTATAAGATTCTAAAGTAAATAAAAATATTCCATGGTTTGGGATGAATTTATTCCCATGGGTTTAAAACAACAACAACAACAACAATAAACCCAGACCAGCAAGTGAACTAGAGGTAGCAGCCTCCAAAAATCACCATCGGCAGCCTGTATGTGTGCCTGCCTTTTAGGGTCGAAAATAAAATGCTAACATGCATTTCAGTAAATGCAGTTTCACTAGTGTCGGAGCAGAGTTCTAATCTTCATGTCCTTTTCTTTAACTGAGATTTATCCTTTAAGGCCCAACACCATCCTGCATGCACCTTTCCTATTTTAGCCCTGGCTGAACTCAAACAGCATCTCTTACAGCATCTCTTACTGGGACCACGGAGTCTCCAGCTTTACTAAGAGCCATTTTACTTTTATTCAGAAGTGATTCTAGTAGGTGACTTGTCACTTCCCACGTATGTGAGCATCCCCCTGAGCACAGGATCCAGGAGAGCAGGCTGCTCTGTGTTCTTGAGGTTGCAATACATGCTTTCTGAATAGCTCCAGCCTGGCTTTCCAAGCGCCTGCAAACTGGCTGCATGTCTGAGACACAGTGGGCTCTTCCTGTTGGCTGCTCTCCATGCAGCCTGTCCCTGTTGAACAAACACCTCATCTTCATGCTGCCTGGGGGTTTCCTCTCGGCTTTGTTTTCCTAGAGCTCAGCACCTGAGGAGGAGCACAGGAGCCCGCTGGCTGACACCCCCAGCACCATCACTGAGGTGCACATGGACCTGGACAGCTACCAGACAGCCCTGGGGCGGTGCTAACCTGGCTACTTTCTGCCTAGGACACATTCCAGGAGCAGGACGACATCTCAGGAGACATGGAGAAAGTCAAAGAGCAGTTTGCCACCCACGAGGTAAGTCATCGGTGGCCAGTGAGGGGGCCATGCCCGCCACGATGCCTGTGCCTCCTCGGGCTCTGCCCTGATGTGTGCGCTTCCAGCATTCTGCCCCACGGGAAGGTCATGGCACATTTTAGGACCCCTGACATTTAAATAAGGGCTTTGTTTAAAGTCCGCACGGGCGATTCTCACTGTGCATTGGAATTAGGTCTCAGATTTTAATCTTATTGTAACATGTAACTTCTGTGGAGCCACGGACACAAAGCAGTGCACAGCATTGCTGGTTTCTGAAGTGCATGGTCATCCTTAAAACACCAAGTGGCTAATTAATACAATGCACTCAGTCTTTGGACTTGGAATGTTCCCCAGGAAGCGGTTATTTTTATTTCTTGTACGATTAAGCAAATGTCATAGCCAGTGTTCATGCACACTTTTATACAATGAACATTTCCTACTGTTTTGAGAGTATAGTATATTGCACTGTAGTGATTAGCTTGTATGGAGATTTCTTTTTGATGAAGTAGGTTTATTTTTGGGCCAGTATGTGAGTCGACAGGTCTTATGTGCTGTTTTGGTTTGAAAATAATAGCAATTGTCGGATTCTTTAAGCAGTTTCTCTTGGGTGAGCACGGTGTTTTATTTATTCTGTTTTCTCATAATTCCATGTCATGGTCTCTCAGTATCATCATCAGCATTCACTTAAAATAGTTACTATTAGCAGATGTAATATTGTTTTCTTTGATAGATTCCCCGTTTTTAGTTAGGCCAGTGCCTCTTTCCTATATTCAAAGTTGGGCCAAAGTCCACTTTATTTGCACTCTTCATGGCTGCCTTTTTCTGCATCCCTGATATTGAAACAATAATTTATTTACTTTTTTTTTTCAATGAGCTGCTCACAAGTCACAGTGATGTACTCTTCTAGGCTTTTATGATGGAGCTGACTGTGCACCAGAGCAGTGTGGGGAGCGTCCTGCAGGCAGGAAACCAGCTGATAACACAGGGGACTCTGTCCGATGAAGAGGAGTTTGAAATCCAGGAACAGATGACCCTGCTGAATGCTAGGTGGGAGGCCCTCAGGGTGGAGAGTATGGACAGACAGTCCAGGTGAGTGGAAGCTAAGAAATGAACACTTTATTCCACTATGTGTGTTGTCCAGTTGAGTTGAAATAAAGGTCTGTGAATGCAAGATAATGCCTTGTAAAATGTGTGATGTTGCTGGAGTTTTGTATGATCTTGATGTGATAACCAAATTAAAAGGTAGAAGTTGGATTACAGACATCAGGTATAGGAAAGGATATTTTATATGGATAGATATTGATGTGCGGTATCAAATTGGCTAACCATTAACTCAATGTGAAGACAGGACTATGTAGTACTTATTTACAATTTATTACATTTTCCAACGCAGTCCTGCCCTCCTCCCACTCCCCCAGACTCTCATGGTTCTTTCCCCCCTCTCTGTATTGTGTATTAAAGAGCAAACTACATTCCATTGCAATTTCCACCTATTTAATATGCAGGAATTCCTGATTGAAGAAACAATGATTCTGATAGGAATGGTGGCTGCTGTTATTTGCATTCTTGTACTGCATTTAATTGATTCCATTTAGGAGGAAAATGAAAGTGTGTGTGTGTGTGTGTGTGTGTGTGTGTGTGTGTGTTTTGTTTCTATATTTAAAGACTAAGTGCTGCTTTAAATGGTTAGACAGGAGTGAGTTTCCTTGCCCGACACCCCGTACCCCCCACCCCACCCAGATTGTTAGCTGCCAGGAGTGTGTATTGTGTGCATTTGCCTTTGCAAAGGGGAAAAGAAAGTGGGGCTGATGCTGTGTCCCTCCCCACAGGCTGCATGACCTGCTGATGGAGTTGCAGAAGCAGCAGCTGCAGCAGCTCTCCGCCTGGTTGACACTCACGGAAGAACACATTCAGAAGATGGAGACTTGTCCCCTGGATGACTATTTACAATCCTTGAGAAAGCTGCTAGAATATCATAAAGTAAATCTGGCTCGTTTTTTTCTATTCTTCCTCATCAACTATGAAACAGCAGCACCTAGCCTTCTCATGGGCTTCTGTCCTTACTGCAGGGGTGGGACACTTTTCAGTGTCCCCTGCTAATCAGCAGCTTAGAGGCCGGAGTCCATGAGGACATGGCTTTACTAACATTTTATGTGGGTATGTATAGTGCTCTTAAGAAAGCACAGAGCTTCCCTAAGATTCTCAGGGGTTGTTTTGGACCTGTAAGTGGTTAAGAACTCTAGTGTGTGAGCATCAATGCTGTGCAAAGAAGCAAACTCTCAGATTTATCTGTATTACCCTTAAGGAAATCTATTGCTTCTTCTCCAATCTGGAAAAGTATCTGGCACTAAATGAAGAATCAAAATTTAGTGGATAATTTAATTTCATCACAAATTAAGGAGAAAAGTTTTCATAGTCAAGGCAAGGTAACAACTAGCCCCTCTGCAAGTTGTCTGAATAATCTTATTTTTCATTGAAATATCTGGATAACTGATACATACGTATATTCACTGATAAATAAAGTTTTAGGGATATTTTAATACAACTCAAAGGCAGTGTTGGTAGTGTTTAAATAAATTACCTGTATACATACATCTTAGCACCTGCCATGCTCTTCCTGTGTTAGGAGTGAGAATGAAAGTCATCTTTATCTTTATCTGCTTTCCTGGATAGCTATTCAGAATAGCTTCCAACTATCAAATATTATCTACTCATCTCTCAATTTATGCCATGCTACACTAGAGAAAAATGATCTTTGTATAGTTAAATTCAGGACTTTTTAAATTTACCAACTCTACATTCTTACCTTAATTCCTAATATAGGCATTCAACTGATTTATGCTACATTATTATTATTATTATTATTATTATTATTATTATTATTATTTTGGCCATAATTTGGACTGAAAGTGAAGACATCCCACTTGCCATCTTTTATGACACTGCATTTTCAAACTGCTTTGGTTCATACTGAAATGTAAAGATGTATAACGGGCTTGTTTCATTAGTAGAACACTTAGGGTAATGATTGGAAATTTAAAAACGATGCCTTATTAAATGTCCTTAATTACTATTGACAACCAAGGGGATTTTAAATAGGTAAATGTGAGAGAGTAGAGATAATGGTATATCTTAATTTTTTTTCTTTCTCTAGAGCTTGCAAAATGATCTTGAGGCTGAACAGTTGAAGGTAAATTCATTAACTCACATGGTGGTGATTGTTGATGAAAACAGCGGTGAGAGTGCCACAGCTGTTATGGAAGATCAGCTACAGGTAAGGACCCTGAGAAGGAGGTGGAACCCAAGGGGCCTCTGGTCTGAGACCCCAGTACATGTACCCTTATTCTTTACGTCTCATCACACTGTAGAAGAGTAGAAGAACCTACTTTAGGCTGTCCTTCCCACCTGGGGTTCCACAGCTTATGGTGACAGGAGGACCTCGGTACCATTCCTTTCCATCCGCCCTTGGGGTGAGTGGGCAGGATGCTTTATGTGCAATAGTAGCTAGGTTGGGAAGCACAGGAATCAATCTCAACAAGTGGCCCACAGGCTTCTTGCTCAGAATCACTTAAGGAATTTGCTGAAATGTAGATTCCCAGGCTTCAGGCAGACCTGAATTCCTGGGACTGGAGCTCCTTGGATCTGCACTTAAAAAAATGTCCATGCATATTAAAATTTGAGAATTTCAGCTGTGTAGGATTTCCTATCCCTTTTTCTTTGGTGGAGCAATGTGTGAATTTCAATAGCAGTTTTAGGGACTTGTTTTTTTTTTTCTCTCACAAATGTTATGTTATCAAGTCTTTACAAAGAGGTTGTTTGGTATTTCATTTGACTTAATACTGGAATCATCTGCTATGATGTTGTCAGCTTATGATTTTCAGAAACTTTTGGACATGTGTCTTCATTTAAAGTTGGCTAGTGGTTGTGAGACTTTGTGCAGAAGTTCATAGTTATTACAGTAACCTGAGAGGTAGGCATTCGTGTCTAGCCTGTTTAGACAGCGAGTTTTCAGGATGAGGCCTGCTTTCTGGCTCTGTCTTCAACCCGTTGCCTTGTACAAAGCTTTCTCTGGTGTTACATATCAAAATAAGATAACATGAATTAAATAATTCTTTGCTCATAATTAAGTAAAATAGAAATAAGTTGAACACTTGTTAGTTATTATCTATATACTAGTAACAAAATAATTTATTGGGAAACTTATTCTGAAGGATACTTTTAAAAAAAAGTAATCAAAATTATTTATTTAGTTTTGCTGGTACTTGTACATATCCTATGTTTAAATTGTGTGGGATTTTCTTTGGATCATGAGATATGAAGAGAAAAAAAGTCAATTAAGTATATTTAACAGAAATACTCTCATTTAACACATAGTTTTTATAAGGTTAAAAGTTTTTCCCTAACTTTTGTGTATTACAGATGAAAATTTTCTTGGCATGTAAAGATGGTTAAAAAATTACTGATTTATTCAATTTTGTTTTAAAGACAATTATAGCCTGCATACAATTTCAGAACAAAAAGTGAATGTTTGCTCTATTTTGAAGATGTCTGTAAAAATGCTAAATTCTCAATTAAAAACCACAATATAATGGAAAGGGCAGGAATTTGGAGTTGTCAGTTATAGGATAGAGTTCTAGTTGTGCTACTTTTTAGCTATGTAGTATAAAATAGTTACATCCTGTGGAAATTAGTTTTTCTCATCTATAAATATAGAGGATTCATCTTTATTATTTTAAAGCAACTTCTAAAGCTTTGTAATAGAGAACAATTGATGTCAAGAATTACTTTGAGGATTGTGATAACTATCTCTGAAAGCTGTGCTGACAAAGGATGGTCTCTCCCTTTACTAGAAACTTGGTGAATGTTGGACACAGTGTGCTGATGGACTGAAGACGCTGGAATAGGTTACACGAAATCAATATCTTGTGGCAGGAATTATTGGAAGAACAGGTATGAAACTGTTATCCATAGAGGTGGAAGGTAACTCATCTTTAATTATGGCATTAGAACAAAGTTTACTTTTCGTCTAATTTTAATTATTTGTTATTTTTAAAGTCAGATTTGTATCCATTTTACATGAAGAGTATTCATAGAGATTGTACTGTACTGCTCATTATAACAACAATTTGATCTGTGCTATTTTTAAGAATATTTCTTTCATGGTTTGCTTGACATTATAGTTTCATTGCATTATACTGGGCAATGTATTTGAACTTGTACCAACACAGTGCCTAGCATAAGGTTTGTGCTACATAAATAAGGAATACACTTAATATTTTGTGGCCTTTAAATCACAAGAATTTTTAATGGTTTTAAAACAGAAAAACTACTGCAATTAATTAGGAAACATTATTTAGCAACACCATTGACTTAACATTTGGATAATAGTATGTTTTTTTCCTACTAAGTATTACCATAGAAAATGAACCTTTAGGTTTTCAGTCAGAGCGGTGGCCCTTTGCCTCCTACATCCTTCCAGAAAAGCAGCCATCAAAACAGAATGCAAATAAGCAAACATTTCTCTGGAAACACCAAACTATTGTCGTTTAGAAAATAAGCAGATACTCTATTCCCTCATCTCAGTGTCCATTTCAATTCTTTTAAATGCATCTCATTTCTATCTACAAAAGAAGAACTGGATGCTTTTCAGGCAATAAAAACAAGTATGTGATGCTTTGTGGTTTAATAAATATGGTGCAGCTAGAACCTCTTCAAAAGTGGGGTACAAAATTTGTCCCAGTATAAATTGTTAATCACTTCTCCCCACCCCCAATCATTGGCCACAGCCTTCCTGTTAAGAATCCCATAATGGACCAGATTCTGATTTCTGGAATATTTACAGTTCACTTTACATAATACTTACATTTGCTTACACCCTTGTTTTCACGCAAAAGTGTAATATTGACCAGTTAAAAGTTTAATTTATTAATGACACTAGGGGGGAGACATTGATTGCCAGAGAAAACTATTGTGTTACTTTTCTGCTAAGTAAAATAATTTAAAATTTGGTAAGAATTTTAATTTGGAAAATAAAATAATTACAAGTCACGCGTAGCTGATATTCTGGCCAGTATTGTAGGTTTACATCTCACCTTTGAATGGCGTTCAGGTAGTGACGTAGACGGAGGGATCATCAGAAAATGGAGAGTTGAATCCGGCATAGGTACTTAATGTAGAGAAATCTGCGATCGTAAGAATGACCCCAAGTCAGCAGTATCTCAGTTAGAACCTCCTTCATGGGATTATTTCTAACTCAGCTGCCAAGGCCTTGAGCCTCAGCAAATGGGCTCTGAGAAATTGGTTCCAAACTTCTGCAGCACTGGCCAGTGTCAAGTGTGGCAGGGGGCCTATTCTGTAAAAAACTCCAACCTACCTTTCCAACCTCAGTGTTCCCTCTGCCCTTCCATGTGCCCAGTGCTCAAACCCTGAATTCCCAATCCCTAGCCCATGGCGAGGCTGCCTGTGCCACAGGGATAGTGCTGGTCCTTCTTTACTGTCAATTCCAATGCATGGGGCCCTGTAGGTGCCTTTGGTTCGGGTTGTTGTTTTGTTGTCTTTGTTTTTTGAAAGAGCGGCTGTATTTTATTTATTTTCTAGCCTTTGTGTTTTTGATTAAGGATTCGCATCATCCATGGAATGTCCTTAGACACATCTCCTCATTTTTAAGTTCTCTGCAGCCATCAAGAACCATGAAGTCATGTTTAAATCCCCCGCTCTCCCTATCTCTAAACTGGAAGCCTTCTCTTAAGTGATGTCTGCACTTTGTATCTTGTGCCATAGTTACTGCTGCTCATATCTTATTACCCTTACTATTACTGAGGACAGGATCTGCTTTTGCGCTTTATGTCCTTCATCTTCATCTTTTTGTTTGTGTAATAGAGAGGAAAGGAATAGTTGTAAAATTCACTGATTAAAAAAACACAGTTAGAGAAAGAATTGATTCTATTGTAAACATAGAACCAAGAACCCCCTCCTCCCCAAACATACACACCCGGCCTACAGAAAAGGGTTGGTGTGGCAGATGCCACATTTTGGGAAGAATTATCCCCATGTAACTATGTTGTTTTCCATCCTGCTTCAAATTGGTCTTCCTACTTCTGCCTAAAACAACATGTATTGTTGGCCAATGAAGTTTAACTGTCTTTATTCTTTGGACTATCCTCAGACTTCTTTCTCTGACCATAATTGCTGTTGAACCTGAGGGTTTGTGTGGTTTTCTGGAATGATGCTCTGGAAAAACCATTAGCTTTGCAGTGTGGGTCTTTGATATGGCTCTTCTGTGAACTTGCCAAGGGACCTTGGATGTATAACTTGGCTCTCCTCTCTCTCCTCCCTAAAACACGGGACTGAAACAATGCAATCTCCCAGACTCCCCTAGTCTCCGGAGAGTTACAACGCGATTCTTTGGAGACTCCAATAGCCTTTTAGATCCCCAACCTCTCTGAGAATTAGGTTTACTTACTCAGGTTTGGGGCTAATTTTGGGTTGATCTGTTGCAAATTTAATAAGAATAATATATTTTCTGTGTCACTCATACCTCATGCTTAGGTTTTGGAAGTCCTTCTTTTTCAAGATAAGGATAAAGCTTCTAAGAATATAAATGTTAGAGATTTGGGAACTTGATTGAATCGCATTACCAAGTGATTCCCCAAGTGTATGTCTAACTTTTGTTATTATTTATAGTGCTTGCTGAAAGCTTGGCTCACCAAAAAAGAAGAGGCGTTAAATAACGTCCAGACGAGGAACTTCAGAGACCAAAAGGAGCTAAGCATCAGTGTTCGGCGCCTGGCTGTAAGTGATGTCATTGTCAGCATCTGTCCTGTAAGCCCGTGATATTTTAGTGTTTTACATCAGTGGTTAAAACCATTTAGAAAATTCAGATCAGGACACATTACGTAACACAGGAATGCTGCCATGGAATGGTCTAGAACCAGGACTCTTATGTTTTAGCATCAGATAATTACAAGGGTACATTCTATTATAAAATATATACATGTTTTTACATGCCCTGACCGGGGAACAGGAAGATAAAGTCCTGTTAAAAGGGAGTCATCTAACAAATATCTGAAATACTAGATTTTGAAGGAAGACATGGAAATTAAGCGTCAAGCATTGGACCAGCTGAGTGAGATTGGCCAGGATGTGGGTCAACTACTTGATAACCCTAAGGCATCCAAGAAGATCAACAGTGATTTTGAGGAACTGACTCAGAGATGGGATTCTCTGGTTCAGAGACTAGAAGATTCCTGCAACCAGGTACTGTTTGCTCCAGGTAGTATGTTGTGCTATTAAGGAGAAATTAAATTTCAGGTTAGTTTTAGTTTTTATGAACTAAAAAAGTAGTAGCTAATATAAAAAGTTGGTTCCTTATATCTGGTTTATTATAAAATTGAAAATTGACATGAAAATGTTCTTTAGTTGTCTGAAGTAAATTTTAATGAATCTTAAAAACATTAATATCCAGTGATTTAACGCTTGCTAACTGATAACAGACATAAATCCATTAAATCAACTTTAAATTTTTTAAACATTTTATTGAATTTTTTAGAGAGAGGAAGAGAGAGGGATAGAGAGCTAGAAACATCGATGACAGAGAATCATCGATCAACTGCCTCTTGTACCCCCACTGGGGTTGTGCCTGCAACCAAGGTACATGCCCTTGTCCGGAATCGAACCTGGGACCTTTCAATCTGCAGGCTGATGCTCTATCCACTGATCCAAACCTGTTTTGGCTAAATTTTATTCATTTGAAAGCTTTGATAAAAAACCCAAAACTTTGGTATTTACGTGAATGTTCATAACAACATTATTCATAATAGACAAAAAATGAAATGACTCAAATATACAATAGTGGATTGATAAACAAAATATGCTATAACCATACAATGAAATATTTTTTGGCAATTAAAAAAAATGAAGTACTGATAAGCTATGACATGGATGAACCTTGAAAACATACAAGTAAAATGAGCCAGTACCAAGTTTATAGGCACCATGATTCTATCTATATGAACTACATAGAATAGATAAACTCATAGAGACAGAAAGTAGATTAATGGGTGCCAGGAGCCAAGGGGGAGAGAGGATGCAAAGTGACTGCTAATGGGTACTGGGTTTCTTTATGAAATAACACAATTATTCTGGGAATAGAAAGTTGGCATGGTTGCATAAGTCTGTACACTAATAACCATTGGTTTTACTTCGTCAAAGAAATAACTTTCTGGCATATGAATTATACCTCAATAAAGCTGTAACGGAACCTTAAAACCTTGGCTGATTTTATTTCAGGTGACTCAGGCTGTAGGAAAGCTGGGAATGTCCCAAATTCTACAGAAGGACCTTTTGGTTCACATAGGAGAACAAGTAACCACCAAAAGGTCTAAGCAAGAACTGCCTCCTCCTCCTCCGCCAAAGAAGAGACAGATCCCTGTGGATATGGAAGCTAAGAAAAAGTGAGAGCAGATAGGAATTTTCCAAACCTAAGACCTCACTCTATGCATTTTGTACTCAGTACTTATGTCATACTAATCACTAATGAAATGCAAATGTAGACATAATTATTGTTATGAACCACTCACTACCCCTGAGTGTTCTGAATATTCTACTCCCCACTGGCTAAGTATCTGTTGTCTCTCAAATGGTTTTATTTATCTTGTGCTCATCCTGAACTGTGTGCTGATACCCTTTCTTCTTCCTTTCCTTTTGTTTACCTGGGAGGATAGGATTGTCCCTGACCATTCATTTCTCCTTTCCTTCACTCTCATGATTCTGACAGTCTTGGTTTAGTTACATCTTTTTATTGTTTGTGAATCTGCTTTCTCTACTCTCAAGTAGAAAAATACTTAATTTAAGGAATTAGTCTCCTTTTTTTTTCTTTTTTTTTTTCACCTTTCATTCTTTTTTCATGTTTTCTTTCTTCCTTTGTTAATTCTTTTTTCTAGATTCATTAACAGATTCTTTGTGTCTGGCTTGAAGATTCATCTTTAGCATATGCTATCTTTTCATCTTAGAGATTCAAAATAAATTTAGGTTTTTTATAAGAGAATTAATTACCCCTGGCATAGATAGAGCTTTTATGAATACCGGCTACCCTGTTAAGCCATGCTGTAGCAGCTACCATGTTTCCCCTAAAATAAGACCTAGCAAATGAAAAGATAAGACATCCCCTGAAAATAAGACCTAGTGCAACTTTGGGAGAAAAAAATTAATATAAGACACTCTGAATTGACGTTATTACAAGTGAAGCCAGACAAGGTTTTTCTTCCAAGGAAAGAGGAGCCGATGGAGGGTGGAGCAGAGCCTCCTCTCTGGTATTAGCAGCTGGTCTTAGTGACCCTCCCCCTGGTGTGGCTGGCAGGGGAAGTTATGGGACGCTGCTCTAGGCATTTTTAATGTTGGGCCTTTCCTCATTTATCTGGCTTCCTTCTGCTGAACTGGAATCGGTTCTTCAAACTGTTATTTTTGAACAGTTACTTTTCAACAGTTATATGGCAGAACAAGCATTCATGTCAGAAGCAATTTAAAACCATTAAACACCCTTAAGGAAACATGTACTCACCCTTGCTTATTCCTGTGGAGTGCCCACTGGGAATCAACACAAGAGTTTGGACATGGTAACTCTTATGGGGCTAATCTTGGTCCTAAAGCACTTAGGTTTGTAGATCTTAGTAATAATAGCTGCTGTTTACTGCATCCCAGCTCTGTACCTGTGCAAACATTATGTTTTCCAGGAAATTTTCAGGCAAGGTATTTGTTATTTTCCCCAGAGGCTTCTGAGGCTCGGAGAAGAGAAATTAGAAAGTTGGTGTTGAGACATTAGTCTTCCTCTTCCTGGGGGCACGCTTTTTCCTAGGACTTAGCATGGTGGGGGACTTGAGGGGCTCATGGTTGTGAAAACAGCTTTTCAGTTGCCTATCTGTGATCAGTTGGTCTGCATGGCTTGTGTCTGTTCCTCCCCTATTTCTTTTCCCTCATAGTGAAGGGTAAGCAAGGACAGGCATGTGTGAATTGGGTGTCTTCACATGGTCTGTGTGTGAGAGAGAGGGAGGAAGGGTAAGGGTTGATGCCATGAAACTTCTCTTATGCCAAAAAGGGTATCGTGGGGGCCACTTGCTCCAGTCAAGGCTAACAGTGACTAAAACTTCCTTGCAGCATGATGCTTCCATGCAAATGTCAAAAAGCCTTGGTCCAGGAGACTGTCAGTTTCCTTATTCAAAACTTGATATATTGAGTTGTCAGTTATATGGCAGTAGAGCTGCTGCTAACTCTTAAAAAGTTCGAAATGGAGATTGACAGGGCCAGAAATGGCAGCTACTTAAGTGGGCAGGTCGAATTCTACATGCACTTTATAAGAGTTTCATACTTTTCTCTCTTCTTATTTTTTAGATTTTTAAAAATGTATTTCAGAGAGAAAAGAAAAGGGAGAGAGAGTTGGAAATATCATCGGCTGCTAGCCTACAACCCAGGCATATGTCCTGACCTGGAATTCAACCCTGACCTCGTGGTTCATAGGTTGATTCTCAACCACTGTGTCATGCTGGCTGGACTCTCTCTTCTTGCACTTTTGCCTTCTTGCACACCCCACCACTACTTGTCCTGACCATGTCTTCTGTAGTAAGATCCTCAGATGCCTGTTATTACACTCTGTTCTGTGCAGAGACCATCTACTTGCACACATTAAGTGCCTCCATCATACCCGGGCATATGTGTAATCTCAGATACATGTGGTAACTATCTCAAAAGATAGTTAAGGAAGTAAACATGTAGATTACTTTCAAAAGTGCCCAACACACATTAAGCACTTAATAACAGTTAGCAATCACTGTTATTACTTAATGATTCATTCCAAATTTGTCAATTTGTATTTAGTATATTCTGTGCTGTATCTCTATTCTCTATACATCACAGAAGCCCAAAAACCAGCACACACTGAATATGGAAAAATAACCTTACAAATTAGCATGGCATAGTATATATATAATGATGGTCAGGCATTCTCACTTCTAATGTCAGCAATTAAACAAATTATCTCATTATAAAGCATAAGTTGAAAAGGCACTTCAGGAAATTATCATACATAATCCTAGGCATTAACTGTAACAGTAGTTTACATTGTACTGATGAGACTAGATTTACAATCTCAGTTTTAGATGTGAAAATATACACTGAGTCTACAACTCACGTGGTAAAGGTGATCTTACCAAAACAGCACAAATGCAAGAAAATCTGGACTCTTCCCAGCTAGTCTGGGATGGCTGTTTGGCAGATAAAGAAGCTCACTCTCCCAGAGTTCAGGACAAACAAAAGGGAGCCAGACAGATCATGTCTACCAGTGTGCAGAGGTGTTGCCATGCCAAACCTCTACCCTGTGAACCTACTTTCATTCTGGAAATCGTCTTATTGATCTCTCCCACATCCCCGACAGTGACAATGTTGGACTTCAGCATCTGGTCGATCAATATCAGCCAGTCAGCTAGTTCTGTTGTCTTTATATCCAGATCATCAGGTACTGAAATTTCCAAAGTAGGAGGAGCCTGAGCAGGAGGCTCTGAGGCAGAGCCTTTAGGGGAGCAGGATGAGCTGAAATAAAAAAAGTAGCAAAGTACTCAGTCAACGGGATATTCTGACTGTAGTGGGGCAATGTTGACATGCATCTGTGAGCTTATATAAAATTTAGATTAGGTTAAAAAATGGTGAGAGTTTTTTATTTCTTCATATGGAAGTGGCAATGGTATTTCCGACAGTATCTTTGGTAGCTGTAAAGCCAATAACACACCCAGTTATACAATATTCTAGGGCAGCAATAACCCAAAAGTAACTAACACTGACACCAAGAGAAGATATAGTAAGAAATACACCAACTGGGAGAAAATTTGCACTGCTATTTTATTTTGTCAGGCGGTTTGCCTTAATTATGAAGCCAACTTATTCATAGTTTTTTGTTTTTTAGAGAGCTTGTAAAGCACTTAACTTTATAAAATGAACGCTAGCAATTCTTCATCCTCATCATTGTGAATACCTAAGTAAGAATATCTATACTAATAAAAGGGTAATATGCTAATTAGACAGGACGCCTTCTAGACATCCTTCTGGACAAGGCCAAGGTGGCTGCACTGAGGCAGAGGTGCTTAGAGGCAATCAGGCTGGCAGGGAAGGGAGAGTGGTTAGGGGCAATCAGGCAGGCAGGCAGAGGCAGTTAGGGGTGATCAAGCAGGCAGGCAGGTGAGCAGTTAGGAGCCAGCAATCCCGGATTGTGAGAGAACTGTCTGACTGTGGTTTTAGGTCCAATCCCACAGGGACATCCCCTGAGGGGTCCCGGATTGGAAAGGGTGTAGGCAGGGCTGAGGGGCACTTTCCCACCATGCACGAATTTCATGAACCAGACCTCTAATATGTATATATATTCACTATCTGTTACTTAACTCTTTCCCTACAGCTAGATAATTAGTTGGCTCCTTCCATTTGTATAGAGTACTTAGCATATTTCTGATTAACACTTTGGTATCCATTTGCTAAAGCAGAATGACTAGGTCAGAAAACATGAAAATAAAATTAACGTATTTAATATTTATTAGCAAAATAAAATAGCAGTGCTAATTTTCCTTAAAAGTTGAAAATTGAGATTTGCAACAGCAACATGTGGACTCCGCATCCAGAATATACACCAATGATACTCTCTCTCACTGGATGAACACACAGTGCTCACCAGTGTGCTCATTTACTAGTTCTTTATTATCAGTGGGAGCAAACTTATTGGTTTGTTAACCAAATATAGTATAATTTATAACTGTGGTCTTTATCTGCTTCCTTTTCTATTTGCAAGGACTAATTTTTTATAGGAACGGTGAATCTTGCCATATTGATGAAAACACTGTTTCTACTTTAGGATTTTTAATGTGTTTTTTTTTGAACATATAGATGTTATCAAATTTGTGTGATCAGATCCATAAATCTGTCCTGGGAGATTGTTTTTCCAGAACTTTCAGTTAGAGATTCTTGTGTTCTTCAAAACTTGGAAATATATTATTCTCTCTCAGTTGTTTGTGCTTGTCTTCTGTTTTTAATGATGGAAGGTTGATTGTTTTTCTTTAGTTTTACACAAGGTAGCTGAATTATTAGAGCCATCTGGAGCCCACTTTAACATACGGTATATTAATTAGATAAGGCATAATTAATTTTCTAAAAGATATTGTCAATCCATAAATTCAGCACAATTTAAATTAAAACTCTAACAGGTTTGCATACATCTTGACAAAATCATCTACTGAAATTTCCAATTCCAAAATTAAAGGGCCAGTAAGAGTCAAGAGAGAGAGCAGGGCATGGTGTTTCAGAGAGCTTGCAAGGTACGGTGTTATAGCTATGGTGCCATAACCCGTACTCTGATGGGGACAAGGAGAGAAGGAAATAGTGAGAAAACTTTTCCCTCCACACAGAAGTGATCATTGGCATCTATCAGTAAATAGCTTCCCTTGGATGGAGAACTCTTCTAAAACCCCATCTCCCACCTGGTTCCGGGATACCTAATCCTTAGTTCTCAGTCATAATCTGCATGCAATTACACCCTTCCCAGGGCATGTTGGGTAATGGTTATAGCTGACTTATTGAAAAACCGAATGTCCTCAGTTTCCCACCTTGCCTCCTCCCTTCCCTTCCCAGGCTCTCTTGGGGACCAGGTCCCGCTCTTGTTTCAAGAAAGGCAAAAAGCTTTTCTCTCATGAGTGCCTTGCAGGCAAGTGTGTGTTGGGTTTAAAGAAGACATTCCTTCCAAGTAATTGAAAATAGAGTAACAGATCACAACTGTGTTGTGTTTTTCAGTTTAATGTTTTCTCTAATTTATATATGATGGTCATAGTTATAATGCCTTGCTATATTTATAAAAAAAATGGTTAAGGAATAAACTGTATCTTACCAGCAGTTTTTGTCTGAGAAACAGAGCAGGGCTCCTGGCCGCATTCCTTCAGTGCAGTGGGCACATCTCTGCATAGCTATAGCATCCAGCCAAGTGGAAAGAGAAGAGTACCATATAAATAAAGGTGATCTTGTTTCCCAATGAGAAAGTGTTACCCTACATGACAGCTTTGCTATCGACTGCAGTCTTGCTTAAGCCCCTACTCCACCAACATTACTATCAAAATACCATCCAGCCCAACCGTGTGGCTCAGTGGTTGAGCATCATCCTATGAACCGGATCATGGTTCCTTTCCCAGCCAGGGCACATTCCCTGGTCTCAGGGGGCATGCAGGAGTCAGTCATCCAATCAATGATTCTCTCTCATTACTGATGCTTCTTTCTCCCTCCCTCTCCCATCACCTCTGAAATCAATTAAAAAAAAAAATTAAGAACGCCATCCGTTCCTTAGCTGCCCTGGCCCTTTGTAACATTTAATGCTGTCACACACTCTGAACAGTCTGTATTCCTGACTTTCCTCCCACCTCTCTCTGACCTTCTAAGTGTCCTTAACCAGCTCATTCTCATCTGCCCATCCATCAAATGCTAACATTCTAAAGGGTAGGAGTTTTGGTTTCTACCATTGACTCAGGCTTCACTCCCTGGGTCCTGGTTTCTAATGGTTACATCTACCACACAGAGTTTAAAGATGCCAAGGACTCTCAAAAATATACTTTCAGCATGGCAATTAGATATTCAGACATGTCCAAATCTAAGTCATCATCTGTCTCCCTGAAACCCCCTTTACAAAGTTAATAATTAATTGATCTTTCCAGATCAGCTATCCAGCATCATCCATAGAAAGTAAAAACTTGTTAATCTCAACCAAATAATCTGCAGGGGGAAGTGATGCTTTAATTCCAGAAGCTAGTTCGCCTGTTCTCCTCTGTTGAATAGGAATTGCCTGTTAAATCATTAAAAATAACAATGTATATCTCTTAAAATATCCCCACAATTGACTGAATAAAGCACAAGATTATTTTGTGGAAAAGTACAATACTTGGAATCAAATTTTTTAAAACTATGTTTTGGATTTGTATATTTTTTGCCCTGCTTTGCTATGCAAACCCTTAACAATCTCTATTCTAATTTTTGTCTGCAGCCTGCTCTTAATCAGAAATGTTTCACTTTATGACCAATGCCAACGAAACTCACTTAGCAAACATGAAAGCATAACAGGTTCTTTCCTGAGTTACTGAGGACAGGAGAACATGCTGCAAATCATAACCTTCCATATGAAATGAAACATTTTAATATTATTATTATTTCACCCATTTTTTAAATCTCACAATTACATTTAAGACTACAGGGCCTCACTGTTAAAAAATGTAACTAAGTTAAATAAGAATTGATAGCATAACAAGAAATGTAATTGTATTTTTGATTAAAATAGCATACAGGTAATCCAATATACAATCTGAAAGCTGGAGAACAATATTATAGAAGATGAATATCCTACATAAGACAATAAAAGGTCCTAAGACCCTAACTTCAGAGAAAACTAAGCTAAACTGAGTGGACTACTTATCTGCCCTAATAATTCTATTTTCTGTGTCCTCTAATCAGAACTTTCAAAATAACAAAGGTGATGGGCCACACACTTTTCCTTAAGGAGTTGAATTCTTTTACTTGTAGATGGCTACAATTTCATAAATGCTGGCTACTATTTGCAAATAACCACAGTTCATCTACTCATGAATTAAGGTAGCTTCTTTCATGTTTCACTGTGTCTCTACATTGAGCTTCTGAAAAATGATATTCCCCTGTAAGTTCAAAAGTATAGTAAAATGATCACAAATATCATGTTCATTGAGTTAGTGACCCTGAAAATGGTTATAATTCCTAAATGAACCCGAAACTCAAGACTAAAATCATCGAGTTAATAACAAGATGTTTAATCTAGAGTTCTGCATTTATGTGTTACAAGAACAGACTTTGGGGGAACAGCATCTCATTTATAATGTGGCTGGGATTATGGCCATTGAAAAGGGAGCTGGTAGTGAAGCTTTTCTAGAATATAAATCATAGTTTATCACCTTCCCAAATTTGGTTATTTGTAAACTAGACATTTTTTTTTGACATGGTCAGGCAACTCCATATAAACTAAAGATCCAAAGTAGGAATCTACTCTAAAAAAAAAGGAAGGTCCCTTTTAAGATTTAGTACATTATCAGAAATCCAACAGAGATGCCCAATAATAAGATTTTATGCTGCCTATTCTCTTTGATTCTTGTTGCACCAAAAAGTAAAAAAAAATGTTCAGTGATGCACACCAAAAAGGAGGAGACAATATTCCTAATGGTGTGTTTAAAATGCAATATGAAACATCTAATGACAAGGGCTGAGTTATTCGAAGGCACAGACACTACCCATCACAATACCTCAGTTTTGTTGTATCTTGTGCGCAAATAGTAACTGGTACCAGAGCTGTTGTTTTTTGTTCTTCTCCATAGGTTGATGTAACATTTGTTCTCCTCTCCACAGAACTTCCTCAACCTGGGCTCTCTCCTCATCCACCTGAATGATTAGATAGAAAGAAAAAATTTACTCAGAAGGAAAATGCATATAGGGTCACTTGCCATCAGTTCCCAAGGAGGAAAACTAACCTACAAAATATGACTCAATATATGTTCATCTAAATTATACACAACAAAAGAGGTCAGGTTTTTCTTAAAATATTTCACACTTGATGTTAAAACATAAAGAATGTTAGCTGGTTTAGCATTCAGATAACACTGTTTTTAGTCAGAAATTGCAATGTCTATTTTTTAAGCATTACTAAATCAATTACATAGACACTCATCAGAAAATCATGTTTGCACACCAGAAAATCGTGTTTGGCAGATGTTTGGGTAAACAATATTGATGTAAAACTATAATTAACAGAGAATAAACATAAGAACATCACAGTTTGAAAAACTCTGAACCAACCTTTTCATCTTCATCACTGGATTCCAAAGGCTTTTCCACAATTTTTAACGTAGAGTCAATGTCACTTTCTATTTTTTCCACATCAGAGTAGGCACGTCAGCCACAAGGGCTTCTTCCGTGATGACCAGAGATTGGGATGACAATGGTTCCTGGCCAATCAGCAGCTGGGGAAGGAAAATCATCCTTTAAAAAGATATTCTTCACTGGAACTTCTGTCATTAATCAGAGAAATGGAGTGTCAGAAAGGAAGTGAGCAATTACTTGAACTGACTTTAATTTCACTCATTTACAGCAATGGCTTTACCAATTTGAATATCTCTGAATTACCCCATCTTCGCCAACCTCATAACAACCTCATGACAATACCTTATTTTGTTGTATCTTGTGTGCAAAAGCAGTAACTGGAACCAGAGCTGTTGTTTTTTGTTCTTTTCCATAAGTTGATGTAACATTTGTTCTCCTCTCCGGAGAACTTCCTCAACCTGGGCTCTCTCCTCATCCATCTGAATGTTTACAAAGAAAAAATTTACTCAAAAGGAAAATGCATATAGGGTCACTTGCCATCAGTTCCCAAGGAGGAAAACTAACCTACAAAATATGACTCAATATATGTTCATCTAAATTATACAAAACAAAAGAGGTCAGGTTTTTCTTAAAATATTTCATACTTGATGTTAAAACATGAAGAATGCTAGGTGGTTTAGCATTCAGATAACACTGTTTTTAGTCAGAAAGTGCAATGTCTATCTTTTAAGCATTACTAAATCAATTACATAGACACTCATCAGAAAATAATGTTTTCACACCAGAAAATCATGTTTGGCAGATGTTTGGGTAAACAATATTGATGTAAAACTATACTTAACAGAGAATAAACATAAGAACATCACAATTTGAAAAACTCTGAACCAACCTTTTCATCATCATCGCTGAATTCCAAAGGCTTTTCCACAACTTTTAGCATATAGTCAATGTCACTTTCTAATTTTTCCGCATCAGAGTAAGGCACGTCAGCCTCAGGGGCTTCTTCCGTGGTGACCAGAGATTGGGATGACAATGGTTCCTGGCCAATCAGCAGCTGGGGAAGGAAAATCATCCTTTAAAAAGATATTTTTCACTGGAACTTCTGTCATTAATCAGAGGAATGGAGTGTCAGAAAAGAAGTGAGCATTTACTTGAACTGACTTTAATTTCACTCATTTACAGCAATGGTTTTACCAAATTGAGCATCTGTGAATTACCCCTTTTTTGCCAAACTCTTAGCAACCAGATGACAATACCTTATTTTGTTGTATCTTGTGTGCAAAAGCAGTAACTGGAACCGGAGCTGTTGTTTTTTGTTCTTCACCATAGGTTGATGTAACATTTGTTCTCCTCTCCGGAGAACTTCCTCAACCTGGGCTCTCTCCTCATCCATCTGAATGTTTACAAAGAAAAAATTTACTCAAAAGGAAAATGCATATAGGGTCACTTGCCATCAGTTCCCAAGGAGGAAAACTAACCTACAAAATATGACTCAATATATGTTCATCTAAATTATACACAACAAAATAAGTCAGGTTTTTCTTAAAATATTTCATACTTGATGTTTAAACATGAAGAATGCTAGGTGGTTTAGCATTCAGATAACACTGTTTTTAGTCAGAAAGTGCAATGTCTATTTTTTAAGCATTACTAAATCAATTACATAGACACTCATCAGAAAATAATGTTTTCACACCAGAAAATCATGTTTGGCAGATGTTTGGGTAAACAATATTGATGTAAAACTATACTTAACAGAGAATAAACTTAAGAACATCACAATTTGAAAAACTCTGAACCAACCTTTTCATCATCATCGCTGAATTCCAAAGGCTTTTCCACAACTTTTAGCATATAGTCAATGTCACTTTCTAATTTTTCCGCATCAGAGTAAGGCACGTCAGCCTCAGGGGCTTCTTCCGTGGTGACCAGAGATTGGGATGACAATGGTTCCTGGCCAATCAGCAGCTGGGGAAGGAAAATCATCCTTTAAAAAGATATTTTTCACTGGAACTTCTGTCATTAATCAGAGGAATGGAGTGTCAGAAAAGAAGTGAGCATTTACTTGAACTGACTTTAATTTCACTCATTTACAGCAATGGTTTTACCAAATTGAGCATCTGTGAATTACCCCTTTTTTGCCAAACTCTTAGCAACCAGATGACAATACCTTATTTTGTTGTATCTTGTGTGCAAAAGCAGTAACTGGAACCGGAGCTGTTGTTTTTTGTTCTTCACCATAGGTTGATGTAACATTTGTTCTCCTCTCCGGAGAACTTCCTAAACCTGGGCTCTCTCCTCATCCATCTGAATGTTTACAAAGAAAAAATTTACTCAAAAGGAAAATGCATATAGGGTCACTTGCCATCAGTTCCCAAGGAGGAAAACTAACCTACAAAATATGACTCAAGATATGTTCATCTAAATTATACACAACAAAATAAGTCAGGTTTTTCTTAAAATATTTCACACTTGATGTTAAAACATAAAGAATGCTAGCTGGTTTAGCATTCAGATAACACTGTTTTTAGTCAGAAAGTGCAATGTCTATTTTTTAAGCATTACTAAATCAATTACATCGACACTCATCAGAAAATTATGTTTGCACATCAGAAAATCGTGTTTGGCAGATGTTTGGGTAGACAATATTGATGTAAAACTATATAACAGAGAGTAAACATAAGAACAGCATAGTTTGAAAAACTCTGAACCAACCTTTTCATCTTCATCGCTGAATTCCAAAGGCTTTTCCACAACTTTTAGCATATAGTCAATGTCACTTTCTAATTTTTCCGCATCAGAGTAAGGCACGTCAGCCTCAGGGGCTTCTTCCGTGGTGACCAGAGATTGGGATGACAATGGTTCCTGGCCAATCAGCAGCTGGGGAAGGAAAATCATCCTTTAAAAAGATATTTTTCACTGGAACTTCTGTCATTAATCAGAGGAATGGAGTGTCAGAAAAGAAGTGAGCATTTACTTGAACTGACTTTAATTTCACTCATTTACAGCAATGGTTTTACCAAATTGAGCATCTGTGAATTACCCCTTTTTTGCCAAACTCTTAGCAACCAGATGACAATACCTTATTTTGTTGTATCTTGTGTGCAAAAGCAGTAACTGGAACCGGAGCTGTTGTTTTTTGTTCTTCACCATAGGTTGATGTAACATTTGTTCTCCTCTCCGGAGAACTTCCTAAACCTGGGCTCTCTCCTCATCCATCTGAATGTTTACAAAGAAAAAATTTACTCAAAAGGAAAATGCATATAGGGTCACTTGCCATCAGTTCCCAAGGAGGAAAACTAACCTACAAAATATGACTCAAGATATGTTCATCTAAATTATACACAACAAAATAAGTCAGGTTTTTCTTAAAATATTTCACACTTGATGTTAAAACATAAAGAATGCTAGCTGGTTTAGCATTCAGATAACACTGTTTTTAGTCAGAAAGTGCAATGTCTATTTTTTAAGCATTACTAAATCAATTACATCGACACTCATCAGAAAATTATGTTTGCACATCAGAAAATCGTGTTTGGCAGATGTTTGGGTAGACAATATTGATGTAAAACTATATAACAGAGAGTAAACATAAGAACAGCATAGTTTGAAAAACTCTGAACCAACCTTTTCATCTTCATCGCTGAATTCCAAAGGCTTTTCCACAACTTTTAGCATATAGTCAATGTCACTTTCCAATTTTTCCATGTCAGAGTAAGGCATGTCAGCCTCAAGGGCTTCTTCCGTGGTGACCACAGATTGGGATGACAATGGTTCCTGGCCAATCAGCAGCTGGGGAAGGAAAATCATCCTTTAAAAAGATATTCTTCACTGAACCTTCTGTCATTAATCAGAGGAATGGATTGTCAGAAGAGAAGTGAGCATTTACTTAAACTGACTTTAATTTCACTCATTTACAGCAATGGTTTCACCAATTTGAGCTTCTCTGAATTACCCCATTTTCGCCAACCTCATAGCATTATTATTTCACCCATTTTTAAAATCTCACAATTATATTTAAGAATTAAATAGTCCGAAATAGTGTGTAAATGGCTGTGGCTGCCTTGAATGTCGTTTGGAGGATTCTGAGACCACCTACGAGCACAGTAGGAAACAGTACCATGATCCAAAAGCCATTCCTGCGTGGCCACCAACAAAGAGAAAGGCTACCACCTCGTATGGGTACATCCCCAAGAAAGTCTCCCGTTACCTTTCACCAGTAGGAGTGTCATTGGAGTGGGTCAGCCAAACTTCAGCAAAGCACACATTTCTCAAGGGCAAATGCTCCGATCCAAGAAAAATTTACTTTTAAAATTTTACTTTTAACATTATTTACTTAAGTATACCACAATCATCTATAATTTAGATCATATTTCTATGAAAAATAGCCTTATATAAAAATATAATTACTCACGTTCACACTTTCGATGTCCTGAGACACCGTTTCAAAGTTTCTATTTATCAATAGTTCAGTTAATTTGGGCTATATAAGTTCCCTGCATAAGCCTCTGAGAGCATTCCTCAAAACAATGGCTTGCTCTCCAACGTCCTCAACTTGCAGTCTGGCATTGTCCAGCTCAGAAAGTAAACGCTGATTGTAAGAAAACACAAATCATCACACCGGAAAAATCAAAATCAAACATGGGTGCGACACTAACTCGGAATTAAAGGCAGTTTAAATAAATGTCTGGGATTCCTAAGAAGAGATTTTAATACAGTCAACTTGCATCAGAGCTGTTCATATATTAAGACTCATTCAAGACTTCAGGTCCTTCCCCCAAAATAAACCCTGAAGAACGGGAGAACTTGTGCACAGGTAACTTGTCACATTCCAAAGAGAAAGACCACAGCCAAACCGTCCACCCCAGAAGTATGCTTGCTCCTCTTTCGCTACCTTCACAATTTCTTCCTCTTTATTTGCTGGTTTCTTTTCAATCTCATCCAATAGAGCTTCAGCTTGATAAAGCCAGGTACTTATGTGAGCAACAAATCATCAAATATGTCACAACCAGATGAAATATTTAGCATGATAATCTTCAAAGAGATTTAAAAAGCTTTCAAAGAGCTCAGTATATGCTGAACTGAAAGGGTTTCCACCTTACTGAAAGTTTTTATTCAATCTAATTTTATTTGTATCCCTTATTCTTCATTCTTACATTGCAAATAATCTAATTTGCTCCTTGATCATATTTGTTTAAATCTCATTTAAGAAAGTAATAACATAATAGAATGATTAAACTATGGATTGAATAAGTGTCTGTTCTTTCGTAGACTAACATCTCCGAGGGCAGGTCCTATGTCACCAGCACTTGATATCACTACAGACCTCAGTACTATTTCCTGAAGCAGGATATAAAATGTGAGCGAGATAATAAACCCAAAAACAAAATCAAACTTTAGATTAAGCTAAATAAACTGGCAAAATTGCTGGCACTAAGGTGAGAATTTAGAACTTGATCAAAAAGGGGTGGAGACTTAGATAAAATTAACTTTTACAAACTGTTCTATAGGATAAATGAAAATGTAACAAATTTATAAAAAGTGTTTAAAAGAGAAGGAAACAAATTGTTTATCTATAACATGGAAAAACAGTTGGAAAATGAAATGAGAACTAATAAATGGCATGATAAATGTTTTGACAGTGTTCTGCATTTTAAGTAAGAAGAACTAATAAGCGCCAGACTTATTTGCCCCAATAAAGCAGGTAAATAAATGTTCTACTAGGACTAGAAAGAGACTACTTGAAAAGAGAATTAGATGGTACAGACTGAAAAATATAGAAGGATTATGAAAATGTGGATAAAGCTATATATACTGAGTGGCCAGATTAGTATGATATCTGAATGCATAATAACCTGACCACTCAATGCGTGTGTGTGTGTGTGTGTGTGTGTGTGTGTGTATGCTTATGATAATTAAATAAATCAATAAATCAATACAGCAATAAATCAATAAATCATTAAAATGCAACAAATAAGTACATACATTGGAGGCCCGTTGCATGAATTTGTGCGTGGGTGGGGTCTGGCCAGCCTAACCAGAGGGAGGGGACATGGGGAGTTGGCCAGCCTGCCTGCTGGTCGAGCTCCTGATCGAGGGGACAATTTGCTTATTAGCTTTTTATTATATAGGATATACACTGAATGGTCAGATTATTATGCATTCAAAGATCATAATAATCTGACCACTCAGTATATATATATATATATATATATATATATATATATATATCCATGAAGTAATTAACAGTGTGGTAGTATAACCAAAGACTAACAACATATAACACTCAACAATTATCATAATCATCAACTAAAATTGGTTATTTTAAGCATAATTATATATAAGCACTCCATGTTTTATGTCATATAATCATCTCAAAAACTGTATGAGGTAGAAATAATAATAATGCCCATTTACATAAGAGAAAACTAAGATTTAGAGAACATTCAAGTATCTTGACCAATGTCACCCAACTAGTCAAAAGTATTATTAGAAATTAGAGGGGGTGGGTGAGAACCTCAGCCTGACTGGCATCCGTTAGCAGTCCAGGAGTCCTCAGGGGATGTCCAACTGATAGCTTATGGCCATTCCCAGTGGGGAGTGGGCCTAAGCCATCAGTAGGACATCCTCAGCACTGCCACAGAGGCAGGAGAGGCTCTCACCACCGCTACTGCACTCACCAGCCATCAGCCTGGCTTGTGGCTGAGTGCTGCTCCCCCTATGGAAGCATACTGGCCACCAGGGGCAGCTCACGCATAGAGCATCTGCCCCCTGGTGGTCACTGTGCATCATTGTGACCGATGGTTCCACTGTTGAGCAATTTGCATTACCCTTTTATTATATAGGATTGTAAATAATATATAGCTTATGATAATTAAATATAATCATTAAAATGCAACAAATAAGTACATTTACTAAGATATTAAAGTGTATAAAAATAAAATGTAATCTAATGAAATTAATTCACAACCAAAACATTATTCTGACACTGAGAAAATAGAATCTGGAATTCTAATCAAAGTTGTATTCATTTTTAAACAATTAAAGGAGAGAAGATTTCATCATTAACTTTTCCCGAAACATACCATTAAGGTATCGCACCAATCCTCGGTCCAGGTTCGCACTCGGCTCCAGCCAGCGTTGAGGACGCAGAGCCTCTCTTCTAAAACAGCCTCGCTGCCCTCGATCAAGTTCTGAAGGGCAGCACTACTCTCTGTGATGGCATTTAAATCCGCTTTTTTCTTTTCCAGATCCTTCAGAATAGTCTAGAAAATAAAAATACTAAGATCCATTTGATCTTTCAGAATGTGATAAAAGTTTATACAACCTTTCTTAAAAACAAAAAAACAAAACAAAACAAACAAAAAACAAACAAACACGGAAACTTTTCTTCCACATACTCCCTAGAAAGTTTACAACTGCCAAAGGTTTACAAACCTCCATAACTTACTAACATGCAGAGTTCTTAAGATGCTAATAAAAATGGAAACATTTACTTATGCATATTACAGGAAATGTATTAAATTCAGGTATGAAAAAATGTTATTTACTTATTTTAAGTATACTAGTAAATTCCATGTACCACACACACATACTATTTTATCTTCATAATAACTCTGGGTGTAAACAATCAAGTTCACTTTCTGTAACTATAGCTGGCAAAGCAGAACTACCCCAGAACTCATAATTCTAAAATTTATAATGAATGTATTTCCTTGGTTCCTACAGAAGACAAACAAGTACTATAGTTACCTGTGAGGACTACATCCTATAACTAAATGGCCTAACATAATTTATTGTAAAAGTATTCCATCCTAAGTAAATTATTAAGAATTAGCACATCTAAGTTTTGGTCTTACAATTGTCATAATACTTTGGATAATATAATGACAACTTAATTCTCATGTTCCTAAGATTCAATAGGTAAGGTGTTTAATCAGGAGAGTTATAGAGAGAATATTGGATTCCAAAATTAAAACTACAATGTTCTTTCAATCATAAAGTGACTTGTGCATATCTAACCTACTGCTGCTGGCACCTTATTATACACACCAAAATAAATTCCAGAAGGATTAAAGCATTAAAGATAAAAAGATGAAACTATAAAAGAGCTAGAAGAAAATATAAGTAAAAAATTACATAAACTTGGAGCAGTTGAACCTTCTAAGCACTAATGGCATATATAATGAATAAAAAGTTGATTTACCATTTTAAAAAATATATAATAACAGCATTTTTAAAATATGTACAGTACAGAAAGGGAACCATAGTAGCAAAAAATATATTTTTTCAATAATAGACAAAATACAAAGCATTAATAATTTAATAGGTAAAGAGCTCTAAATCAAAAGATCTAACAGGTGAAACAAAAATGGTCAGAATTACACTAAAAGGCAATTTTAAAAAAAAATCTACAAATGGCCTATAAACTGATAGAAAAATCTAATTAATTAACCAAAACATATCTGCCTACCATTGTCCAAGTTGTGGTTAAAACAAGCAAGTAAGAATTCTCACATGGAGCTTGTAGGTATAATTTCATAATTTGTATAAGACTTTAAAATGGATATATCCCTAGACTCAATACTTTTAGCTCTTAGAATTTATCCTAAAAGAATAATTATGAATACATGTTATAATGTAGCTACAAGAATTTTCATCATAACATTTTTTATTTTTTGTTAATCCTCACCCGAGGATTTTTTTCTATTACTTTTTGGAGAAAATGGTAGGGAGGAAAGGGAAGAGGGAGAGAGAGACATAAAATTTATTAGAACCTGATGTTTGAACACGGCTCAGTAGCCTATTTAAATATCAATCTAAATTCAATTTTTAAAATTATGATTTTAAAAATTCTAAATGCTATTATTGGTATAAGCCGATAACTTGAGTTTAAACAGGGACTATTATTTTTAAACTTTACTTTTGAAATGTCAATAGTCATTGAAAATATAAAGTGAATCTGGATTAAATATTAAAAATAAGTTTCAATACAATTTGTACTCATTGCAATATTAGCACATTTAAAAATTAATAAACATTATTGGAATCACTGAAAACATTAATACTATAAAATTTAAACACAGTTTCTCCCAGAAGTGAAATTTTAAAATGCACAAGAGAGCCAAAACAGGTTTGGCTCAGTGGATAGAGTGTCGGCCTGTGGACTGAGGGGTCCTGAATTCGATTCTGGTCAAGGGCACGTACCTTGGTTGTGGGCACATCCCCAGTGGGGGGTGTGCAAGAGGCAGCTGGTCGATATTTCTCTCTCATCGACGTTTCTAACTCTCTATCCCTCTTAATTCCTCTCTGTGTAAAATCAATAAAATATATATTTAAATAAATTAATTAATTAAATAAAATGTATAAGAGAGAGAGAGAGAGAGAGAAGAGAGAGAGAGAGAGAGAGAGAGAGAGAGAGAGAGAGAGAGAGAGAGAGAGAGAGAGAGAGAGAGAGAGAGAAGTGGCGGGGCGGGGCTGTCCTCACCTGAGCATCCAGGTCATTGTAGAGTACCTTCAGAGAAGTCAGCTGCTCATCCAGCCCCTTGGGGTTGTCGGTCTGCTTCTTCTGAACAATTTGTCTGCCGGTTCAGATTTCAGTTTCCACTTCAAGCTTGAATTCACTTAGAGTTTTATAGAGTTCCTTAAAAAGAAAACATAACAAATCGCACACATCACAGTGAAAACCCGGCAACTGGAATCATTTCAGAACAAGGCTTATCCAGACTGACAGCCATGATTTAACTACGGAGATCAAAGGGCTTTCTCTTTGCCCAATTTGGATTCAAGGGATGAGTAAAATAGCATCAAGTTTGCAATAACTTTTTTAAATCAGAGAAGAAAATAAACAAATGGCATTTATATTTGTTTCCAAAAAACACTCAGATACATATTTTAAAAGTTTATGAAAATTTATGAACATTTTCCAAACATAAAACGTGAAAATATCAGGACTAAAAATTGGAATGTCTATCATTTTTAAAATCATGACTTTAAAAATCCTAAATGCTATTATTAGAAAAAGTCCAACTGTGGCTATATTTTTGGCTATTGGAAATTGGAAATATTACCATTATTTTTTTCCCCCTTACAATTCTGAAGTACCAAAGCTACCACATTGGTACCTATACTACTTATGTAATAAGAAGATACATGACAACTCAACACATCAAGATGAATATGACTTTGAGAAATTTTAGTCATCAAGTCAAATTCAGAGCTGTCTTCATCTCCGTTACCTTAAACTGTTCTGTGCAGGTTCTCTTGCCTCCATTCATCGTGATCCTGACCTGAAGCATCTCAGGTGGCTCTGTCACACAACAGACCAAGTTACACACAGTCAAGATTGGTGCTTGCTTTGTTGACCTCTATATCTCAGTAAATATTTACATATATCAGTGAGTGTGTGCATGTGTGCGCTCGTGTGCACACACACACACACACACACACACACGGAAAAATGTATCCTATTTATTCATTCTTCCACCCATTTCAGCTTTTGAGTGATCAAACAACCTTTGGTATATAAAGACATGTGGAGATAACAGTTTTGATAAGCACAAAGAACTCTTCCCAATCTTTATTGTCTTTACAGGTGTCATCTTCAGCTTCGTCATGATTCTTCTCAAGCAGAACACTAATCCTAAGAGTGTGTATGCTTAGCCACATTTTAAAATGTATAAGCAACTGAATTTTAAAATTCAAGACTGCAACAACAATAAGGCCTTCTAAATAATTTTTTTACAGATCTTAGGTTTAAACTTTGATTTAAAGTTAATTTTTTTCTGGAGAATGATTTTTCTGTAATAATATTCCTGGCATCTGTTTTAAGTATAATTTCTTCTTTCATATTTTAGATTTAGACTTTATAAATTAAAATGTAAGTATCAGTAAGAATAATTTTTTTACATGGTAATGTTCCTAACATCCATTCTAAGTATGGATCTTCTAGCTACCTTAAGTTTATCCTTTAAAAGTTAGTTCATTAGTCATACTCTGCCAAAGCTTTTCCTAATGTCATTTTGTGATTATGTTTCTTTTGTTTTTTAATCATATATATGTATATTTATGCCTTTTTTCTTTTTTTATTTCATGACACTGTAATAATTTATTTTACTCCATATTATCTATCTCCCCTATCTCTTCTAATGTCTTCGGAGGAAAAGACCACACTTCTTATTTTATAACCTGTTTTTCATCCTTCACCCCTATTGTTAATATTTATTTACAATATATATTAATATTGAACAAACCATGTACGTTATGCTAGATGAAGCCATATTTGCTGCTGGAAAACCTAGTGCACGCATTAGCCACAATGCCCTCACCATGCACTTGTCCATGTGTGTCTGTATCATATCAGGATCCACATCCTTCACGTCCAGCACATGCAGTTCTTCTTTCACACTATCCAGCACATGCTCACAGTCAAGCATGTGCTATTCGAAGTTCACAGGCTTCTGGAAAAGCTGGAACGTGGTGGACACCTCTCGAAGTTTCCTCTGTTGGAAGAAATGATAAAAATAAGCAATTCACGTTATAATGATAATCTCTCTCAACAGATGGAATTAGTATAACACCTGCTGCTAAAATGCTGTAAAAAGAAATCACAATAAAGCATTCCATAGAGGAACTCAGAGTGGTTACCCAGGATCATACATCACTTGACATTCAATGTGTCAGTCTTAGATATAATAAAAGGCTAAGCTGGCCTCCCTGAAATTAAAACTTCACTAATTTTCCCACCTATTTGAAAACTACAGTCAGAACTACTCACAGTGTTCTTCATGAGCTCAGAGTGAAAATCAATGTCGCATCCACCGCAAAGGACTGAGCGGTGCCCGGTGTATTAGCCGCAGAGAACTGACGCGGACTCTGCATCAGGGGAAAGACTTATCAACCTAACTTCTAAACCAAGCTTTCTATCTCTTCTCAACTCAACTTCAGAATCACATTCGATATTGTCCACGCATGCAACAATTTGTTCCTGCTGCTCTGCCTGGGATGCAATGCACCCGCAATGTGTCACCTGTCTCACTGTTCACATCAGAAAGAAAACCAAAGGCATCCAAGTAATCATTGCCCACACATCGCTCCCCCTGGTCATCTGCATGGCATCCATCTGGCTTCTGTTTCTAGCAACCCTGTCTTCTAGGAAGTTCGGATGCAGAGAGTACATGCTTTTTAGCAACTCTTCCATCACTATCTTGTGGGAAGAGATCTCTAACTGAATTCTCTACAAAGAGATCAGAAGCAGGGAAGGATGTATTTTTTTTTAAGTTCCATATAATCATATATTACATAAGAATATGCAGAGCCCTGTTCAAGTTTCAGTTAGTTTGCAGTATAGTAATACTAAACACAGACTAATACTGTATGTTGTGCACAAACTATGTTCTTCGCATGTCATTTCTAATGTCCACTGCTTATTTATAAAAAGGAATTTTCCCAATTTCATAGCTCAGAAAGCTATCTTTTTCCAGGATTTCACATAACCAAAAGCAAGGTCACCCTTTCTCACTGACTGCCGGTTTGGGGTGGCGGGAGGGGCTGGTGCTCTTGCAGGTGAGGAGGCGATTACTATAGTTGCTCTTCTGACAATTCAAACACCTCAGATCCATGGCAATACCTTCGCTTCCTGCGGAACTTGCGAGGCATTTACACTGTCCGTCAGGTAGGCTGTGAGCTGCTTGTCCAGATCCTGTAAGCTATCCAGCAAAACTTCAAGCATCTCACCAGTTTTCCATAGAGTCGCTTTCGTAAAGACTTCTCCTTTCTATCTGCCTACACAGGGGATAAAACAGAATCATTCGTCTTCATAAACTTAAATAGCTGAATATAATAAAACCCTATGATATGGCTACCAAGAAAAAAAATACAGGCTCTAGTTCAAGACTTTGGTGAGCAGCATGAATAAATAACTAGCAATGATAACAATGAAAAGGTCCTTGTGGTATCCTACATATCTTGTAGTGAATTACTCATTTTTACTTCTTTGTACATACAATGAAAATCTGTTAAAATGTAAAAGATTTCCTAAATAATATATAAAACAGAGAATTTCCCATTTATTATGAATTTATAGTGTTTTTAGAAACCAGAAATAAGCCTATCAACAAGGATATACTATATAACAAATGTCTATCAGTAGAGTGAACCTATAAAAATTTTTCCAAAACCTAAAACAAATTTCATGTACATATGTATATACCACTACTTGCTGCACTTTTAAATCAAGATTGATTCTTTTCCCAATCTCAGCATCAACAGTTATTATTTAATATGTGGTTGAAAGCATTAATATTCCTCTAACCCTCCTTGGGAAGAACAGTCTCTCTTCTCTTCTTACTGATATGAACATACACGTTGCAGTTCATTTTGGATATGCATCTAAGACAGCTTGGCATTTTATCACAACAGCTTATGTCAAATTCTGCCCTCCCTAGTATTTCTAGGACAATGTGAATTATTCTTACATACAGCTATAATATAATTCAAAGGAAATGAAATAGTTCGTAAATCAAAATCATCTCAAAGATAATTTTTTTTCTTTTTAGTCATCAAGTTTTGCCTCCCTAGAGTTGGGTTTACTCATCCTCAGCTAGTATGTTAAAGTCCGCAACACCCCCGTTCATGTTGGTTACGAGCTTTTCCCCTTGGCACAAGTTCTTGAGGTCAGCTCCATCTCACAAACAACTAATCTACTCTCATGCGCATCCCGGTTCTTACCAGGCTACTCAGTTCTTCATATCGACTGTTGAAAGCCACCAGTTTCTTACTTATCAACTCATCCATTACCCCACCATTAATGAGAGTCTGGCCAAGTTCCTGGATCTCGGTGTGATTATCCGCTGGATGTTGCAAAATGGATTCTAGAGACTGGACAGGGACAGGAAGGGGAAAATAATGCACTTAACTGAGGCAAAATGTATCAAGGATCCAAAAGTGTCCATTTTTTTTAACAAGTAATTCCATTTTCTACCCAAGAAACAAGACAAGGAATAATTAATTTTCAGAAATATCCATAATGGTATTAAAAATACATAGAATCGAGAACTCAGCATAAAAGATGATATATGACAATACAATTTCATAGATAATTTTAGTAATTATTAATTACATGGGAAAATGTCCATGGTGTGATGCAAAGTTTGCAAGCAGAAAACAATACTATAAAGCAAAACTATTTCAAACTGTTGATTATATTTTGAAATATGGGTACTCAGTTTTCTGTAACACATACAGAAAGCTAGGTGCTATTTTGTATACACACTTTATGTGTACATAAACCTAAGTAACCTTGGAGTTAAATGTTATTTCATATTACAGATGGGAAAACTGAAGTTCAGAGAGCTTAAGTACATAGCCTACGTACTGGTACATACGGTAAAAAGAAGAGCTAAGATTCCAACTTGACTCATGATTTCAAAGTCTTTGATCCAGTTATTATAACGTACTACCTTCCAGTGCGTGTGCTAAAATTAACAATAATTAGAAAGAGCCCTGGCAGGTGCTTCTCAGTGGTTATAGGTCAGATTGGGAACCTAAGAGTCGAGGTTCAATTCCTGGTCAGGGCACCTAGTTGGGTTGCAGGTTCACTCCTCACCCGCCCTGCTTGGGGGTCCTGCAACAGGCAACTAGTCAGTGTGTCTCTCACACATTGATGTATCTTTCTTGCTCTTTCTTTCTCTCCCTCAACACCCTCCCTCCTTCCATTTTCTCTGAAAAGCAATGAAAAAAATGTCCTCAGGTGAGGATTAATAATGATAATAATAATAACAACAACAACAATAATAATAATAGTGAAAAAAATTTGCCAAAATGTCTAAAAGTATTTACCTTAGAGTTTGTTTTATACTTTTCTCCATTTTCCGTATTTCTAGAATGCACATGTTTTAATTCTCATGTTAAGAAAATATTCATTTTTAAACTAAGCTTTTCATTGTTTTCATACTCTTCACCTCTCACTCTGCTCCTTTATCCGAGAAGTGACATCTTTTCTCCAGCAGAGCATCAAGCTCCTGGGATTCAGGTACCACCTTTGACTTACTTCTGACCTTCAATCCAGGCATCCGCTTAATTACCATGTGTCCCTACAATTTCAAAAGCATATCTATCCTCTTTCTAGCCTCTTCCTCTTTTTTTTTTTTTTTAAGCAGCTCTACTGTCTTCATAATTTATTTCATTTAAGAAACAGATATGAAGTCATCGTGAAAGAAAAATCAGATGCATTTCTTGGCCTCAAGGAATTCAAATGGGCCTTGAGACAAGCTCCTGGGACAGGATCCCACACTTCTCACTCTTCCCTCCCTACCCTGTCCTCCAACTTGTCACATCTGAAGATAACATGGAAGGAGCCACTGTGAACACAGTCATTGCCGTGTCTTAGGAGCAAAAATAACTTTATGAAGAAACAAGAGAGCAATCCTTCTAATGCCGTAAGGCAGAGTTCCTTCCGTCCAGGGACTGATAAAAGGAGGCAGGAAAATCACTGCGGTGCTTTCCTGACATCCACAATGCACTAATTAACAAGTACCCACTTCGGGGACTGAGTTAGTGGGTCAATCATTAATCTAAACATAAAGGATGGCACAAACACTTCAAGCAATGGAAGGCAACACTGAAAGCTGCTGAAGGAGAAAATGCCTTGCTGGCATAAGGCAGAAGATTCCTCATTTTAATACTCATTTGGCTACCCTACAACAAGAAATAGCAGGGAGAACTCAGGTGCCCACCTCCTTGGCCTCAAGGATAGCGTCTTCCATCTCTGGCTGGGTCTCCAGGCTTTTTACCTTCTCTTCCAGGGTGTTCAGCCAGCTGATCTCAAGGTCCAAATAATGAAGAAATTCAAGCCAGCATGACCACACTTCCTAGAATAGGCAAGGAGAAAGGGGCATTAGACACGCATCCATTTAATCAAACAAAGTTTAAATTCCCAAGAATGGGAAGAAAAAAAACAATCTAATAATAAAAGGAGGGAGAAAGAAGTAAAATGGCAAATTCAGGAAAAATAACCCCACTTTGTGAGACACTAAAAGTGTTCTGCTAACGCCTCTGTTATAATAAACCTTGTTGTCACATTTATTTTTAAATTAAAACATACTTTAGGGACTTTTAAGGGCGGTCACTGTCTGCTTTTATCACCCTCTTTTCCATTTCAGCTCTCAGCCTCATCTGTATCACTCCGTACTGTATATGTCCTTTAAATCTTCCGGACAGTTCTTATTCTCCTTACCTTTATTTGCATATTTTTTCCCCTCGGCCTTTTCTCCCCAGGTGAAATTCCCCTCAGCTAATAAAATGTCACCCACTCAATAAAGTCTTTCCCACCCTGTTCTGGTCCCTCATGTTTTCTATCTTTAGTTCCTGCCATGATCTTTGCTCCCAGAACTTCATTGTGAATCTCACAGTTACTGAAATTTCCTCCACAGATTTGAATAGTCCCCTTTCTGGGGCCTCCCACCATGCTTCATGCAAGTTGTGGACTTAATCTGTGGCAGAATATAAACTGGAATGTATTTTATTACCTTGTTTACTATTTCTGGAGGGAGAAATTTGACTGTTTCTCCTATCAAAAAGGTGCTTGGGTTTCAAAATAAATGTGTGGCAGCAAGGTTGTTGCAAGAGATGAGTTAGCAAAGAGCTTTTACTGTCTCAGAGTGTTGCATTATTCTCAAGGATTCAGCCATTTTCCTTCCTTTCCTGAATTAATGGATTGCTATGTCTATGGAGATCTGAAGGGACCCCATTTCCCATTGCTGGCAGGGGAGCTTCTCTGGTTTAGTGACACCAAACTCTTTGCAAATCCATCTCCATTTTGCCCTGTCTAGAGTCTATGTTCCCTCCCCCCATTTTCCCCACCACTTTTGCATTTGTCCAGTATCTTTCCTTCTCCCAAATATCTTCCCTTTCCAATTTACCTCTCTCTCTTTGTTATCTCTCCATTTTCTAATGTAGACACTGCACAGTCTTTATCACGATTTATTATATGAAAAACCATCCTCAGCATCTATTATCAAAAGTAGTAGAAGTTTTTTTGTTCTTTTTGCTCTTAATCACAAATAGTAGGATAATATGCTTCTTTTAATGATACACCAGTGATACTTGCAGAATTTGATATTTTTAGTTTTATTTATTCAATTTGCAGGGTTCTAGTTGAATTGGTCAAAGACAAGTAGAACATTATGATAGATTTGTCTTCTCAAGATACAATCTTAAGCAATTTACTTAAGCTTTTATTCAGACAGTATAAAACCAATCATCTCTTTGACACAAGTTTTTTTTAGAATTAATATATGTAAGTATAATTTGCAGGTTTCTGAACAATATTGGAGTGATAACTTTAATGGTTTATGATAGCCTGTATTATCCCAACAATTTTACCAGAAGAAATGTTATATTTTAATTAAGTTCTTCTTGGCCTGCTACATACCTATAGCCCTTCAATTTTCCATCACATTCACAATATCTTCTAGAAGTTTGTTTTTAACTTTCTACCTGTTATTCCATGGGTTGTTGAAGATATTGAAAGCTATTGCTTATGGGTACTTCAGTTCAAGATCATGAACTGTCCTTGAAGTTATTAATTAGAAGTTTATTCCTTAGATCTTTCTTTCTTAATTTCATCTTAAAAATGAGAAGAGTAAAGAAGGGAGGTGAGGAGAGAAAGAGACTGTGTGTGTTTTTTTTTTATTATTATTATTGTGAAGGGCTGCTGGATACATAAAACTTGAATTTACTTTTATTTTTAGTGTCTCCTGAACATAGAAAAATACTTCCTTTTAGAGAGATTTTATGCTATAGTAAGACAAAGGTGAAAGTATTCTTAAGGAGTTTTCTTTTCAAATCAAGACTACCTTAGAGCATCTCCTTTGAGGATGACAAGTGATTCTGTCTTTGTCTGTCATATATATATATATATATATATATATATATATATATATATATATATATATAAAATTGATTTTTTACAGAGAGGAAGAGAGAGAGGAATAGAAAGTTAGAAACATCGGTGAGAGAGAAACATCGATCACTGCTTCTTGCACACCCCCTACTGGGGATGCACCTGCAACCAAGTTACATGCCGTTGACCGGAATCTAACCCCAGGCCAGGAGGGGCCAGGCCAGAAGCAGCCAGGTCCTGAGCGGCCATGCCCAGAGCAGCAGCAGCCAAGCCCAGAGCATCCAGGCCGGGAGAGGCCAGGCCCAGAGCATCCAGGCTGGGAGAGGCCAGGCCAAGAGCAGCAGCAGCCAAGCCCGAAGCATCCAGGCCGGGAGAGGCTTGGCCAAGGGCAGCTTGGTCGGGAGCAGCCAGGCTCGGAGCAGCAGCAACCAAGCCCGGAGCATCCAGGCCGGGAGAGGCCAGGCCCAGAGCAGCCGGGTTGGGAGCAGCCAGGCCTGGAGCGGCAGTGGCCAGACCCAGAGCAGCTGGTTGTGGAGCAGAATAGAGCAACAGAGGCCAGGTCCGAAGCAGCTGGGCCAGGAACAGCTCGCTCCTCGCCTGCCCATGCCCCAGGGCTGCTGCTCAGACATGACTGGAAACTTTTTGTGACAGTCGGCCCTGTCTGCACAAGATATAAGGACTCTGGAGACAGACCAGGCCAGGGGGGGAAAGTTTAAAAAAATAAAGTCAGTAGTAACTCAGTGCGGGGAGTTCCTTTGGGGTGAGACATGCAGACCTCCCTCTGTATTGGGCTGGGAAATTGGGGTCATAAAAAACCGCAGCATCCTGCACTCCCATTGGGAGTCAGAACAGACATTCTGCTTGAGGCAGAACAGGCCAGGTTGTGTAAATCACCTAAGGAATAGCTAAGGATGACCAATTCTTTGTCCTGAGGGGCCAATCAGAGAGTGACAGACCAACAGTGGGATGGGATGGGAAAAAGAGGCATAAGAGGAGGGACTGCCCTTCCATCAGGGCTCTTGCCTGGGTGTTTGCAGGCTGTTGCGTCAGCCAAGGTTTGAGCCCAGATTCGAATCTGTAATAAATTCTAGCATGCTTAATCAAATTGGCTCCGGTGGTTCATCTCTTGGGGACTCGCTTCGTAGCATTTGGAGGCTCCCCAGCGAGATCCCACCAGGGGGGCTTCTCAGTAAGCCCCTTTAAGAAATTTCACGTCCTCTGGAACATCGGACCACACCCGGATCTGCCTGCTTGGTGCCGGTAAGTCAGGCCTGGTTTCTCTTTTAAGTTTCTTGAAGCTTCCCTTGTCCTGGTTTGGTACGAACCCTGTTATCGTGAACTTGGGAGGCGGGACGCCGCTAAACTCCCGGTTCGCAACCGAGGTGGTGATGACCACCGAGGCCTGGTTTTGGAGTCTGGAGACACCCTGGTTCTGCCTGGTTTTGGAGTCTGGAGACTCCCTGGTTCTGGTCTGAGTGAGTGTTGTTCTGGTCTGAATGAGTGTTGTTGTGAGTGTTCAGAGAGTGCGGCCGCAATCGAGTGTGTGGGAATTGGTAAAAGTGTTTTCGTTTTTCCTCTTTTGGATTTGTATTGGACTTATTTGTTGCCTAACTGTTTATAGACTGGGAAGAAAGAGAGAAATGGGGCAAGGAAACTCAAAGGAGAGTCACCTAAGTCCCCTTGAATGCATGGTTAAAATTTTTCCGACTTCAAAAAACGAGGTGAAGGCTATGGTGTTTCTGTAGATGCCTTCACTCTCCGGAGACTCTGTGAATTGGAGTGGCCAACATTTGGGGTTGATTGGCCTTCAACGGGGACCCTAGACATGGGGCCCTGCACAGGAGTCCGGTGGATAGTCTATAGAAGCCCCGGGCATCCGGACCAAATTCCATACATTGATATCTGGATTGATGTTCTTTTTGATAACCCAAAATGGCTGAAGGAGTGTGGTTGTCTCCCTGACAAAGGAAAATTGGGAAAGAGACCTCCCAGGTCCATCTTACTCGCCCGGCCACAGGCGAGCAGAGAGAAGCAAAGTCAGGTGCCTTCAGCACCCCTTGTTTTAGCAGGGGTCTTCAAACTACGGCCCGCGGGCCACATGCAGCCCCCAGGGGAGTCTGATCCTGCCCGCCAGGTTTTTGGGCAGTGAGTGCAGCCAAGGTGTTACAGTAGGAATTAGTAGTTCATATAGTCCGGCCCTCCAGCTCTCTGAGGGACTGTGATCTGGCCCCCACTTTAAAAAGTTTGAGGACCCCTGTTAGAGGCTCCTGAGGAAGACCCGATGTCGGGCCTGAAATTCCCTTGCCCACCCCCTTATGTGGCCGCTGCTGTCTCCACTACCTCACCAAGCAAGGAGAAGGGGCCTGATCCCCCAGTGAGAACTCAGATGAGAGTGGAGTATCCCCCCTTTTCACAGAACCCCCAGGGGCTGATAACTTTACACTCACCAGCCCACCTGGGATGACTGCCAGCAATTATTAAACACCCTGTTTACCACAGAGGAGAGAGAGAGAATAAACACTGAAGGGAGAAAACAAGTTCTTGATGCCCATGGGGAGTCGGTTACAGATTCAGCCCAGATTGACACTGTCCTCCCCTTGGCCCACCCTAATTGGAACCCCAATTCAATGTTAGGTAGGGAGGCTCTGGACCATTACCGCCAGGTTCTCCTGAGAGGTTTTCGGACTGCCGCTCGAAAGCCTACCAATCTCTCTAAGATAACCGAGACCAGACAAGGGCCAAATGAAAGTCTGGCAGCTTTCCTTGAGCGACTATGTGAGGCCTATAGGACATACACACCTATAGATCCTGATGCCCCGGCAAATCAGGCAGCCCTTGTGGTCCAATTTGTAGCACAGTCAGCCCCAGATTTTAATTTGAAGGTATGAGGTTGTAACAATTATAGTCCAAAAAGGTTAAAAGCAGAGACCGAATTCTAAAATTAACTATTTAGGAAGCTTGAGCTGGCAAAGGCACCAAGTCTGCCCAGCAAGCTAAAAAACTAAATGAATCTTACGTATTTCAGACACCTGCCTCCACCCAGTCTTCATCAGTGCTGGAGGAACGGTCTCATAACTGTTTGTTTCAATTAGCCATTTAAGTTTAATGTGATTAATGATTACAGTACATTGTAAAATCTTTAAATGAAAAGGAAAATATTTTGTGGGCCGTTTGGTCCTTGTGTGTGTGTCAACTGAAGTTATAATTTTAAAATCAGTAAGAGCTTGTCAGAAAGTTCAGGGAGTCTGATTGCAGTGTAGGGGTCACAGGTTCCCCCAAGGCACCTTCACTAGCAAGAGGCAAGTTGTGGACAGCCAGATGAAAACGCCCTGGTGGAAGTGCCGCCTTCGCCACCTGGGACCCGCTCGCTCCCTGCCTCCATTCACCTCGAGGACTTGTTTTGAGTAGCTGGAGGCGGTAAGGCCAGAAGGAAAATTCCCCTGTGACCCCCCCCCCCGGTACCCTAAGGGGACCCCAAAAACCCCCGGTGACTGCTTGGACACTTTTCACCGTGTTCTGTTAGGGGGCTTAAAGGCGCAACTAGAAATTCTCCTGTTCCCCTTTTCAGTCTTATAGGAATCTGAGATCTTTATCTGTAGGAAGAATGTGGCAGTTTAAATTTCAAGCAGCTGGAGGCTTGAGAACAGAGTGCTGGACCTGCTCCCTCTTCCCTCTGCCTTTTCTAAATATTTTAAAATAATGGAAGATTTGAGGTATGGTTATAGATTTTTGAAGGACATAGAAAGAAGGTTTAAAAGCTAATGTAAAATAGTGAAAGTTTTTATGAAAGTTATGCATGTGATGAGAAGGAGAAACAGGGAGAGGGAAAGAACGAAACAGAGAGTTAAGAAAGAGACTCTGGGAGTCCGAGAGGAAAGGATTTAGACAGAAGCAGAAACAAAGATTGGAAGAGAAAGTGATATGGGTGTATAAGTGTGAGTGTGTATGTGAGAAAGGGAGGGAGAAAGACATGAGCAAGAGACAGGAAAGGACAGAGATTAGAGAGGGAGAGAGACAGAAGGTGAGGCCAGAAGAGACAGAGACGATCTGAAAGAAAGGGAGACTTAGATTCCAAGGGTTTTTAACCTCGAGGAAGAAGACTGGCAGGACCAGGGCTCCTTTCAATTAAGCTCCCAAGGGTAACCTTACAAGTGAGAGGCAAAGCTATTAATTTCCTGGTGAGCACTGGGCAGTTTATTCAGTCTTGACAGAGCCGATGGGACCCCTAGGAAGATATCAGTCCAGGGAGCCACCAGACAAACTGACTGTTTTCCTTGGACATCAAGAAAGACTGTAGACATAAGAAGGAACACATACTGGAGGAACGCAGCCGCTAAACTGGACTGAAGTAGAACAACGGGCCTTTGAGGAGCTAAAGAAGGCTCTCATCTCAGCACCTGCCCTAGCCTTGCCAGATGTCACAAAGTGAGTGAGGTAAGGGGCATTGCCAAAGGGGTTCTCACTCAGACTCTAGGTCCCTGGAAGAGACCTGTTGCCTATCTGTCTGAGAGGAGACCCTGTGGCAGCAGGGTGGCCAGTGTGCCTCTGGGCAGTGACCACCACAGCATTGCTGGTGAAGGAGGCAGATAAGCAGACTCTGGGCCAGGAGCTAGCCCTAACAACACCCCATGTCATTGAGACCCTCCTTCGGGTGCTCCAGAAAGATGGATGTCAAACACCAGAATCACCCAGTGCCAAGCTCTTCTCCTGGACCAGCCATGTGTCTGGTTCCATAAGACACTGGCCACCAACCCTGCCAGCTTGTTTCCAGATGATCCAGAGGAACCCATTCATGATGGCATAGAGGTAACAGACACAGTACTGACAGATGTCCTGCCGTCATCACCAGACAAGGTACTGTTCACAGATGGGGGCAGTTAGGTTCGGGATGGGATCTGATATACAGGGGCAGCAGTAGTCACCCTAGACCACACCATTTGGACACAGTTCCTGAACTTTTGGCCTTAATCCAGGCCCTTCAATGGGGACACAGTGCCATCCCCCAGGAAAGAGGATTACCAATTTCAGAGATTTTAGCTTATTTGAGTCCATCTGACTCCTGAAAGCAGTTGCAATAGTGCACTGCAAAGGACATCAGAAAGGGGAGACAATTGAAGCCAGAGGAAATAGAGCCGCAGACAAAACTGCTAAGGAAGATGCCCAAAGACCAGTAGGGCCTATACAAGTCTGCTGGACTCCAACCTACACCAAACAAGAGGAGGAATTGGCTAAACAGAAGTAAGCCATCAAAGGACTAGATGGTTGGTGGGCCCTACCAGATGACAGACTGCTGGTCCCAGAGGCTCTAGGTCAGACATTAGTTGCCCAGTTATACCAGGTTACCCACTTAGGTGTCACCAAGACTTCTGAATTTCTGTGACGCAGATACTACGAAGCTTAGGTAAGGTAAAAGCGTCACTAGAAGTACTGTCTGTGTACAGGTAAATGCTAAGCAAGGTAAATGCTAAGAGGGTCCCCCTGGGAATTCGGGCCCCAGAGAAATTCCCCAGGAGAGCATTAGGAGGTAGATTTCGCAGAGATTAAGCCACCAGCATTAAGGTACAAGTACATGCTAATTTTTATAGACACCTTCTCAGGTTAGGTTGAAGTATACCCCACTAGGACAGAAACTGCATTTATAGTAGTCAAGAAATTACTCCAGGAGATTATACCTAGATTCGAACTGTCATAGGATCAGATAACAGCCCAGCCTTTGTAGCAAGGTATCTCAAAGTATAGCTCAAGCCTTAGGACAGGCCTGAGCAAAACTCTATAAAGTTTAATTAAATTTGTCCTGGAAACCGGTGAAAATTGGACCAACCCCCTGCCCTTTGCCCTATTATGGGCCAGGTGTACCCCCTACTGGGATGCCCCCCCCCCCCGTTTTTTTAGATCATACATGGTAGACCTCCTTCCATCCTTCCTGGGGTCAGGGAGAAACTGAAAGCTAGAATTCATAACCATTCCCTTGCTCAAGTCCTTATAGGCTCTGCATTTTACCCAGAGAGCCACCCATAAGCTTGTTCCAGATGCACTGCCAGTGCCCACCGTGGACCCTGTACACCCCTTCCAGCCCGGAGACTCAGTGTGGGTAAAGAAGTTCACTGTCCAAGGACTCACCCCAGCCTCACAAATGACTGTTGGTTATGTCTCAACCCTGAACCCCCTTATTATTCAGGAATTGCTGTTAACATCTCTCTTGGAGATACCCCACAGGACATAAGAAACATCTCCTTGAAGGCTGCGGAGGGTCACTGCCAGTGGGTCGTAACCCGAAACTTACTCTCGGGGATCTACAAGGACAAGGGACGTGCTTGATGCCTGCTAATTACCCTCTGAAGGACTCTTTCTACGCCTCGTCCTTTGCCTCCACCATCCTGCTACCAGAGGAGCCATCTCGAGGAGGAGCAGCCCTGCTGGCTGCCCCTGAAGGGACTTGGTGGGCTTGTACTAATGGAATAACTCCTTGTGCCTTTCCCCCGTTTCTCTTAGACAAGGAATCGCCAGGCCTCTGCATCTTAGCACACATACTTCCTCAGGTCTATTACTTCTCTGGGGAAGGGGGCCGAGAACACTTAGGTCTCACCCCACACCGGGTTAAGAGGGCCCCAGTCCTTATTCCCCTTTTACTGGGAATTGAAATTGCAGGATCAACGGCTGTAGGAACATCCACCCTTATTAAGGGGAACCAGGACTACAAAGAATTGAGCCAACAGATAGATACTGAACTTAGCACTCTTGAAAGTACAGTCAGCAAGCTAGAAGGGTCACTGAGCTCCCTAGCTGAAGTTGTCCTCCAGAATAGACGGGGTTTAGAGCTACTTTTTCTCAAACAGGGAGGGCTTTGCCTAGCCCTGGGTGAAGCTTGTTGTTTTTATACCAACCACTCTGGAGTCATAAAGGAGAGCCTTAGCCAACTAAGAAAAAGATTAAAGGAAAGGGAGGACGCCAGGGCCAGCCAGGGGAACTGGTATGAAAACCTCTTTACGTGGTCCCCTTGGCTAACAACTCTTATTAGTGCCTTAGCCAGCCCCCTCCTCATTCTATTGCTAGCTCTAACTGTGGGTCCTTGTTTGTTCAGATCTCTGGTAAGTTTAATACAATCCAGAGTCCAGGACCTTAAGATCATGGTCCTCCGAACTCACTATCATAGTCTCAATACGGAGGACCGGGAGGAGGAGGAATCAAAGATTTGATTCCCCAATAAGACAGTAGGGAATGTGACAGTCGGCCCTGTCTGCCCAAGAGATAAGGACTCTGGAGACAGACCAGGCCAGGGGGGGGAAAGTTTAAAAAAATAAAGTCAGTCTTAACTCAGTGCCAGGAGTTCCTTTGGGGTGGGACATGCAGACCTCCCTCGGATCTGGCTGGGAAATTGGGGTCATAAAAAACTGCAGCATCCTACACTCCCGTTGGGAGTCAGAACAGACATTCTGTTTGAAGCAAAACAGGCCAGGTTGTGTAAATCACCTAAGGAACAGCTAAAGACGGCCAATTTTTGTCCCGAGGGGCCAATCTGGGAGTGACGGACCAACAGTGGGAGGAGAGGGGAAAAAGAGGTATAAGAGGAGGGACTGCCCCTCCATCGGGGCTCTCACCTGAGTGTTTGCTGGCTGCTGTGTCAGCCAAGGTTTGAGCCCGGATTCGAATCTGTAATAAACTCTAGCATGCTTAATCAAATTGGCTCCAGTGGTTCATCTCTTGGGGACTCGCTTCATAACAGTACTTACTGGTCTGGTTGCTGGGCCCTGAGGGCCAGCTTTCTGCCATATTCAAGGGGAATGCCCTGCCCTGAGGACAAGGGAAACTCTTGCTGGTTTCCAGTAGGAGCTAAGGGCGGTGGGGCTTTTGCTTAAACTGGCAACACAGGTCCACATTCACAGGGCCCCAGGGCCCTACCCACTGGAACTCTTCCAGCTGTTGCCCCTTGCCCCAACCCCCTCTTCCCTTGACAGCTACCCACAGACCTCCTGGCTTCCCCACAGAGCCCCCAACCCTTCCCTAGATCCCTGCTGTCCGCAGGCCCGCTGCAGGTCACCATGTCCCTGCCCACCAGCCTTTCTCCAGCTTACCTAACCACTTCTTGCTGCTCACCTGGCCCCACCCCCTTGTTTTCTGGACCGCCTCCAACTGCTCACCTCGCTTCCCCCCCTCATTCACATGACAGGTTCAGGTGTGGGCCAGGGCCTGCCTCCTCGTTCAGGAAGCTCCGCCCCATGGTTCATTGGACCAAGGAGCGAACAGCACCTGCCGGGCTGCCCTGATCCTCAGACACAGAATAGCCCCCACCTCTGGGTGCCCTGTCAGGTGCCTAAATCCACCCAAAGCACATGGCCTTCTGCTCACAGGGTGCCTCCCGGGTCCCCAGGAGTGGGCAGACCAGCCAGCCCCCTGCTTCAGGACAGCCATGGGCCTCTGGAGCCTCAGGGTCGGCCCAACCCCCGGAGCTCCCACCAAGCGACAGGTCACAACAGAGTGTCCTGGGACGCCCACAGCCCTGTCTGTGGCCTTTGACATCCAGGAGAGAGCTATGTCAAGTCCGAGAAAATCACTTCACACTCTGGGGGCACAGCCCGGGCACCTCCAGAGGAACTTACTGGTTGGGTAGCCTGGCCCTGAGGGCCTGCTTTCTGCCCAAGTCGCGGGAACGCCCCGCCCTGAGGACAAGGGAACCTCTCGCTGGCTTCCAGTCTGGAGCTCAGGATGGTGAGCTCAGGAAGGTGGGGCTTTTGTGGCCAAGTGGGACCCTTGTCCCCATTCACAGGGCCCCAGGGCCTTACCCACCGGTTAGGGTTAGTATTAGCTTTAGGGTTAGGTTGAGGGGTAGGGTTGGGCTTTGACATTGGGGAGAGACCTGTGTCAAGTCGGAGAAAATCACCTTCCTCCCTGGGGGCACTGCCCCGGCCCATCCAGAGGTACTTACTGGTCTGGTTGCCAGGCTCCAAGAGCTTGTTTTCTGCCCCATTCGCAGGGAACGCCCTGCCCTGAGGAAAATGGAACCTTTGGTTGGCTTCCAGTCTGGAGCAAAGGGCAGTGGGGCCTTTGTGTCCACTGGTGACCCAAGTCCACGTTCACGGGGCCCCAGGGCCCTACCCACCAGAACTCTTCCAGCTGTTGTCTCTCGCAACAAAACACTATTCCTTTGACCACTAACCCCAGACCATTTGGCCTCCTGGCCGAGCCCACAACCCCTCCCAAGGTCCCTGTTGTCCCCAGGCCGACCTGGGGTCACCGTGTCCCTGCCCACCAGCCTTTCTCCTGCTTACCTGACCACTTCTTGCTGCTCACCTGGCCCCGCCCCCTTTTCTCGGGACCGCCTCCATCTGCTCACCGGGCCCCTCCCCTTGTTGACTTGACCAGGTTCAGTTGTGGGCCTGGGCCCGCCTCCTCGTTCCGGAAGCCCCGCCCCCTTTTTCATTGGACCAATGAGGAAGCAGCATCTGACTGGCTGCCCTGATCCTCAGACACAGAATAGCCCCCACCTCTGGGAGCCCTGTCAGGTACCTAAATGCACCAAGGGCACATGGCCCTCTGCTCACAGGGTGCCTCCCGGGTCCCCAGGCGTGGGCAGACCAGCCAGCCCCCAGGACAGCCATGGGCCCCCGGAGCCTGAGGGGCGGCCCCACCCCCGTAGCTCCCACCAAGGGTCAGGTCACAACAGAGTGTCCTGGAATGCCCACAGCCCTGTCTGTGGCCTTTGACATCGGGGAGAGAGCTGTGTCTAGTCCTAGAAAATCACTTGACACTCTGGGGGCACTGCCCGGCAGCTCCAGAGGTATTTACTGGTCTGGTTGCTGGGACCCGAGGGCCGGCTTTCTGCCCCATTCGCGGGGAACACCCTGCCCTGAGAACAAGGGATACTCTCGCTGGCTTCCAGTATGGAGCAAAGGGCGGTGGGGCTTTTGTGTCCACTGGCAACCCAGGTCCACATTCACAGGGCCCCAGGGCCGTACCCACTGGAATACTTCCATTTGTTGCTCCTCCCGCCAACCCACTATTCCCTTGACCACTATCCGCAGACCACCTGGCCTCCAGACCGAGCCCCCAACCGCTCCCTAGGTCCCTGCTGTCCGTAGGACTGCCTGCGGGTCACCGTGTCCCTGCCCACCAGCCTTTCTCCTGCTTACCTCACCACTTCTTGCTGTCTGGGTGGCCCCGCCCCCTGGTTCTCTGGACCGCCTCCAGCTGCTCACCTGGCCCCGCCCCTCTTTGACTTGACCTGGTTCAGGTGTGGGCTTGGGTCTGCCTCCTTGTATTGGAAGCCCCGTCCCCTTGTTCATTGGACCAATGAGCGAGCAGCACCTGCTGAGCTGCCCTGCTCCTCAGACACAGAATAGCCCCCACCTCTGGGAGCACTGTCAGGTGCCTAAATGCACCAACTGCACATGGCCCTCTGCTCACCAAACCAGTTTTGGCAATGAGATTTATTTTTATTCAAATTTTCAGTATTATTTTATTTCCCCATCAAATCCCACTCTATTATTTTATGTGCAAGGCACTGTACACTTTCACAGAAATAGCTCTGCTAATTAAAATGATGCAGTTTCATGAATACAGACTTGAACACCAGAGGTAGAATTAGTATAAGAGGTATAGAGAGATGCACTCCCAAAGATGAATTCCTTTCTTACCAAAGTGTGGGGTGCTACACTCTCCCTTTTGCCTTCCCAATGGTGGGTAGGCCTGTTAGATTGGCTGATCCCTCTCTCAGACAAGATTCCCTGGCCAGTGAGGCAGGAAGAGGCCTCCCAGATCACCTTTCCCCAGTGGCAATTCCTGCCTTCCCAGTGGGCCCTTGCAATGCTGGCTGGAACCTGGGATAGTGCCCGAGTCCCCCTGCTCTGTCTGCATTTGTGAAGTGTTGATGTAATGCGATTTCTAAACTTCCTTCACCCAGACCGATTTAGAGAAAAGAAGCTATGTCCCCCAAGTTGGTCTGTGCCTTAGAATCACTGTGGAATTCTAACAATTCCAAACCTGCACTGCATCCGACTCACTAGGTTAGAGAGACACTGGTATTTTTGGAAGCTCCCAGAGAGGTTCAGTGTCCAGGCAAGCTAGGGAATGACTGCCTTAATGTGCTAGATTGGGGAAGTTTTCACCTTCAGCACCAGCCCCCACATGGCCTGACAAGCAGCCAGAGCTTCAGGCATAGAGGGGTCTCCATGCCGAGCTGCTGTGCTCTGTCAGTCTCAGTGTTGTTCTTGGTCAGGCTGTGGAGGGACTGTCTCACTTGATGTTGTGTTTTGTTTTCCAGCCAAAGGAATGTGGCTCCACAAGGGTGCATGCTTTAAATAAAGTCAACAGAGTGCTGCGGGTTTTACATCAGAACAATGTAAGTTGGTCAGGTGATGGGGCCGCATGGGTGCCATCAGGATTGTTTACTGTTGAAACCAGCCACCTGCTCTGTGCATGGACCTCGGCTCCTTTATGGAAACATTTTCCTATGAGTAAAGGAGTAGTCACTCTTTTTCTGATTAATGAGTTAGAGTATAAGAACATATTTTTTATTTTTTGAGATTTAAGTTTACCTGATTTCTCTGATCATTCACATGTATGGCTGTCCAGATGTGCTCAACCAAAACCCTCAGCTTCCGTGGATAACTTGTCTTATTTTCTTTATCTAACCTTTATTGTCTCTTATTGTGTCAGGTGGATTTGGTGAATATCGGAGGAACTGACATTGTAGATGGAAACCACAAGCTGACACTAGGTTTTCTGTGAAGCATCATTTTGCACTGGCAGATGGGGGATTTTCAGTCACTTATTACTGGTCATTGGAAATGTGTCCTTTGTGTACGTATTCGTATCTTAGCTCTGCATCACAGAGCACCACAAACCTGGTGGCTTCAACAACCGAAGTTATTTTCTCCCAATTCTGGAGGCTACAAATCTGAGATCAAGGTGTGAGCAATGATTTTTTTTTTTTCCTGCAGCCTCTTTCCTGGGCTTGTGGGTCCTTTTTCCCTTTGTCTCCACATGGTCTTCCCTCTGTGTATGTCATATCCTAATCTTTGCTTCTGATGCCAAGAAACTAGTCATATTGGATGAGAGCTCTCCTCTCCATTTGATCTCCACTTGCCTTAATTACCTCTTTCAAGACTCTCTAAATAAAGTCACATTACAAGGTACTGGGGGATAGGACTTCAACATAGAATTTTGTGGAGGGCACAATTCAATGCCTAACTGCCTAACCGTTTGGAATGAAAGAAACTGACAAACTGCTCTATTTTCCTAGCCTAGACAAAAAGAAGATGCCTTTTTAAAATATTGAATTTGAAAATTTCAGACATTTAAACCTTGCTAAAATAGCTTAAAGAATTTCTAGGTACTGTTACTCAGATTCCCCAAAGGTTAACAATTGTCTATATTTGTGTTTTCTCTTTTTCTCTTTGCCTAAATACTTCAGTGTGTATTTTCTGAAAACAAATTGTTCTCCGAAAATAAAGGAGTTCTCTTACATAACTACTATATATTAACATAATATAAAATGTGTATGATAACATTAATAGTTCTCACTTACTTATCATGTCTCTTTTATCTTCTTTAATCCGGAATAGTTTCTGAGTGTTTGTGTTTTATGATATTATCATTTTTGAGGAGCGCTGGACAGTTATTTTGTAGAATCTCCCTTTCTGTGGGTTTGGCTGATATTTTCTCATGATTAGATTCAGGTTATTCATTTGGGGCAGGCATGCCGCAAAAGTGACATTGATTTGTTCTCAGTGCACTCACCTGGAAGCACACACTGTCCGTTAGGCTTGTTCTGGCAGAGTCAACGTTCATTGTTTGGGTAATGTGGTATCTGCCTATGCCTCCACCAAACATGACTTCCCTATGTTATTAAAAAATGTCTTGTGAGATATACTTGGAGACTGTGTAAATAATCAGGTACTTATCAAATCTTCCCCATTAGTTTTAAGATCCATTCATAATTCTTAGCTGATCAGTTATTATTATGATGCTTGGCCAAAAGTAAATTTCTAATGTCATTGTTCTTTTACATTGTAAGGAAGGGCTTTCCCTTGTCTCTTGTTTATCTGTCTGTCCATCTGATTTTTTATTCATTCAATGTACACACAGTGTACACTCAAGGATTTTTACGTATTTAATAGGCTGTAGTTTTTTGCTATTATTGTTTTCTAGAGGCCTGGTGCATGAAAATTCATGCCCTGGGGGAGAACGGGGGTCTCTCAGCCCGGCCTGCCTCCTCTCATGGTCTGGAAGCCCTAAGGGGATGTCCTACTGATGGCTTAGGCCTGCTCCCCATGGGCCTAAGCTGCATTCTGGCCTTCCTCTGTGAGAGGCAACCAGGCCAATCAGGGGGAGGTACTGACCTCATCACCACGTTGTTGCTGTCACTGCTGGCCGCACCCACCTGCCCTCAGCCCTTTCAGCCAACCGTCCCTGCTTGTCCAGAAGGACATCTGGAAGGACATCCAGAAGACATCTGTCTATCCAGTCTAATTAGCATATTACCCTTTTATGAAAATAGATTTTGATGCTTAAATTATACTAAATTTGGCCCATGTGATTGACCCCTCCTTAAATCAGATCTCTGTCCTTTTGACATATTCATATCATTCTTTGAGCACTTCCTTAAAACACATGTATTTCTTTAGAATAATACTGTGCAATATTAGTTCTTGATTATAATCGGGAAAGTTACTTCATTCTTTGATTTTGCATTCAGTCAAAAAAGTCTTCCTTGCATCCTTATATTTTGTAGAAAATCAAAACAGTTGCTTTTCTATCAAAAGTTCTTTGTAAATGTATAGTATTAAAATATTACTCTTTTAGGGATTATGAAAGTAACGTTTATTGTAAGTGAATCTAATATGAGTATTGTTAAGATATAGAAAGTACTATGGTAATGTATAATGGTGAATAAAAATCACCTTCTAAATTCTAGTACTTCAAAATAATCGCTGTTTAAAGGGAAATTTGAAATAAATTGGATCGCCAGTGACCTGATCCCTATGGTTAAGTAATGAAATAGTTCCCATTCAAGGACTTGATCCCAGTAGCTGCTTTATATCATAGGCGGACATGGTCTCTCTGGCAGGTGAAAGATGTCATGAAGGACATCATGTCAGCCTTGCAGCAGACAAACAAGGAGAAGATCCTGCTGATCTGGGTGCGCCTGTCCACCAGGCCATACAGCCAAGTCAATGTCCTCAACCTCACCACCATCTGGACAGACGGGCTCGCCTTTAACGCCCTGCTCCACGGACATAAGTGAGAATGACTCTCCTTAGTTGTGGGATTTCCAGATGTGTATCTCCTCCCTCCCTCCCTCACTGCTCCTCCCTAAAGCCCCTCCCCACTAGCCCTGCTGTCCTCTCAGAACACGACCACCAAAATATTAAGAAAAGTGAAATCATGGAAAAAATCTAACCACCAAGTCTTTATTCTGTGGACTTAAATGGCACAGAACAGCCACAGCTGCTTCTACATATTCATAAGTTAAAACATGTAAAATAATTCACATAGTTCAGTTCCACTCATTCAGCACTAATCAGAAATATATGCAAAGAATTGTGCTAGTGTCCATTCTTATACGAAAGAAGAGATATAAAATAACTATCCTCAGCACCCATAAAATAACTATCCTCAGCACCCTTATATTTCAATTCCCATGAAATACTAAAGGGTATGTTCTATAATTCAGTGCAATCCCAGCTTATTATACAAAATTATTTTTTCATGAAATTTATAAACAGATTCTAAATATATGAAAGACCAAAAGCCCATGAAGAGCCAGTACAATTGTGAAACAGATCTAGGCTGAAGTACTTCTCAAACAGAAACCAAAAGTAATGATGAAGCTACATTAATTAAAACTATGGTGCTATAAATAAGTATGCTAATTTAACTACAGGCTGAACCATATGAAATTGCCAGTGCTTGACTGTTATTTTGACATGTAACAATGGCAGTTTCTATACTCAACCTAACAGAATAAAGGACTCCGAAATAGCTCCATCCTGATATATAACTGAACTGATTGCTATTAAACTAGATGGTATGGGACAACTGGTTACCCATATGTATGTAACTGAGTTGGATCTTTACCTCACCTTAACCACAAATAAATTTCAGATGCATCAAGGATTTAAATGTGAAAGGTGAAATTTCTTATATGTTTTATTGCCATTTTAAATAATTTATTGTTTCAAGTTTTGTTTCCTGTATATGCTGTGCTTATATATAAAAATATAATTGATACCACTACATCTTAGATCTAGAAACTTGTTAAAATTTTACAAAATTAAGTTTGTTTCTGCAGACTTAACACATTTTTGGTAGACCATCCATAGATTATAATAATCCCCTCCTCTCCCCTCCCCTCCTCCCTCTTCCTCTTCCCTCTCTTCCCCTCCCCTTCTCTTTTTCCCCTGTTCATTTGTGCCTTGCCATTCAATACAATATTGATTTGAATTGGTTATAATGAGAAGAATATTTTGTTCTTGAAAATGAAGGGCATGTTTTTAAAGTTTTACAATAATAATAATATTTGCTGTAGCATTTTTTGAGATATATAATTAAAATTTGGTTAGAGAACCTCCACACCCAATCTTTTTCACTGTATCAGTTTAGAGAGGTTAACTGTTCCTAGTTGGATAAGACATGTAGTCAGAAAACTTGAGTTTTAGCCTAAACTTTTTTCCATTAACTACCTAATTGGTTCAATAAGTGTGTTTGTAGTACTTTTCCTGTGTTAGGCTCAGGTTGTATAACAGAGAAAAAAGGTAAACACCCCTATCTCCTTGGGGTTTATGTGCAATTAGAGGGAGGCAGACAATAAAGAAAGAATAGGAAATGTGAGTTGTGTAGCAGAAAGCTGTGGTAAACATGCTGAAGAGAAATGTAGCTGGCAAGAGGGGAGGCCAGTGGGTGCAGGGTGTGAGTGGGAGGAGTAATAGTAGAGGAAGTCTGAAAGGAATCAGGGGTGGAGTGGGCGAGGCAATCCCAGGAGGTAGGTGAGTGTAGGATGCAATAACAGATGGAGTGCACAAAAATGATCAACTTTTGTGTAAGTCAGCACACAAAATGTCCAGTTTTTAGGATTAAAAGAAAATCTAGATAGACATGAAATACTAAGCAATATAATATGAAGAGGGTGAGTGGAGGGTAATTCTCTCAGGACGTTTGGTTTAGGAATATCCTGTGTAAGCTGGATTTTCCACTCTGCTAATAGTGGACTTTCAATAAGAGAATTACTTCATTAGTATTAATGGTGGTAATTGATGTATTTAGGTTAATTTTTCATTTTTTTACCTATTTATTTTGAGCTTTTTATTTCTTTTTCTCTGTCTTTTTTCTTTTTATCTTATATTAATAGGTTCATCATCCTCTTATTTTTCTTTAACTATTTGGAAAGTATTATAAACTATTTTTAATCTTCTAGTGATTACTCTAGAAAATTTAATAGGTATGTTTAGCCAATACAGGAAACTTAGAATATTTTATCCATTGTTTTTATTTTTATAAGTTACTTAAAATACTATATATTTGACAAAGTTTTGGTATATAAAGTTAAACTTTTTAATTTAAACTCACAAACAAAATAATCTAAAACTGCAATGTGTTAAATTATAACAATGACCACTTTGTTTCCACATGTGTTGTCTTCAATGTATTTTATTTGTGTGGTATTTTCAGACCTGATCTCTTCAGCTGGGATAGAGTTTTCAAGATGTCCCCTACTGAGAGACTTGAACAAGTCTTCAGCCAGGCTCAAATGTACTTGGGAATTGAAAAGCTGTTAGATCCTCTAGGTATTGTTCACTGCTTAAGTTTAATCTTGATTTTGCTGCACAATTTTGGATATTCGAAGAGCAGTGTTTTTTGTTGTGGTGGTTTGTTTTTTTTAGGAGGAATTATGAGAACTGAGCAGTGTTCTTTTGTTTGAAACATGGTGCAAGTAATTTTATCGCAGTTATTGGAACTTTTGTACTTAACAATTTGTAGGATCCTATGGAGGAAATTTAATTACCTCATTGACGAATAGTTATTTGTTACCAGCAGAAGAGTTAAAGTTTTAAGAAAATATAATTATTAGATAACAAATTCAGTATTTGGTTTAATTTTACTGAAATGCAGTTTTATACTAGTACTAGCGGCCCAGTACAAGAAATTCATGCACAGGGAGGGGGGGTGGTGAAGGGAAGGGGTGTCCCTTAGCCCGGCCTGCACCCTCTCCAATCTTGGTGCAGAGCCCTTGGGGGATGTCTGACTGTTGGGATCGGGCCTAAACCAGCATTCAGACATCACTCTCACAATCCGGGACTGCTGGCTCCTAACTGCTCACCTGCATATGATGTGAAAACTTTAGTTACAAATGTTGTGGAATTTAATTCTAGACTTACTTTTATAATGTTAATAAAATCTGGCATTATCTTAAATGTCAGCGTATCTTTGAGCATTTGGGAAAAGCTTATAGGGAAGAATTTAAAGAAATAAGATACTGAACAAAATTAAGAAAGTGTCTATGCCTTGTCTCTTCTGTCATTATATGAAACATAAACTTAATGAGATATGGTACTGCAAAAATTATATAATAGTATTGTTTATGGGTGCTGAGGATAGTTATTTTATATCTCCTACTGAGCTGTTCAATATATTTTGAACATCTAATTTAAGCTGGTCTTTATTTCCTTCCCCTTTTAGATGTTGCTGTTCAGCTTCCTGAAATGAAATCCATAATTATGTATTTAATATCTTTGAGGTGCTACCTCAGCAAGTCACCATAGATGCCATCCGTGAAGTAGAGACTCTCCCAAGGAAATACAGGAAAGAATGTGAAGAAGGAGATATTAATATACAGGTAAAGATAAATTTTTATTGAAATGTTTGACTGGCTGTCTTTGTTATCTCTTAGGTACCAGATAAAAACACTTTTAGAAGATTTATTTTTCTTCCCTTGTAAAAGAATGCTTTTATTAATTTTAGAGAGAGAGGAAGGGAGGGAGATATATACATACATATATATATATATATATATATATATATATATCTGTATATATATATATATATATATATATATATATATATATATATAGAGAGAGAGAGAGAGAGAGAGAGAGAGAGAGAAACATTGATTAGCTGCCTCCTACTGGAGACTGTGCCCCAAACCCAGTCATGTGCCCTAACCAAGAATCAAACTGATGACCTCTTGGTGCATAGGGCGAACGCTCCAGCAACTGAGCAGCAATGGCCAGGGCAGAGGATTCTTTTTCTTGACTGAGAACATCTTGGCTTGTCCACTTGCATATGCCTTATCAGTTAGCATGCTGTCACATGTGTGTAACAGAAAACCATAACTCAACTGATTAAGAAGAAATGCACTGCTTCACACGATAAGGGGGCCCAGGGCTGTGATCATACTTCTGCATGATTTGCTGAAGGAGCAGTGATTTCCCATCATTTGGTCACCATCTTCCATCAGTGTCATTTTGTATGACAGATGGTTTCTCTCATGTCAGCTTTGCTTTGTTCTAAGTACTAGTTTTCTTTTTCTGCTTTTTATTTCGTCTTTAGCAAAAGGATTTTTACCATTATATTTTCACAAGGGCTATCAAAATACAAGGTTTATTTTTTCTTTCATTTAGAAGTAATGACAATATGTTACTCAGTGGGTTTTTCACTTAAAGATTGATAATACTTTACTCATTAGGATAAAGATTCATTTTTTTAAAATAAAGTCATGAATTTTTCTTCCTGAATTATCCTGCCCTGAATTAATACATATTTTATCTTACTCTGTTTTAATCTAACTGGCCCTCTTATTTCATAAAATGAGAAAATCTTTTTTTAAATATATTTTATTGATTTTTCACAGAGAGGAAGGGAGAGAAACGGAGAGCTAGAAACGTCGATGAGAGAGAAAAATAGGCCAGCTGCCTCTTGCACACCCCCTACCGGTGATGTGCCCACAACCAATGTACATGCCCTTGACTGGAATCCAACCTGGGACCTTTCAGTCTGCAGACCGATGCTCTACCACTGAGCCAAACCAGCTTCGGCATAAAATGAGAAAATCTCAACAGTTGGGTAAGACCTTAAAAAGCCGTTCAATCCAATATTTCAGCAAACGAAAGATACACATGAATTTCAAAATGAGAAGAAAGATATTTGATAGAGACCGAAGCATGGAGTGTGAAGCTTAAATTATTTCCCTGTCCCGGCTTTTTGTGGATTATTTACCTCCCCTCTCAACCACAGTTTTACCTGTAAAATCTGGATAAAACCACCCACTTCATAACAATAAGTAACCCGAAGTGTCTAAAATAAAATTAATAAGCACTTTATACACAGCAGCTACCATTATTATAATTTTTCCTTCTTGATTTGTTTTGGTGTTCATTCTCACTCAACAAATTCCTGTGTAAAAATGACCGTTAATTCTCATATAATGATAATGGGCTTGAATTGGCATGTCATCTCATTTTCCTATTCCGAGGCTAAAAGAACGTATTATTTCAGATTTGGGGGTGGGGGGTTGGTAGGTACCAATCCTTTGCATTTCTTCATTCAAAAATTGTATGATGTCTAGAAAAAGCAAAATACTTACTGAGGAAAAGAGGCAAGAGATGGGGACAAATTGTGAACCTAGGGCTCTTTTTTATAGTTTTGAAAGTAGTGATGCTGAGGAAAAGCTGTAATGTTTAAAATTGACTGGAAATGCTGAGAAGCATTAGACTCTAGGGGTGAAGTTATTATCCTGCATTAATGATGTATCCTTTTAAGTGGCTCAGATAATCTGCTGAGCTTGCTTTTTGTTGGAGTTATTTGTTTACTGAATCGGGCTTCTTTTGTTAGAAAGCTGGGGTATTTTACTTCTTATAGTTAAGGCCATTCTCTCTTAAAAAGAAAGATTTCATTTGCCTTTCATGAGGTGTAGATAAAAACAATGGCGACTGTGTAGGGCTCAGGGTGGCATGATAAGAATTGTTTGATTAAAGCAGGTGCATTAACACGAACCTCTTCATTTGCATGCTTTTATTCGTGCCTTAGAGATTGAATTAAACTAATTAACGAAATAAAACATGGTGTACTTTTAATCATTTACTGTTTCTCAGAGCTTGCCATCTGATACTTTGCAATGAGCACTAATAGGCAGCCTTCCTCTCCCTGTGTCTTTCTGCAAGTGTGTTTCGGAGCATTAGGTGGTCAGCAAATAGTTCTTGCATTTCTCTTTAATGCCTCAGGTGAAAGCCTCCTCTTGTGTTTTAATTCATACCTTCTGGGCATTTGCATCCAGACAGTGCCTTCCATCTGTCTCCCACCCATCTGGATCCTAGTGCTTATCTCCGTGACCTTTGGCCGGTCACTGGCTAAGTTTCCTAGTCTCAGATAGCCTCATTAGAGCATAGAGGCTGGGTACTCACAGTTCCCCAGGGCTATTTCGGGTCTACAGTTTCAGAACATGAAGTCCGGAACTTAACTCACTTTCCCTTCTCTGTCTTCAGTATCCTGTGTTTCATCTGTGTGCTCATGGAGTCATTCATTTTTTTAACTCCTGCTTACAGTTGACTGGGTCTGTGTGATTCTTTCTCCAAACTGTGCCTGGTGCACGTTTTCTTTTTTTCCAGCTTTCATGCTAATTGAAGACTCATCTTCTCTTGTCCTTTACAACACCCAGCCTCCATCCACAATTCATCTCTGGCCTCCACACTGCCGTCGTGTGGGCTGCTTCCACTCCTTCCCTAAGACTTTCTTCTGCATGTGGGTTTCTCTCTGTGAAATGCCCCCCACACACTGTTTGCGTGGCAAGCTTACAATCTTTCCTCGGTTTCAATGGGACTTTTTCAGGGAAGTCTTCCCCTATTAGCTTATTGAAATCAGCCCCACACACTCACTCATTCAGTTTCTTGCTCTCACGGTATTTTTGTAAACTATGTTAAGAATTTTAAATTGTATCTTGTAGCACTGGGAAAGCACTGGAAGATTTTTAGTAGGGATGTCTTGTGATGTGATTGTATTGTCAGAGATCATTCTGGAGGCTGAGGGAGAAGAGGGTGGCAGTGTGGGTGGCAATGGAAGTGAGATACTCCTTAGCAGGTGAGCAGGCAGGCTGTGGTAGTCCTGAGGACAGACGATGCTGGTTGTGCAGAGGGAAAGGTCTGGATGGCTTGGTGACACATTTTGAAGGTAGGAATTGCTTACATATTAAACATGAGAGGTGAAAGAGAGAGAAAATCCAAGGCTGGCTCCCTGGTTCTTGGCTGGAGAAGTTTAGTGCATGAAGGAGCCATTTAGGAAAGTGGGAAAATCTGAGGAAAAATAAGTTTGGGGAGAAATAAAGGGTAATTATCGGCATAGTCGGATATGCCTTTCATGTTGACATGAAGATGTTAGGGTAGCTGGATAGACGAGTCTAGAGTTTGGATTCAGAAATAAAAAGACAAATGTCTGTGGGATATAGATGTTTCTTTAAACCTAACAGTAATAAATGAAACCACACAGACCAAGTACACTGAGTGACGAAAACAGGGCCCAAGCTTAATTTTGAGGAGATTCATGACTTACAGATTGGCTGCGGAGTCGGGAGGAAAACCAGCGTGGGGTTCCTGAGGCAGAGAAAGGAGGGTTTCAGGAGGGTGGGCAGTCAGCCATGCAGTGGGGCTGAGAGTTTAAGTTAACAGAGAGGGTGACCAGATCTTTAGGTTTGCTTGGGACAGTTTGATTTATGCGGGTTGTCGTAGCATCGTTTTTATAAAAATGTCCTAGTTTGTTGGCTAATAACATGGTCACCCTAACGGCGGTGCTAGAAAAGTGGATTTGTCAGTTGAAGGTGTTTGGTGACATTGGCAAAAGCCTTTTCATTTGGGTGGTGGGGGACCAACACCAAAACTGAATGGGACTGTTAACTAATCGGAGTTGTCGAATCCATGAGAATTTCTTATGTTTCCCCTCTACATTGCTGTATGTTTGAAACACATAAACATTGTGGATGGGAAGTGATTAAGTGAAGATGGGCTGTCAGCAGATTTTAAAGAAGTTTTGCTCTAAAAGGGAACCAATGAGCAAAAAAGAGTTCATTTGGTTATAAGATTCTAAAGTAAATAAAAATATTCCATGGTTTGGGATGAATTTATTCCCATGGGTTTAAAACAACAACAATAAACCCAGACCAGCAAGTGAACTAGAGGTAGCAGCCTCCAAAAATCACCATCGGCAGCCTGTATGTGTGCCTGCCTTTCAGGGTCAAAAATAAAATGCTAACATGCATTTCAGTAAAAGCAGTTTCGCTAATGTCAGAGCAGAGTTCTAATCTTCATGTCCTTTTCTTTAACTGATATTTATCCTTTAAGGCCCAACACCATCCTGCACGCACCTTTCCTATTTTAGCCCTGGCTGAACTCAAACAGCATCTCTTACTGGGACCACGGAGTTTCCAGCTTCACTAAGAGCCATTTTACTTTTATTCAGAAGTGATTCAAGTGGGTGACTTTTCACTTCCCATGTATGTGAGCATCCCCATGAGCACAGGATCCAGGAGAGCAGGCTGCTCTGTGTTCTTGAGGTACCAGTAATGCTCTCTGAGTAGCTCCAGCCTGGCTTTCCCAGCGCCTGCGAACTGGCTGCATGTCTGAGACACAGCGGGCTCTTCCTGTCCGCTGCTCTCCATGCAGCATGTCCCTGTTGAACAAACACCTCATGGTCACGCTGCCTGGGTGTTTCCTCTCGGCTTTGTTTTCCTAGAGCTCAGCACCGGAGGAGGAGCACGGGAGCCCGCGGGCTGAAACCCCCAGCACCATCACTGAGGTGCACATGGACCTGGACAGCTACCAGACAGCCCTGGAGGAGGTGCTGACCTGGCTGCTTTCTGCCGAGGACACGTTAAAGGAGAAGGACGACATCTCAGAGGACGTGGAGGACGTCAAAGAGCAGTTTGCCACCCACGAGGTAAGTCATCTGTGGCCCGTGAGGGGGCCATGCCCGCCACGGTGCCTGTGCCTCCTCTGGCTCTGCCCTGATGTGTGCGCTTCCAGCATTCTGCCCCACGGGAAGGTCATGGCACATTTTAGGACTCGTGACATTTAAATAAGGGCTTTGTTTAAAGTCGGCGCGGGCGATTCTCACTGTGCATTGGAATTAGGTCTCATATTTTAATCTTATTGTAACATGTAACTTCTGTGGAGCCACGGACACAAAGCAGTGCACAGCACTGCTGATTTCTGAAGTGCATGGTCATCCTTAAAACACCAAGTGGCTAATTAATACAATGCACTCAGTCTTTGGACTTGGAATGTTCCCCAGGAAGCGGTTATTTTTATTTATTGTACGATTAAGCAAATGTCGTAGCCAGTGTTCATGCACACTTTTATACAATGAACATTTCCTACTATTTTGAGAGTATAGTATATTGCACTGTAGTGATTAGCTTGTATGGAGATTTCTTTAAGGTGAAGTAGCTTTATTTTTGGGCCAGTATGTGAGTTGACAGGTCTTATGTGCTGTTTTGGTTTGAAAATAATAGCAATTGTCGGGTTCTTTAAGCAGTTTCTCTTGGGTGAGCACGGTGTTTTATTTATTCTGTTTTCTCATAATTCCATGTCATGGTCTCTCAGTATCATCATCAGCATTTACTTAAAAATACTTACTATTAGCGGATGTAATATTGTTTTCTTTGATAGATTCCCCTTTTTTAGTTAGGCCAGTGCCTCTTTCCTATATTCAAAGTTGGGCCAAAGTCTACTTTACTTGCACTCTTCATGGCTGCCTTTTTCTACATCCCTGATATTGCAACAATAATTTATTTACTTTTTTTTTTCCAATGAGCTGCTCACAAGTCACAGTGATGTACTCTTCTAGGCTTTTATGATGGAGCTGACTGCGCAGCAGAGCAGTATGGGGAGCATCCTGCAGGCAGGAAACCAGCTGATAACACAGGGGACTCTGTCCGATGAAGAGGAGTTTGAAATCCAGGAACAGATGACCCTGCTGAATGCTAGGTGGGAGGCCCTCAGGGTGGAGAGTATGGACAGACAGGCCCAGTGAGTGGAAGCAAAGAAATGAACACTTTATTCCACTATGTGTGTTGTCCAGTTGAGTTGAAATAAAGGTCTGTGAATGCAAGATAATTACAGAGCTTCCCTTGTAAAATGTGTGATGTTGCTGGAGTTTTGTATGATCTTGATGTGATAACCAAATTAAAAGGTAGAAGTTGGAGTACAGACATCAGGTATAGGAAAGGATATTTTATATGGATAGATATTGATGTGCGGTATCAAATTGGCTAACCATTAACTCAATGTGAAGGCAGGACTATGTAGTATTTATATACAATTTATTACATTTTCCAAAGCAGTCCTGCCCCCCTCCCACTCCCCTAGGCTCCCATGGTTCTTTCCCCCCTCTCTGCATTGTGTATTAAGGAGCAAACTACATTCCATTGCAATTTCCACCTATTTAATATGCAGGAATTCCTGATTGAAGAAACAATGATTCTGATAGGAATGGTGGCTGCTGTTATTTTCATTCTTGTACTGCATTTAATTGATTCCATTTAGGAGGAAAATGAAAGTGTGTGTGTGTGTGTGTGTGTGTGTGTGTGTGTGTGTGTGTTGTTTCTATATTTAAAGACTAAGTGCTGCTTTAAATGGTTAGACAGGAGTGAGTTTCCTTGCCCGACACCCCGTACCCCCCACTCTACCCAGATTGTTAGCTGCCAGGAGTGTGTATTGTGTGCATTTGCCTTTGCAAAGGGGAAAAGCAAGTGGGGCTGATGCTGTGTCCCTCCCCACAGGCTGCATGACGTGCTGATGGAGTTGCAGAAGCAGCAGCTGCAGTAGCTTTCCGCCTGGTTGACACTCACGGAAGGACGCATTCAGAAGATGGAGACTTGTCCCCTGGATGATGATTTACAATCCTTGCAAAAGCTGCTAGAAGATCATAAAGTAAATCTGGTTCGTTTTTTCTTTTCTACCTCATCAAATATGAAACAGCAGCACCTAGCCGTCTCACGGGCTTCTGTCCTTACTGCAGGGATGGGACACTTTTCAGTGTCCCCTGCTAATCAGCAGCTTAGAGGCTGGAGTCCATGAGGACATGGCTTTACTAACATTTTATGTGGGTATGTATAGTGCTCTTAAGAAAGCACAGAGCTTCCCTAAGATTCTCAGGGGTTGTTTTGGACCTGTAAGTGGTTAAGAACTCTAGTGTGTGAGCATCAATGCCGTGCAAAGAAGCAAACTCTCAGATTTATCTGTATTACCCTTTAAAGAAATCTATTGCTTCTTCTCCAATCTGGAAAAGTATCTGGCACTAAATGAAGAATCAAACTTTAGTGGATAATTTAATTTCATCACAAATTAAGGAGAAAACTTTTCATAGTCAAGGCAAGGTAGCAACTAGCCCCTCTGCAAGTTGTCTGAATGATCTTATTTTTCATTGAAATATCTGGATAACTGATACATATATATATTTACTGATAAAGCTTTAGGGATACTTTAAATGCAACTCAAAGGCATTTGACAACACTGTTGGTAGTGTTTAGATAAATTACCTGTATACATACATCTTAGCACCTGCCATGCTCTTCCTTTGTAAGGAGTGAGAATGAAAGTCATCTATATCTCTATCTGCTTTCCTGGATAGCTATTCAGAATAGCTTCCGACTATCAAATATTATCTACTCATCTCTCACTTTATGCCATGCTGCACTAGAGAAAATGATCTTTGTATAGTTAAATTCAGGAATTTTTAAATTTACCAACTCTACAATCTCACCTTAATTCCTAGTATAGGCATTCAACTCATTTATGCTACATTATTATTATTATTATTATTATTATTACTATTACTATTATTATTTTGGCCACAATTTGGACTGAAAGTAAAGACATCCCACTTGCCATCTGTTATGACACTGCATTTTCAAACTCCTTTGGTTCATACTGAAATGTAAAGATGTATAACGGACTGTTTCATTAGTAGAACACTTAGGATAATGATTGGAAATTTAAACACGATGCCTCATTAAATGTCCTTAATTACTGTTGACAACCAAGTGGATTTTAAATAGGTAAATGTGAGAGAGTAGAGATAATGGTATATCTTAATTTTTTTTCTTTCTCTAGCATGCAAAATGATCTTGATGCTGAACAGGTGAAGGTAAATTCATTAACTCACATGGTGGTGATTGTTGATGAAAACAGCGGTGAGAGTGCCACAGCTGTTCTGGAAGATCAGCTACAGGTAAGGACCCTGAGAAGAAGGTGGAACCCAAGGGGCCCGTGGTCTGAGACCCCAGTACAAGTACCCTTATTCTTTACGTCTCATCAAACTGTAGAGGAGTAGAAGAACCTACTTTAGGCTGTCCTTCCCAGCTGGGGTTCCACAGCGTATGGTGACAGGAGGACCTCGGTACCATTCCTTTCCATCTGCCCTTGGGGTGAGTGGGCAGGATGCTTTATGTGCAATAGTAGCTAGGTTGGGAGGCACAGGAATCAATCTCAACAAGTGGCCCTCAGGCTTCTTGCTCAGAATCACTTAAGGAATTTGCTGAAATGTAGATTCCCGGGCTTCAGGCAGAACTGAATTCCTGGGACTGGAGCTCCTTGGATATGCACTTAAAAAAAAATGTCCATGCATATTAAAATTTGAGAATTTCAGCTATGTAGGATTTCCTATCCCTGTTTCTTTGGTGGAGCAATGTGTGAATTTCAATAGCAGTTTTAGGGACCCCAGCAAATTGCTTTTTTTTTCTCACAAAGGTTATGGTATCAAGCCTTTGCAAGGGGTTTAGCATTTTTTATGTATCAATACTTTAAAGCTTTCAGAGACAGTTATCACAATCTATAGTATAATACTAAGTACTATGCATTAGTACTTTAAAATGCTAAATTTTCAAATAAAAACCACAATAAAATGGAAAGGGCAGGAATTTGGTGTAGACAGTTATATGATAGAGTTCTAGTTGTGCTACTTTTTAGCTATGTAGTATAAAATATTACATCCTATGGAAATTAGTTTTTCTCATCTATAAATATAGAGCATTCATCTGTATTATTTTTAAAGCAATTTCTAAAGCTTTGTAATAGAGAATAATTGATGTCAAGAATTTCTTTGAGGATTGTGATAACTCTCTGAAAGCTGTGCTGACAAAGGATGGTCTCTCCCTTTACTAGAAACTTGGTGAATGTTGGACACAGTATGCCGATGGACTGAAGAACGCTGGAATAGGTTACACGAAATCAATATCTTGTGGCAGGGATTATTGGAAGAACAGGTATGAAACTGTTATCCATAGAGGTGGAAGGTAACTCATCTTCAATTATGGCATTAGAACAAAGTTTACCTTTCTTCTAATTTTAATTATTTGTTACTTTTAAAGTCAGATTTTTATCCATTTTAAATGAAGAGTATTCATAGAGATTGTACTGTACTGCTCATTGTAATAACAATTTGATCTGTGATATTTTTAAGAATGTTAGTACTTAGACATGCTACTTTTATGGTTTGCTTGACATTATAGTTTCATCGCATTGTACTGGGCAATGTATTTGAACTTGTACCAACACAGCGCCTAGCATATGGTTTGTGCTACATAAATAAGGAATCCACTTAATATTTTGTGCCCTTTAAATCACAAGAATTTTTAATGGTTTTAAAACAGAATAACTACTGGAATTAATTAGGAAACATTATATAGTAACACCATTGATTTAACATTTGGATAATAGTATGTTTTTTTCCTACTAAGTATTACCATAGAAAATGAACCTTTAGGTTTTCAGTCAGAGCGGTGGCCCTTTACCTCCTACATCCTTCCAGAAAAGCAGCCATCAAAACAGAATGCAAATAAGCAAACATTTCTCTGGAAACACCAAACTGTTGTGGTTTAGAAAATAAGCAGATACTCTATTCCCTCATCTCAGGGTCCATTTCAATTCTTTTAAATGAATCTCATTTCTATCTACAAAAGAAGAACTGGATGCTTTTCAGGCAATAAAAACAAGTATGTGATGCTTTGTGGTTTAATAAATATGGTGCAGCTAGAACCTCTTCAAAAGTGGGGTACAAAATTTGTCCCAGTATAAATTGTTAATCACTACTCCCCACCCCCAATCATTGGCCACAGCCTTCCTGTTAAGAATCTCATAATGGACCAGATTATGATTTCTGGAATATTTGCAGTTCACTTTACAAAGTACTTACATTTACTTAGACCCTTGTTCTCACTCCAAACTGTAACATTGAGCAGTTAAAAGTTTAATTTAATAATGACACTAGGAGGGCGACATTGCCAGAGAAAACTATTGTGTTACTTTTCTGCTAAGTAAAATAATTTAAAATTTGGAAAGAATTTTAATTTGGAAAATAAAATAATTACAAGTCAGGCATAGCTGATATTCTGGCCCGTATTTTCGGTTTACATCTCACCTTTGAATGGCTTTCTGCTAGTGACGGAGAAGGAGGGATCATCTGAAAATGGAGAGTTGAATCCAGCATGGGTACTTAATGTAGAGAAATCTGCAATCGTAGGAATGACCCCAAGTCAGCCATATCCCAGTTAGAACCTCCTTCATGGGATTATTTCTAACTCAGCTGCCAAGACTTCGAGCGTCAACAAATGGGCTCTGAGAAATTGGTTCCAAACTTCTGCAGCACCAGCCAGTGTCAAGTGTGGCAAGGGGCCTATTCTGTAAAGAACTCCAACCTACCTTTCCAACCTCAGTGTTCCCTCTGCCCTTCCATGTGCCCAGTGCTCAAACCCTGAATTCCCAGTCCCTAGCCCATGGCGAGGCTGCCTGTGCCACAGGAATAGTGCTGGTCCTTCTTTACTGTCAATTCCAATGCATGGGGCCCTGTAGGTGCCATTGGTTTGGGTTGTTGTTTTGTTGTCTTTGTTTTTTGAAAGAGCGGCTGTATTTCATTTATTTTCTAGCCTTTGTGTTTTTGATTAAGGATTGGCATCGGCCATGGGACGTCCTTAGACCCATCTCCTCATTTTTAAGTTCTCTGCAGCCATCAAGAACCATGAAGTCATGTATAAATCCCCCGCTCTCCCTATCTCTAAACTGAAAGCCGTCTCTTAAGTGGTGTCTGCACTTTGTATCTTGTGCCATAGTTACTCCTGCTCATATCTTATTACCCTTACTATTACTGAGGGCAGGATCCGCTTTTGCGCTTTATGTCCTTCATCTTCATCTTTTTGTTTGTGTAATGTAGAGGAAAGGAATAGTTGTAAAATTCACTGATTAAAAAAACACAGTTAGAGAAAGAATTGATTCTATTGCAAACATAGAACCAAGAACCCCCTCCTCCCCAAACATACACACCCATCCTACAGAAAAGGGTTGGTGTGGTAGATGCCACATTTTGGGAAGAATTATCCCCATGTAACTATGTTGTTTTCCATCCTGCTTCAAATTGATCTTCCTACTTCTGCCTAAAACAACATGTACTGTTTGCCAATGAAGTTTAACTGTCTTTATTCTTTGGACTATCCTCAGACTTCTTCCTCTGACCATAATTGCTCTTGAACCTGAAGGATGGTGTGGTTTTCTTGAATGATGCTCTGGAAAAACCATTAGCTTTGCAGTGTGGGTCTTTGATATGGCTCTTCTGTGAACTCGCCAAGGGACCTTGGATGTATAACTTGGCTCTCCTCTCTCTCCTCCCTGAAACAAGGGATTGAAACAAGGTGATCTCCCAGACTCCCCATGTCTCCGGAGAGTTACAATGTGATTCTTTGGAGACTTCAATAGCCTTTTAGATCCCCAACCTCTCTGAGAATTAGGTTTACTTACTCAGGTTTGGGGCTAATTTCAGGTTGATCTGTTGCAAATTTAATAAGGATAATATCTTTTCTGTGTCACTCATGCTTCCTGATTAGGTTTTGGAAGTCCTTCTTTTTCAAGATAAGGATAAAGCTTCTAAGAATATAAATGTTAGAGATTTGGGAACTTGATTGAATCACATTACCAAGTAATTCCCCAAGTGTATATCTAATTTTGTTATTATTTTTAGTGCTTGCTGACAGCTTGGCTCACCGAAAAAGAAGAGGCGTTAAATAACGTCCAGATGAGGAACTTCAGAACCCAAAAGGAGCTAATCATCAGTGTTCAGTGCCTGGTTGTAAGTGATGTCATTGTCAGCATCTGTCCTGTAAGCCCATGATCTTTTAGTTTTTTACATCAATGGTTAAAACCATTTACAAAATCCAGATCATTACCTAACACACGAATGCTGCCATGGAATGGTCTGAAACCAGGACTCTTATGTTTTAGCATCAGATAATTACAAGGGTACATTCTACTATAAAATATATACATGTTTTAACATGCCCTGACCGGGGAACAGGAAGATAAAGTCCTGTTAAAAGGGAGTCGTCTAACAAATATCTGAAATACTAGATTTTGAAGGAAGACATGGAAATGAAGCATCAAGCATTGGACCAGCTGAGTGAGATTGGCCAGGATGTGTTTCAACTACTTGATAACCCTAAGGCATCCAAGAAGATCAACAGTGATTCTGAGGAACTGACTCAGAGATGGGATTCTCTGGTTCAGAGACTAGAAGATTCCTCCAACCAGGTATTGTTTGATCCAGGTAGTATGTTGTGCTATTAAGAAGAAATTAAATTTCAGGTTAGTTTTAGTTTTTATGAACTAAAAAAGTAGTAGGTAAACTAAAAATTGGTTCCTTATATCTGGTTTACTATAAAATTGAAAATTGACATGAAAATGTTCTTTAGTTGTCTAAATTTTAATGAATCTTAAAAACATTAATATCCAGTGATTTAACGCTTGCTAACTGATAACATACATAAGTCAATTAAATCATCTTTAAATTTTTAAAACATATTTTATTGATTTTTTAGGGAGAGGAACAGAGAGGGATAGAGAGCTAGAAACATCGATGAGAGAGAATCATCGATCAGCTGCCTCTTGCACACCCACTGGGGTTGTGCCTGCAACCAAGGTACATGCCCTTGACTGGAATCAAACCTGGGACCTTTCAGTCTGCAGGCCAATGCTCTATCCACTGAGCCAAACCTGTTTCGGCTAAATTTTATTTGTTTGAAAGCTTTAAAAACCTCAAAACTTTGGTATGTACGTGAATGTTCAAAACAACATTATTCATAATAGACAAAAAATGAAATGACTCAAATATACAAGAGTGGATTGATAAACAAAATATGGTATAGCCATACAATGAAATATTTTTTGGCAATAAAAAAAATGAAGTACTGATATTCTATGACATGGATGAACCTTGAAAACATACAAGTAAAATGAGCCAGTACCAAGTTTATAGGCACCATGATTCTATCTATATGAACTACATAGAATAGATAAACTCATAGAGACAGAAAGTAGATTACTGGGTGCCAGGAGCCAAGGGGGAGAGAGGATGGAAAGTGACTGCTAATGGGTACTGGGTTTCTTTATGAAATAACACAATTATTCTGGGAATAGAAAGTTGGCATGGTTGCATAAGTCTATACACTAATAACCATTGGTTTTACTTCGTCAAAGAAATAACTTTCTGGCATATGGATTATACCTCAATAAAGCTGTAACAAAACCTTAAAACCTTGGCTGATTTTATTTCAGGTGACTCAGGCTGTAGGAAAGCTGGGAATGTCCCAAATTCTTCAGAAGGACCTTTTGGGGATTGTTCACACAAGAGAACAAGTAACCACCAAAAGGTCTAAGCAAGATCTGCCTCCTCCTCCTCCGCCAAAGAAGAGACAGATTCCTGTGGATATGGAAGCTAAGAAAAAGTGAGAGCAGACAGGAATTTTCCAAACCCAAGTCCCCACCCTATGCATTTTGTACTCAGTACTTATGTCATACTAATCACTAAGGAAATGCAAATGTAGATATAATTATTGTTATGAACCACTCACTACCCCTGAGGGTTCTGAATATTCTACTCCCCACTGGCTAAGTATCTGTTGTCTTTCAAATGGTTTTATTTATCTTGTGCTCATCCTGAACTGTGTGCTGATACCCTTTCTTCTTCCTTTCCTTTCTTTTACCTGGGAGGATAGGATTGTCCCTGACCCTTCATTTCTCCATTCTTTCACTCTCATGATTCTGACTGTCTTGCTTTAGTTACATCTTTTTATTGTTTGTGAATCTGCTTTCTCTTCTCTCAAGTAGAAAAATACTTAATTTAGGGAATTAGTCTCCTTTTTTCTTTTTCTTTTTTTTTCACCTTTCATTCTTTTTTCATGTTTTCTTTCTTCCTTTGTTAATTCTTTTTTCTAGATTCATTAACAGATTCTTTGTGTCTGGCTTGAAGATTCATCTTTAGCATATGCTATCTTTTCATCATACAGATTCAAAATAAACTTGGGTTTTCTTAAGAGAATTAATTATCCCTGGCATAGATAGAGCTTTTATGAATACCAGCTATCCTGTTAAGCCATGCTGTAGCAGGTACCATATTTCCCCAAAAATATGACCTAGCACATGAAAAGATAAGACATCCCCTGAAAATAAGACCTAGTGCAACTTTGGGAGAAAAAATTAATATAAAACACTCTGAATTGACGTTATTACAAGTGAAGTGAGACAATGTTTTTCTTCCAAGGAAAGAGGAGCAGATGGAGGGCTGAGCAGAGCTTCCTCTCTGGTATTAGCACCTGGTCTTAGTGACCCTCCCCCTGGTATGGCTGGCAGGGGCAGTTAAGGGACGCTACTCTAGGCATTTATAACATTGGACCTGTCCTCATTTATCTGGCTTCCTTCTGCTGAACTGGATTCTGTTCTTCAAACTGTTATTTTTGAACAGTTACTTTTCAACAGTTATATGGCAGAACAAGCATTCATGTCCTCAACAATTTTAAACCATTAAACACCCTTAAGGAAACATGTACTCACCCTTGCTTATTCCTGTGGAGTGTCCACTGGGAATCAACACCAGAGTTTGGACGTGGTAACTCTTATGGGGCTAATCTTGGTCCTAAAGCACTTAGTTTTGTAGATCTTATTAATAATAGGTGCCATTTACTGCATCCCAGCTCTGTACCTGTGCAAACGTTATGTTTTCCAGGAAATTTTCAGGCAACGTATTTGTTATTTTCCCCAGAGGCTTCTGAGGCTCAAAGAAGAGAAATTAGAAAGTTGGTGTTCAGACCCTAGCCTTCCTCTTCCTGGGGGCACGCTTTTTCCTAGGGCTCAGCATGGTGGGGGGACTTGTGGGGCTCTTGGTTGTAAAAACAGCTTTTCAGATGCCTATCTGTGATCAGTTGGTCTGCATGGCTGGTGTCTGTTCCTCCCCTATTTCTTTTCCCTCATAGTGAAGGGTAAGCAAGATCAGGCGTGTGTGAATTGGGTGTCTTCACATGGTCTGTGTGTGAGAGAGGGAGGAAGGGTAAGGGTTGATGCCATAAAACTTCTCTTATGCCAAAATGGGTATCATGGGGGCCACTTGCTCCAGTCAAGGCTGACTGTGACTAAAACTTCCTTGCAGCATGATGCTTCCATGCAAATGTCAAAAAGCCTTGGCCCAGGAGACTGTCAGTTTCCTTATTCAAAACTTGATTTATTGAGTTGTCAGTTATATGGAGTAGAGCTGCTGCTAACTCTTAAAAAGTTCAAAATGGAGATTGACAGGGCCAGAAATGGCAGGTACTTAAGTGGGCAGGTCGAATTCTTCATGTACTTTATAAGAGTTTCATACTCTTCTCTCTTCTTATTTTTTAGATTTTTAAAAATGTATTTCAGAGAAAAAGGGAAAGGGAGAGAGTTGGGAATATCATCGGCTGCCTCCTACACACCCTACCCTGGGGATCGAGCCTATAACCCAGGCATATGTCCTGACCTGGAATCCAACCCTGACCTTCTGGTTCATAATTTGATTCTCAACCACTGAGTCATGCTGGCTGGACTCTCTCTTCTTGCACTTTTGTCTTCTTGCACACCCCACCGCTACTTGTCCTGACCATGTCTTCTGTAGTAAGATCCTCAGATGCTGGAGTCAATAACCGAAGAGTTATATCACCAAAGCAAGTATAGCAAAGAGTAAGAGTAGCATGGGCCTATGGAACAGGGGCAGGCTGGCGAAAGAACAGAGGGAAAGAGAAATGTGGAAGGTGCACAGTGGGATGAAAAAAGCTTTCAACGCCGTGGATGGAAAGGGAGGAGGTTGTTGTGCAGGTGGTATAATATTAATAGAGCCAGAAAGGCCTCAGCATATCGGCACGTGTTACTTTCCATCTTTATCAGAGAATGGCCCTGAAAACCAGAAAGTGTGGAATAGTCATTACTGAGAGTGTATTAGAGCCTGAATTCTGAGTTAGATGGAAAAACCACACGGATCCTTCAGAAGCCTAAATCTGCATCCCAATTCACCTGGGATTTTCACCATTGTCTCAAGGTCACATCATGTATTTTGTGAGAAATTACCAGAAAAATGGAGTCCTAATTAAAGGGGAGCATTGTTTAGAAGTGAAAGACCTGAAGTAAGTCCTAATTAAAGGGGAGCATTTTTTAGAAGTGAAAGACCTGAAGTAAGATGGATATTGGTTCTTGGCAATAGATAAATGACCAACCAGAGGTCTTATACGTGCTGGAAAAGGCTGTGTGGTTGTCAGGAATCAACATGGACACCACTAATAAGCCTTGTCCAGACTCATTTCCTTTAAGGACTGATTTTCCTTTAAAATTATTGTTTTGGGAAAATGGATATTCAATTATTTGAATCACAGACTCATAGAGCCACATTTCATGCTAGCTCATTTAGTTCAAATAATGCTACAAACCATCATTTTTTGGCAAGCCTAGATTTCAGTAAAGCATTTGAGAAAATCTCTTATAACCTTATCAGAGGGAGATGGAAAATTAATTGGATGCTAGTATTAGGTTGACTATTATATTTTGAAAAATAAGCTTGAAATTTGTTGAATAATGAATGACATGGTGTCTTCACAGGGGAATGCTCAGATAGGCACTGCCATTGTCTTTATTTTTTTACCTGAGAAAGCCCAATTACCCTCAATGAAGTCAACAGAAAAGGAATACTTCAATCTCAGATTTGCAGATAAGAAAGAGCTGGGAGGGTTAGCTAATATGAAAGTAGATAGACTAGCCCAGCTGGTGTGGTTCTGTAGTTGAGCTTTCACTTATTAACTTATGAATCAGTGTGGGGCGTGATTCTCTTTCATCATTGGTGTTTCTCTCTCTCCCTCTCCTTTAGTCTCTGAAATCAATAAAAAATATCTTTTAATAAATAGAGGAACTAAAAATTCAAATAATTTTGTGAGCTAAGGAGGCAAAGGTTATTGTTTGTAAACATCAACTCCTAATTGTAAGCAATATGAAATAGGGGAAATGTAATTTTGTGGAAGTTACAGGAATTTTGAAGTTTCAGTTAACCATATTCTTGTGAACAATATAGTTATAAACAATCAGATAAAAGAGGAAAGAAAAAAAACAACCCTACAGTAGGAAAAATAAAACAAAGAATTTTAGATGGCATTTCATGAATGGAATTATCTGCGGTCACATACCAGTTAGGTCCCTTTGTTGTCATTCAACCCAACATTATAAGAATACTCAGTTCCGTGTGGCATACCTACTGTAAGGACATTGAAAAGTTGTAGTTTCCAGAACATGTTGATCTGAGTGGGGAGTGCAATACTTGGATATCATGTCCTAGAGCACATGTGTCAAACACAAGGCCCGCGGGCCAAATCCAGCCTGCCAGGCCTTGCAATGTGGCCCGCACCGCGCTGTCATCACTGCACTCCACTGTCAGTTTATGACATTGTCAGTTTATGACTGTTCAGTAAACCATTCGGCCCGCAATTTAGGCTGGATTTTAGACTTTGGCCCCTTCTCTGATTGAGTTCGACACCCCTATCCTAGAGCCACCCTGGAAGGGATTGGGGATGTTTAACCAATGGGAGACTGAGGGGAGCAATGGTGGTTGCTCCCCCAAATTGCTTATTTTGCATAAGTTTAAACTGAAAGGAAAGTTGAAATAATGATACAGGGAGCAGCCTCATCGCCATGTCTGAATTTGCCCATGTTTAGTGTTTTACCATGATTGCTTTCTCATTTTCTCCCCTGATCTATCTAAATGCACACATGCATACATGCATACATGTATATTTCTTTTGTTTTTGGTTACAAATGTACTTTGGACAAGGATTTGAATATATCCTCACACTTCACCCCTCAGTGAGGACTCTATTACACAAAACCACCACACCATGACCACACTTAAAAGGCAGTTAATAGGATATTCCTACTAAAAGCCTGGGTGGCGCTCTGGCTGTCAGGGATGGTCGTGTGCACCATGGGCGCTCAGGTGAGCGGGGCCGGGCTGGCCACTGAGCGCGAGGGTGCCAGAGGGGGGTGGACGGGAGGCACATCAGGGAGTCACCCCATGGGGCTGCGTCCCCAGGGCTAAACATCAGGGCAAAGGGCACCCCCTACTCCATCTCCACCTCCACTTCCATCACCACATCCACCTCCCCCCGGGGGAAATGAGATTCAGCTCCCCTGTGGGGATACACCTGGTGCAGGGAGCCACCACACGCCACGTCCACCCCCCAGCCTTGACCTGGGGTAGGGGCATGTCACAAACCCCCCGGGTCACTGCCTGGTGCCCCACCCTGAGCTGCACCCCACAATGGAGCAGTGACCTCGCGCCCCGATGACGGAGACAGGGCGTGGAACCCTGGTAGCCGGGCAACCTCTCCCCCACCACAAACCCCAACCCGCTCCTGCTGGAGCAGTCGTGGATGGAGTTGTCCCTATCACGAAGACATGTTTTGTTGTTTTCGGCAGTCCCCCTGCTGCGACCTGCGAGAGGGCGGCCTTGGCAGCGCTTTCCGCCGCTGCTGCCGCTGCCTCCGCAAGCGGTCCCGGCGCCTTTGGCCCTTTTCTAGATCCAACAACAGAGAGGTAACCCAGGGCGGCCCAGGGCGGCTTGGTGTCCTTACAGCCAGGCCATCACCCTCACCCCCTCAGCAGCCCCATGTCCGCTGGGGCACTGGCCCTGCTGGAGTCCGGGACTCGGGGAAGTCCTGCAGCCCCACTGGGAACCGATTGAGCTTAGAGGGAACCCAGGGCGGTTTGGTTTTCGTAGAGCCAGGCCACCACTCTCATCCTCCTCACCAGCCCCATAACCACTGGGCGTTGGCCCTGCAGGGCTATGGGACTCCAGCGGAACTCAGGAGTGTTCTGAAGCCCCATGGGGCACCGGCTTTGACACTGCAACCCCATGGCTGCCCTCACAGACTCTGACAGGATGGAGAGGGAGCCAGATACCTCCACCGAGGACTTGGCAAATAGTGATACTGAAATATTTCTTCTAATTCCCTTTCAATGTGCACGAATTTGTGCACCAGGACACTAGTCTTTCTAATAAAAGGCTAGGTGGTCCTCACATTATCACGCAGTCACAAGATGGCTGTTCGCACAGTGGGGGGCGGGGCCTGGCGGCACTCCAGGACTCAGGGCCATCCTGCTCATGCTGGCCCTTCAGGGGGGCACTTTGGGACTTGAGGCCATCCCACGGCTCTGGTGGGGTCCTCAATTTCCTGAGATTTTATTCGACATGTCATTAGTTATCTAATAATTTAGCCAAATTTAGATTTCTCTAAATGTGTATAATCTGATGCTATATGCTTGAATGGGTTTTTCGGGGAAGGAAATAGGGAAAATGGTTTGTAAGTGGCAGTGAGGAGCCAGGAAGGTGATGGATACATACAGACATACAGACATAGACCTTCAGTTCTATGTCTGTCTCTATCTCCCTATCCACTTATTGTACCACACATATGACAGTATAGAATTAGTTGTGAATTATTACTCATTTAAAACATGAAACTTAATGTATGGGACATTTTTAAGTATCCTAAGCAGCAGGCATTTCTCCAGACTATTGCATTTCACTGAGTCCTAAAAAGGTTGAAGAACTTTGAGATAAGCATAAATGCTGCCAAACTTTTATTTTGCTAAGAAGGGACAGGCATATGAAATCAACCAACAAGCAAAAACCAGTCTATGTCATCTATTCTACCTAGCCAGGATCTCATGAAAGAAAGAACACTATAATGCCAGAAAATAGAAAATTGGTAATTTCAGGGAGTTAATTACAATTTTGAGCTTTGCTCTTTCTGAAAAGTTTGTTAGTATCTTTATTTATTTTTATTTTTACATTTCTCTATGGATCCATGAAAATTATATAACTAACTAGTGTCCAGAAACTAGCAAAGAGAATGTTCTGGAAGGGGGGCCCAAGAACTGTGGTGTGTGGGTGTGTGTGTGTGTGTGTGTGTGTGTGTGTTTGTGTGAGTGTGTGAAGCTGATCAGATTAAACTGCTGATCAGCCAGGCTTGGGCCAGGGCTGTTTGTATTGCTGGCAGCAGGATCTTAGCGTACCACACTGGCCTGAGATCAAAGCTCCTGTTTAACCCCTTTCTATGTTTATGCTGTGATCCTGATGGAGGGTCGGGACAGGAAAGCTGCTAAACTGTGCCCCTAACTCTCGTGAGAGCCATCTATTCCTGTCCTGGCCGTTGGTGACTATCAGCTGTGCAACCAAGCAGCCCTGGCAGGTGACGCTGCCTTGAGTGAGGTTGAACTTGAGTGAGGATGGTCTCTGTGGCCAGCATCTCTCCCCTAGTAAGAATGAGTTTGCAGTTAGAGCGAGGAGCTCTTGGGAAATATTTTAGGTTTCTCTGAAATTTTTAAGTTATTGAACCAAGTTGAGAAAAACACCTATTTTCTCATAACATTTTTGTGTCTCTGTGGAATATGAAAGTATAGTAAATTATCAAAATAAAAAGTGTGTAGAACAGTATTTTATGAACATCGTTAGTAACAGCTTCCTCTTCTATGCTTTTAAAATTAAAATTGTTACAGCGAATCCTGTTAAAAGGGAGAAAGTGGGTATTTTGGTTGCATTTTCTTAAAATATATTTTATTGATATTTTTGCCCCCCTCCCTCCCATGCATACCCTCCCTTCCTAGAGTTTTATGTTCATTGGTTGTTCTTATATGCATGTATACAAGTCCTTCGGTTGATCTATTATCTCCCCCAGATCTCCCTACCCTACCTGCTGTAATTTGACAGTCTGATTGTTGCTTTACTGTATATATATATATATATATATTTTTTTTTTCTACAATAAACAATGCTACAGTAAAATTTCTTATGACATGTGCTTTTATTGCTATAACATGTGCTTTTAGGTGAGATTCCTTAATTTGGGAAGTTATGCATTTTAAAAATTATAATGGACTAGAGGCCTGATGCACGAAATTCGTGCAAGAGTAGGTCTTGCTTCCCCTGGCTGCTGGCATCAGCTTCCCTCTGGCACCCGGGACCCAGGCTTCCCTCCAGCCATGGCAAGCAGGTTGTTTCTCTCACAACCTGGCTTTGTCTGGAAGGATGTCTGGTCTCATTAGCATATTGTGTTTTGATTATTATAGATATGTCCAGATTAGATTAATATCCAAAATGTGAACTAGAATCACAGTTTTCATTATTGTTTTCATTATTGCTTATATTTTCACAGCATCAGCAGAAAGTGTGTAAAAGCTTTTATCTGAATTTTAACCCTAAAAGTCTTTGTGGGAAGTTACCACTGTACAGTTAGCTATTAGAAACCTATCATTTCCTGTATTAACACTTATTTATTTGGCTAAATGGCCTTTCTTTTCTAGATTTATAGTCACAAAGATAAATGGTCTGAACGTCAAGGAAAAGTGAAGAACCTGAAAAAAGACTTAAGGGAAATGCAAGAATGGATGATGGAGGTGGAAGAAGAATACCTAGATAAGAGTTTTGAATACAAGTCACCAGAAGAACTTTTGAAAGATGTAGAGGAGATGCAGGTGAGGCTGGGATAGTCAGTATCAGCAGGCTTTATCTCTCAATCAATCATACAAATGACCATCCATCTGTCTGTAAATCATGATTGTGCAATTGACCCTTGAACAACACAGGTTTGAACTGTAGGGGTCCATTCATACACAGATTTTAAAAAATAAATACTGTAAATGTATTTTCTCTTTCCTATGGTTTTCTTTGTAACTTTCCCCCCCTCTAGCTTACATATAACCTACAAAATATGTGTTAATTGACTGTTTATGTTATTGGTAAGGCTGTTTAAGTTATTGGTCAACAGGAGGCGCAGTAGTTAGTTTTGGGGGAATCAAAAGCTACTTATGAATGTTGATCCATTGTGTTGTTCAAAGGTCAATGGTACATAATCCTTCATAGGAGGATTTCAAATTAAAAAAAAAAAAAAGGAAGGGGAACTGCTGTGATTCTAGTAAGGAAGGATGTTCAACATGGCTCATGAGTTGAATACATGTGGGGCCCTGTGACTTTTTTTTTATTTTAGAACCTGGGGAACCACAAAGACCGAATTTAAAAAATTCAGTGACATCAATCACATTCACAATATTGTGCAATCATCACAACTATTTCCAAAAATTTTCAGGGATAATTTTTTTTTCCATTCGGACCAAGAAGGACTTTCCAGTTTGCTTGGGGTTTATTCTTATTTCTGCCAGTTACTACATGGGGCATATGCCGCATGTATATATGTGGTTTGTTAGAACAGGTAGAGTTGCAGTAATCCATCGTTAAGGGATTTAATATCACTTGGGGCCACAGGATATACTTCCGGTGCACTTATATTCCTATGGCAATAGTCTTGAACCCTCTTTTTTTTTTTTAATATGATAAAAGAACTGGGCGTCATTCCCAAATTTCTAACCTTACTTCAAGTCTCCTTCAGTGTCCAAACTAAAAGAGATAGTGATTAAAGGCTATGTTTAAAAAATAAGATTAAGCAACACATTGAATGTTTTACGCCAAAGTTAACTAGCCTAAAAGCAAAAATCTCTCTGCAGATGTTCTTTAAAAAGTATTAGATTTTACCCAGCTTGTGTGACTCAGTGGCTGAGTGTCAACCTGTGAATCAGGAGGTCACAGTTCAGTTCCAGGTGAGAGCACATACCCGGATTGCAGGCTTGATCCCCCATAGAGGGCTTGCAGGAGGCAGTGAATCAATATTCTCTCTCATTATTTATTTATTTTTAAATATATTTCATTGATTTTCTACAGAGAGGAAGAGAGAGGGATAGAGAATTAGAAACATTGATGAGAGAGAAACATCAATCAGCTGCCTCCTGCACGCCCCCCACTGGGGATGTGCCCGTAACCAAGGTACATGCCCTTGACTGGAATCAAACCTGGGACCTTTCAGTCCACAGGCTGACGCTCTATCCACTGAGCCAAACCGGTTTCGGCAATTTTCTGACATTATTGATATTTCTCTCCCTCCCTCCCTCTCTGAAATCAATAAAAATATATTTTAGAATGGATTAGATGTAATCCATGCATTACTATATATGCAAAGGACTTTTATTATACTTAAATTTTCACAGAAGAATAATTTTTAGTGTAGTTTTTAAATATATATATATGTGTGTGTGTGTGTGTGAATATATATATATATATATATATATATATATATATATATATTGATTTCAGAGAGGAAGGGAGAGAGAAAGAGAGAAAGAAACATCAGTGATGAGAGAGAACCATTTGTGGGCTACCTCATGCAGGCCCCACACTGAGGATTGAACCCACAACCCAGGCATGTGACTTGACTGAGAATCGAACCTTGATCTCCTGGTTCATTGGTCAGCACTGAATCCACTGAGCCATGCCAGCTGGGCTAGGGTAGATTTTTTTTTTTTTTGCTTAAAAATTATTCAGTATATAAGGTATTTTATAGGTAGCCTACTACATTAAGATGCAGATATTTTTATCATGGGCCCAGACTTTGAAAATATTTAATGTCAGTAAACGTAAGTTAAGGATGACTTAGGTGTTAAAGTTGCCTGCCTGTTATTTACTAAAAATGTTTATGTGGGACTGTTTTCATTGGGGCATATAATGAGTGAGGATTTATAGCTAGTATTTAATTTAATTTAACTTTATTATATTATTTTTTCAAAATAAGTCTCTCTAGTGCTTACCTAAATAGTGTTCTAAATTAGGTAGTTGAAATCACATAGAGGCTTTAATTTTGGTTTAGCTACTTTAGGAAAAAGAAAGACATTGGTTAGTGAGAAAGGGGGACAATTTTCATTTCTATCCTTCCCTGGAACAGAGAGCAAAAGAGGATGTGCTGCAAAAGGAAGTCCGAGTAAAAATACTGAAAAAAAACATCAAGTTAATAGCTAAAAAGGTGCCCTCTAGTGGCCAGGAATTGACTATGAAGCTGAAGGTTGAGCTGGAGAATTATCAACTTCTTTGCAAAAGAATTCGAGGAAAGTGCCAAGCACTTGAGGTATGCTGTTTTTTTTTTTTTCTCAGTGATATCGATATGTTTCTGAGATTAAAACTTTGTAATGTACTGACCATTTCCATTTCTTGGGAAAAAAACTTGATTTTTTTCCCCCCAAACACTGCATCATAAAGGAAAATAGTTCTTGGTTAATAGGTTAATAAAATGAAGCAGGGATAACAAAATATAGGGGATCAAGATCTGCCCTCAATTAAGGTTCATGGGAAAGTCATTTAACATCTTTCGACTTTACATTTTTCATATTTGAAATCAAGGTTTTTATATCACAGGTGATCTATAGGCAGATTCTATAGATTCTAGAACAGTGTACTGTGAACATCTCTTTTGTTTTTCCTGGTTAGTGCACAGACAGAAATGAAGATTTTTAAAATGTTTTGTTTAGAGTGGCATCTACAGTTAGAATCACCTGAAAGGCAGTAGAGGAAGTAGAACTTGAATATGCTGGTAATTGACTGGGCGATGGGTTTAAGATGCAGATGATTCTATGAGTTTAGTTTTTTATTTAAAATAAAATTGAGTTGTTATTTGTTTCTATATTAGTGTGACTTTTATGTCATTAAAATAGTTTAGGAGCACTTCAATTTAAATTCAGCTCAACCTCAAATAAATGACCATGTTGAAGTATATCCTAAATGGTAAACAGCACAACTATATTTATACTGAACTCTTCCATTACTTGCTTGTTCTGAAACTATTTTGTGGTAAATATAATCATGGATAATTAAGACAAGTTAATAAGATAACTACAACTCAAAACCTCACTCTTTAATATTAATATATTATTTAATGTAAAATACAGGAGGTTACTTATTTGAGAAATTAAAATTCTATAAACAGAACATGTAGTGTTATGCATGCTTAACCTTAAGTCCTAGTGAATGATATTGGAATTGGACTTTACCACAGTTTTATACATGTTTTCTTCTCTGTCATAACCACCCTTGATTTTGCTCTTTTTTTCTTTTCCTTTTATTTCTAGCCAAAATAACAACTCATTATATATATTTTTAAATTAATTTTCTTTTTATTGATTTCAGAGCAGAAGGGAGAGAGAGAGAAACATCAGTGATGAGAATCATCAATTGCTGCCTCCTGTATGCCTCACACTGGGGACTGAGCCCACAATGCCCTTACCTGCAATGAAATGGTAACTTCCTGATTCATAGGTTGATGTTCAAACACTGAGCCATACCGCCTAGGTTACATAATGAATGGAGTCCCAAAATTATCTCAGTCTAACAAAGACCACATATATTGTGTCATTTCTTCAAGCTGTCTTTATTCCAGAGGTAACATCCTATCTAAGAAAAGAGTAATATACAAATTGACCCTCACACCAAGACAAGATGGCTGCCCTCATATGGTCAAAGATGGCTGCCCTCATGTGGATACAAGATGGCTGCCACATAATGACCACTATAAGATAGCCTGCAGGGGAGTGCAGTTGTTGGCAGTTAAGGGTGACCAGGCCAGCAGAGGAGGGCAGTTGGGGGAGACCAGGCCAACAAGGGAAGGTAGTTGGGGGAGGAACCCAGGCCTTCAGGGGAGAGCAGTTGGGAGGGGCTGGGCCTGCAGTGGAAGGCATTGGAGGGGTGTACCAGGCCTGCAATGGAGAACAGTTGGGAGGGACCCAAGCCTGCAAGAGAGGGCTGTTGGGGGTCCAGGCCAGCAGGGGAGGGCAGTGGGAGCCAGCAGTCCTGGATTATTGAGGGATGTCTGACCACCCATTTAGGCCCGATCCCACTAACAGGCTGTCGGACATCCCTCAAGGGGTTCCAGATGGGAGAGGGTGCAGGATGGGCTGAGGGACGCCCTCCACCTCGTGGACAAATTTTGTGCACCAGGCCTCTAGTTTTAAAATAAGGAATGAGGGTTTGGAATTGCTTTGAGAATTAATCTTATACTTACTTTGAAATTAGTTTGAGAGAAGAGAAGGAAAAATGCAAAAAAAAAAAAAAAAAAAAAAAAAAAAAAAAAAAGATAAAGGTAAAAGAGAAAAGATAAGGGCTTGATATTTTTAAGATGGTAAATGAAAAAGAATGAAAAAAGGGTTTAAACGTAAAAATGATTTTAAAATTATGTCAGCGATTACCAAGGAATATTGGGCAGAAATTGACCAAATTTCTAACTTAGAGTGAGAATGCCCTTCTTAGAGGAATCCAAATGTATCACCTTGATTATTTTTAGTCTCCTGAAAAAGATATGAAATCAGGAACTAGTTCAGACTTACAGATGAATAGAGGTAATACTATTAAAACATCTTTTCACTATAACTAATGTTAACTTTTTGCCATATTTTCTCAGATCCCATTTGAGTATTGGGTACATTAGTATTGTAGAATCCGATTTCTTCTTTTCCATCCCATGTCATTTCTCTCTTGAAGTAATCATCATCCAGAAGTTGGTGTATATTCTTCCCAACCATGTTTTTATATTGGTAATATATATACACCCACTTATGTCTCAGTTATCTATTTCTATACCACAATCTCCCCAAAACGTAGTGACTTTTAAAATATATTTTATTGATTTTTTACAGAGAGGAAGAGAGGGATAGAGAGTTAGAAACATCGATGAGAGAGAATCATCGATCAGCTGCCTCTTGCACACCCCCTACTGGGGATGTGCCCGCAACCAAGGTACATGTCCCTGACCGTAATCGAACCCAGGACCTTTCAGTACACAGGCCGACGCTCTATCCACTGAGCCAAACCACTTTCGGCCATAGTGACTTTTAAAACGTTTAAAGCTACTTATTATTTCTCATGGTTCTGTGTTTGAGGTGTCTCAGTGGGGGTGGCTTCCTGCTCCATGCTGTCTATGACTAGCTCACTCAGGTGGCTGCATTCGACTGGGGGCTCAGCAGGGACATTCACATTGGCCTCTCTCCACAGGGCCTCCCAGTCTCACAGCTTCTCTACCACAAGGCAGCTGGCTTTTCAGAGGCAGAAAGCGGGAGCTCCCAGTCCTCTTCAAGGCTTGGCCTCCAATTTGACACAGTGTCACATCTGTAACATTCTTTTGGTCTAAGCAAGTCACAAGGCCAACCCCCATTCCAGGGCAGGAGAAAAGAATTTCACCACTTAATGGGAGTAATGGCAAAAAACCATGGCCATCATTAATCCACCATAGTTCATCCTCTGGTCATACGTTAGTGACAGTCCTCTCACATGCAAAATGCACTTACACTGTCCCAGGGACTCCCTAAGGCTTATCCAATACAGCATCCAGTTCGAAACCCTGCCTGAAGCCTAAACAGATGTGACTCTCAGGACAGTTTCTTTAGGTGCAGGTGTGGCACCGTGCAATCTCGTGACTTGCCCATTAGAAAGATAAGTTTATCGCACCCCATACACACACATTCAAAGGTGAGCTAGGCATAGGCACTCCATTCAAAAAAGTGGAGGCAGTGGAAGGTACATGGCAGTCACTATTCATAGTGACTCTGAGTTGTAATACGAGTCCTTCTGAAATCTGGCCAGGGCCCCTACACCCGGGGCGGGACTGGTGCTCTGTTAAGGACCAGTTCTGTTTCCTGGGAATGCTGCTCATTTTTCCTTCCCCATCAGAACATGGGCTCTGCTTGCTGTTGCAGCCAAGTAGATGTCTCTGCTCCTCTCCACCTGTAGAAATTTGGGGGACCAGACACACCTTTTCTCGTTCAGTCTCATTCAGGGGCTGGCACATGACAACCTGAGGGTCAAATCTGGTTTGTGTCTCTTCCACAGTGGCCTGTGAGCTAACAATGGTGTGTATGGTTTTCATTTTTAAAGGGTTATTAACTACAAACCAAAACACACACAAAATAAACAGAAGAATCTGTGGCAGGGACCAGATGTGGCTTGTGAAACTTAAAATATTACCTGTCTGGCCTTTAATAGAAAAGGTTGCTGCCCCCTGACCCTGGCAACACAACTCATTCGCAGTGCAGGCTGGAACGTGCCTCCTCTCAGTCAGTGGACCTCAAAGAAAAGCAACCGGGGGCTCCACGTGGAATTCTCTTTCCTACATTTATCTGTCAAATGGGCTCCTCTTCTGTGAGGAAGGGGCTGTGCCTCCCATAACTTTCTCCTAGGAAGTGGGGGGTATAAATTTATCCCCCTGAAACTCCTCACAGGAATTGGGAGGTAGCGATTGCCATTAATACAGTTAGTATAGCTCCATTTTGGGCAAAATATGGTTCTTTGCACATATAGACATGTTCCTATGAGTTTAGAAAACAGTTGGAAAGAGTATACAGCAAATTGGTACGTCCATTAACTAAGAGTTGTAATAGGATGGGCCCATAGAATTCCAGTTTTCTATATAATTGTTAAAAGGTGTTGCGATTATGAGTGCTTTTACCTTTCTAGTTTAAAAGCAAACTAATAAAATATTCCTTTTTTGTTACTAGTTAAGTAATTTATTTTTGACTTTTAACCAGATCTTTGGAATTTATTTTCCTGTAAATTGTGAGGCAGCTAGCTCGTCTTTGCCTCCCGTCTTCCCTCGAATTGGTCCAGTGTGATTTACTAAAGAATGAGGTTTTATTCCATTTATTTGAAATTTCAATTCTATCAGTTTCTGGGTCTTCACCTATGCTCCTCTATCTAAATGCAGTGGCTGTTGAGTGGAGAGAATATGTAGCGTTGGAGATGCACTCATCTCTAAATAGCTGCTTGTCTAATGCCCCTTCCTCCTTTCCTATTCTAGGAAGTGTGGTCGTGCTGGCTGCAATTTCTGCATTATTTGGACCTTGAGACCAGCTGGTTGAACACCCTTGAGAAGAAGGTGAGAAGCCTGAAGACCCAGCCAGAGAAGGAAGATGCTATCCTCGAGGCCAAGAAGGTGGGCAACTGCGTTCTCCCTGCTATTTCTTGTTGCAGGGAAGCCAAATGAGTATTAAAATGAGGAATCTTCTGCCTTATGCCAGCAAAGCATTTAATCCCTCAGCAGCTTTCAGTGTTGCCTTCCATTGCTTGAAGTGTTTGTACCATCCTTTATGTTTAGATTAATGATTGACCCACTAACTCAGTCCCCGAGGTGGGTACTTGTTAAATAGTGTATTGTAGACGTCAGGAAAGCACCGCAGTGATTTTCCTGCCTCATTTTACCAGTCCCTGGACGGAAGGAACTCTGCCTTAAGGCATTAGAAGGATTGTTCTCTTGTTTCTTCATAAAATTATTTTTGCTCCTAAGACACGGCAGTGACTGTGTTCACAGTGGCTCCTTCCATGTTATCTTCAGATGTGACAAGTTGGAGGACAGGGTAGGGAGGGAAGAGTGAGAAGTACGGGATCCTGTCCCAGGAACTTGTCTCAAGGCCCATTTGAATTCCTTGAGGCCAAGAAATGCATCTGATTTTTCTTTCACGATGACTTAATATTTGTTTCTTAAATGAAATAAATTATGAAGACAGTAGAGCTGCTTAAAAAAAAGAGGAAGAGGCTAGGAAGAGGATAGATATGCTTTTGAAATTATAGGGACACATGGTAATTAAGTGGATGCCTGGATTGAAGGTCAGAAGTAAGTCAAAGGTTGTACCTGAATCCCGGGAGCTGGATGCTCTGCTGGAGAAAAGATGTCACTTCTCAGATAAAGGAGCAGAGTGAGAGGTGAAAAGCATGAAAACAATGAAAAGCTTAGTTTAAAAATGAATATTTTCTTAACATGAGAATTAAAACATGTGCATTCTAGAAATACGGAAAATGGAGAAAAGTATAAAACAAACTCTAAGGTAAGTACTTTTAGACATTTTGGCAAATTTCTTCCTTATTATTATTATTATTATTATTATTATTAATCCTCACCTGAGGATATTTTTTTTTTCATTGCTTTTCAGGGAAAATGGAAGGAGAGAGGGAGTTGAGGGAGAGAAAGAAAGAGAGAGAAAGAAACATCAGTGTGTGAGAGACACACTGATTAGTTGCCTGTTGCACAAGCCCCAAGCAGGGTGGGTGAGGAGTGAACCTGCAACCCAACTAGGTGCCCTGACCAGGAATTGAACCTCGGCTCTTAGGTTCCCAAACTGACCTGTAACCACTGAGAAGCACCTGACAGGGCTCTTCCTAATTATTGTTATTTTTAAAGCACGCACTGGAAGGTAGTACGTTATAATAACTGGATCAAACACTTTGAAATCATGAGTCAAGTTGGAATCTTAGCTCTTCTTTTCACCGTATGTACCAGTATGTAGGCTATGTACTTAAGCTCTCTGAACTTCAGTTTTCCCATCTGTAATACTAAATATTATTTAACTCCAAGGTTACTTAGGTTTATGTACACATAAAGTGTGTATACAAAATAGCACCTAGCTTTCTGTATGTATTACAGAAAACTGAGTACCTATTTTTCAAAATATAATCAACAGTTTGAAATAGTTTTGCTTTATAGTATTGTTTTCTGCTTTCAAACTTTGCATCACACCATGGACATTTTCCCATGTAATTAATAATTACTAAAATTATCTATGAAGTTGTATTGTCATATATCATCTTTTATGCTGAGTTCTCGATTCTATGTATTTTTAATACCATTATGGATATTTTTTAAAATTAATTATTCCTCCTCTTGTTTCTTGGGTAGAAAATGGAATTACTTGTTTAAAAAAATGGACACTTTTGGATCCTTGATACATTTTGCCTCAGTTAAGTGCATTATTTTCCCCTTCCTGACTCCAGTCTCTAGAATGCCTTTTGCAACATCCAGCCGATAATCGCACCGAGATCCAGGAACTTGGCCAGACTCTCATTGATGGTGGAGTAATGGATGAGTTGATAAGTAAGAAACTGGAGGCTTTCAACAGTCAATATGAAGAACTGCGTAGCCTGGTAAGAACTGGGAAGTGCATGAGAGTAGATTAGTTGTTTGTGAGACGAAGCTGACTTCAAGAACTTGTGCCAAGGGGAAAAGCTCGTAACCAACATGAACGGGGATGTTGCGGGCTTTGAAATACTACCTGAGGAAGAGTGAACCCAAATCTATGGAGGCAAAACTTGATGATTAAAAAGAAAAAATCTATCTTTGAGATGGTTTCTATTTATGAACTATCTCATTTCCTTTGAATTACATGATGTATGTAAGAATAATTCACATTGTCCTAAAAATACTAGGGAGGGCAGAATTTGACATAAGCTATTATAGGTGGTCTCAGAATCCTCCAAACAACATTTGAGACAGCCACAGCCATTTGCACACTATTTCACACCCCCTAGTTCTTAAATATAATTGTGAGATTTTAAAAATGGATGAAATAATAATGCTATGAGGTTGGCGAAAATGGGGGCAATTCAGAGAAGCTCAAATTGGTAAAACCATTGCTGTAAATGAGTGAAATTAAAGGCAGTTCAAGTAAATGCTCACTTCTTTTCTGACACTCCATTGCTCTGATTAATGACAGAAAGTCCAGGTAAGAATATCATTTTAAAGGATGATTTTCCTTCCCCAGCTGCTGATTGGCCAGGAACCATTGTCACCTGAATCTCTGGTCACCACGGAAGAAACCCTTGAGGCTGATGTGCCATACTCTGACGTGGAAAAATTAGAAACCAACATTGGATATATGCAAAAAGTTGTGGAAAAGCATTTGGAATCCTGCGATGATGATGAAAAGGTTGGTTCAAAGTTTTTCAAACTATGATGTTCTTAAGTTTATTCTCTGTTACCTATAGCTTTACATCAATATTGTTTACCCAAACATCTGCCAAACATGACTTTCTGATGTGCAAACATGATTTTCTGATGAGTGTCGATGTAATTGATTTAGTAATGCTTAAAAAATAGACATTGCACTTTCTGACTAAAAACAGTGTTATCTGAATGCTAAACCAGCTAGCATTCTTTATGTTTTAACATCAAGAGTGAAATATTTTAAGAAAAACCTGACTTATTTTGTTGTGTATAATTTAGATGAACATATCTTGAGTCATATTTTGTAGGTTAGTTTTCCTCCTTGGGAACTGATGGAAAGTGACCCTATATGCATTTTCCTTTTGAGTAAATGTATTCTTCCTAAACATTCAGATGGATGAGGAGAGAGCCCAGGTTGAGGAAGTTCTCCGGAGAGGAGAGCAAATTTTAAATCAACCTATGGAGAAGAGCAAAAAACAACAGCTCTGGTTCCAGTTACTGCTGTTGAGAACAAGATATGAGAGAACTAAGGTATTGTCATGAGGTTGCTATGAGGTTGGCAAAAATGGGGTAATTCAGAGAGAGCCAAGGTTGAGGAAGTTCTCTGGAGAGGAGAACAAATTTTAAATCAACCTATGGAGAAGAGCAAAAAACAACAGCTCTGGTTCCAGTTACTGCTTTTGAGAACAAGATATGAGAGAACTAAGGTATTGTCATGATGTTGCTATGAGGTTGGCGAAAATGGGGTAATTCGGAGACGCTCAAATTGGTAAAACCATTGCTGTAAATGAGTGAAATTAAAGTGAGCTCACGTAAATGCTCACTTCTTTTCTGACACTCCATTCCTCTGATTAATGACAGAAGGTCTAGTGAAGAATATCCTTTTAAAGGATGATTTTCTTTCCCCAGCTGCTGGTTGGCCAGGAACCATTGTCACCTGAATCTCTGGTCACTAAGGAAGAAACCCTTGAGGCTGACGTTCCTTACTCTGACTTGGAAAAATTCAAAAATGAACTTGACTATTGGCTAAAAGTTGTGGAAAAGCATTTTGAATCCTGCGATGATGATGAAAAGGTTGGTTCAGAGTTTTTCAAACTATGATGTTCTTAAGTTTATCCTCTGTTAATTATAGCTTTACATCAATATTGTTTACCCTAACATCTGCCAAACATGATTTTCTGATGTGCAAACATGATTTTCTGATGAGTGTCGATGTAATTGATTTAGTAATGCTTAAAAAATAGACATTGCACTTTCTGACTAAAAACAGTGTTATCTGAATGCTAAACCAGCTAGCATTCTTTATGTTTTAACATCAAGAGTGAAATATTTTGAAAAAAACCTGACTTATTTTGTTGTGTATAATTTAGATGAACATATCTTGAGTCATATTTTGTAGGTTAGTTTTCCTCCTTGGGAACTGATGGCAAGTGACCCTATATGCATTTTCCTTTTGAGTAAATGTATTCTTTCTAAACTTTCAGATGGATGAGGAGAGAGCCAAGGTTGAGGAAGTTCTCCGGAGAGGAGAGCAAATTTTAAATCAACCTATGGAGAAGAGCAAAAAACAACAGCTCTGGTTCCAGTTACTGCTGTTGAGAACAAGATATGAGAGAACTAAGGTATTGTCATGAGGTTGCTATGAGGTTGGCGAAAATGGGGTAATTCAGAGAGAGCCAAGGTTGAGGAAGTTCTCTGGAGAGGAGAACAAATTTTAAATCAACCTATGGAGAAGAGCGAAAAACAACAGCTCTGGTTCCAGTTACTGCTTTTGAGAACAAGATATGAGAGAACTAAGGTATTGTCATGATGTTGCTATGAGGTTGGCGAAAATGGGGTAATTCAGAGACGCTCAAATTGGTAAAACCATTGATGTAAATGAGTGAAATTAAAGTGAGCTCAAGTAAATGCTCACTTCTTTTCTGACACTCCATTCCTCTGATTAATGACAGAAGGTCTAGTGAAGAATATCCTTTTAAAGGATGATTTTCCTTCCCCAGCTGCTGATTGGCCAGGAACCATTGTCACCTGAATCTCTGGTCACTACAGAAGAAACCCTTGAGGCTGATGTTCCTTACTCTGACTTGGAAAAATTCGAAAATGAACTTGACTATTGGCTAAAAGTTGTGGAAAAGCATTTTGAATCCTGCGATGATGATGAAAAGGTTGGTTCAGAGTTTTTCAAACTATGATGTTCTTAAGTTTATTCTCTGTTAATTATAGCTTTACATCAATATTGTTTACCCAAACATCTGCCAGACATGATTTTCTGATGTGCAAACATGATTTTCTGATGAGTGTCGATGTAATTGATTTAGTAATGCTTAAAAAATAGACATTGCACTTTCTGACTAAAAACAGTGTTATCTGAATGCTAAACCAGCTAGCATTCTTTATGTTTTAACATCAAGAGTGAAATATTTTAAGAAAAACCTGACTTATTTTGTTGTGTATAATTTAGATGAACATATCTTGTGTCATATTTTGTAGGTTAGTTTTCCTCCTTGGGAACTGATGGCAAGTGACCCTATATGCATTTTCCTTTTGAGTAAATGTATTCTTTCTAAACTTTCAGATGGATGAGGAGAGAGCCAAGGTTGAGGAAGTTCTCCGGAGAGGAGAGCAAATTTTAAATCAACCTATGGAGAAGAGCAAAAAACAACAGCTCTGGTTCCAGTTACTGCTGTTGAGAACAAGATATGAGAGAACTAAGGTATTGTCATGAGGTTGCTATGAGGTTGGCGAAAATGGGGTAATTCAGAGAGAGCCAAGGTTGAGGAAGTTCTCTGGAGAGGAGAACAAATTTTAAATCAACCTATGGAGAAGAGCAAAAAACAACAGCTCTGGTTCCAGTTACTGCTTTTGAGAACAAGATATGAGAGAACTAAGGTATTGTCATGATGTTGCTATGAGGTTGGCGAAAATGGGGTAATTCAGAGACACTCAAATTGGTAAAACCATTGCTGTAAATGAGTGAAATTAAAGTGAGCTCAAGTAAATGCTCACTTCTTTTCTGACACTCCATTCCTCTGATTAATGACAGAAGGTCTAGTGAAGAATATCCTTTTAAAGGATGATTTTCCTTCCCCAGCTGCTGATTGGCCAGGAACCATTGTCACCTGAATCTCTGGTCACTACAGAAGAAACCCTTGAGGCTGATGTTCCTTACTCTGACTTGGAAAAATTCGAAAATGAACTTGACTATTGGCTAAAAGTTGTGGAAAAGCATTTTGAATCCTGCGATGATGATGAAAAGGTTGGTTCAGAGTTTTTCAAACTATGATGTTCTTAAGTTTATTCTCTGTTAATTATAGCTTTACATCAATATTGTTTACCCAAACATCTGCCAGACATGATTTTCTGATGTGCAAACATGATTTTCTGATGAGTTTCGATGTAATTGATTTAGTAATGCTTAAAAAATAGACTTTGCACTTTCTGACTAAAAACAGTGTTATCTGAATGCTAAACCAGCTAGCATTCTTTATGTTTTAACATCAAGAGTGAAATATTTTAAGAAAAACCTGACTTATTTTGTTGTGTATAATTTAGATGAACATATCTTGAGTCATATTTTGTAGGTTAGTTTTCCTCCTTGGGAACTGATGGCAAGTGACCCTATATGCATTTTCCTTTTGAGTAAATATTCTTTCTAAACTTTCAGATGGATGAGGAGAGAGCCAAGGTTGAGGAAGTTCTCCGGAGAGGAGAACAAATTTTAAATCAACCTATGGAGAAGAGCAAAAAACAACAGCTCTGGTTCCAGTTACTGATTTTGAGAACAAGATATGACAAAGCTAAGGTATTGTGATGTGGAGTGTCTGTGCCACTAAATAACTCAGCCCTTGTCATTAGATGTTTGATATTACACTCTAAACACACCATTTGGAATATTGTATCCTCCATTTTGGTGTGCATCGCTGAACATTTTTTTACTTTTAGGTGGGACAAGAGTCAAAGAAAATAGGGAGCATAAAATCTTATTATTGGGCATCTCTGTTGGATTTCTGATAATGTACTAAATCTTAAGAGAAATCTTCCTTTTTTTTGAGTAGATTCCTACTTTGGATCTTCAGTATATATGGAGTTGCCTGACCATGTCAAAAAAAAATGTTTAGTTTACAAATAACCAAATTTGGGAAGTTGATAAACTATGATTTATATTCTAGAAAAGCTTCACTACCAGCTCCCTTTTCAATGGCCATAATCCCAGCCACATTATAAATGAGCTGCTGTTCCCCCAAGTTCTGGTATTGTAACACATAAATGCAGAACTCTAGAGTAAACATCTTGTTATTAACTAGATGATTTTAGTCTTAAATTTCGGGTTCATTTAGGAATTATAACCATTTTCAGAGTCACTAACTCAATGAACATGATATTTGTGATCATTTTACTATACTTTTGAACTTACAGAGGAATATCATTTTTCAGAAGCTCAATGTAGAGACACAGTGAAACTATGAAAGAAGCTACCTTAATTCATGAGTAGATGAACTGTGGTTATTTGCAAATAGTAGCCAGCATTTATTAAATTGTAGCAATCTACAAGTAAAAGAATTCAACTCCTTAAGGACAAGTGTGTGGCCCATCACCTTAGTTATTTTGAAAGTTCTGATTAGAGGACACAGAAAATAGAATTATTAGGGCAGATAAGTAGTCCACTCAGTTTAGCTTAGTTTCCTCTGAAGTTTGGGTCTTAGGACCTTTTATTGTCTTATGTAGGATATTCATCTTCTATAATATTGTTCTCCAGCTTTAAGATTGTATATTGGATTACCTGTATGCTATTTTAATCAAAAATACAATTACATTTCTTGTTATGTTATCAATTCTTATTTAACTTAGTTACATTTTTAACAGTGAGGCCCTGAGCTCTTAAATGTAATTGTGAGATTTAAAAATGGGTGAAATAATAATAATATTAAAATGTTTCATTTCATATGGAAGGTTATGATTTGCAGCATGTTCTCCTGTCCTCAGTAACTCAGGAAGGAACCTGTTATGCTTTCCTGTTTGCTAAATGAGTTTCAGTGGCATTGGTCATAAAGTGAAACATTTCTGTTTAAGAGCAGGCTGCAGACGAAAATTAGAATAGAGATTGTTAAGGGTTTGCATAGCAAAGCAGGGCAAAAATATAAAAATTCAAAACATAGTTTTAAAAAATTTGATTCCAAGTATTGTACTTTTCCACAAAATAATCTTGTGGTTTTTTCAGTTAATTGTGGGGATATTTTAAGAGATATACATTGTTATTGTTAATGATTTTACAGGCAATTCCTATTCAACTAGCTTCTGGAATTAAAGCATCACTTCCCCCTGCAGATTATTTGGTTGAGATTAACAAGTTTTTACTTTCTATGGATGATGCTGGATAGCTGATCTGGAAAAATCAATTAGTTATTAACTTTGTAAAGGGGGTTTCAGGGAGACAGATGATGACTTAGATTTGGACATGTCTGAATATCTAATTGCCATGCTGAAAGTATATTTTTGAGAGTCCTTGGCATCTTTAAACTCTGTGTGGTATATGTAACCATTAGAAACCAGGACCCAGGGAGAGAAGCCTGAGTCAATGGTAGAAACCAAAACTCCTACCCTTTAGAATGTTAGCATTTGATGGATGGGCAGATGAGAATGAGCTGGTAAAGGACACTTAGAAGGTCAGAGACAGGTGGGAGGAAAGTCAGGAATACAGACTGTTCAGAGTTCAAGGGAGGGTGTGTGACAGCAATAAAAGTTACAGAGGGCCAGGTCAGCTAAGGAATGGATGGCCTTCTTATTTTTTTTTTAATTGATTTCAGAGGTGATGGGAGAGGGAGGGAGAGAGAAGCATCAGTAATGAGAGAGAACCATTGATTGGATGACTGACTCCTGCATGCCCCCTGAGACCAGGAAATGTGCCCTGGCTGGGAAAGGAACCATGATCTGGTTCATAGGATGATGCTCAATCACTGAGCCACACGGTTGGGCTGGATGGAATTTTGATAGTAATGTTGGTGGAGTAGGGGCTTAAGCAAGACTGCGGTGGATAGCAAAGCTGTCATGTAGGGTAACACTTTCTCTTTGGGAAACAAGATCACCTTTATTTATATGGTACTCTTCTCTTTCCACTTGGCCGGATGCTATAGGTATGCAGAGATGTGCCCACTGCACTGAAGGAACGCGGCCAGGAGCCCTGCTCTGTTTCTCAGACAAGAACTGCTGGTAAGATACAGTTTATTCCTTAACCATTTTTTATAAATATAGCAAGACATTATAACTATGACCATCATATATGAATTAGAGAAAACTTTAAACTGAAAAACACAACACAGTTGTGATCTGTTACTCTATTTTCAATTACTTGAAAGGAATGTCTTCTTTAAACCCAACACATACTTGCCTGCAAGGCACTCATGAGAGATAAGCTTTTTGCCTTTCTTGGAAAAACAGCGGGACCTGGTCCCCAAGAGAGCCTGGGAAGGGAAGGGAGGAGGCAAGGTGGGAAACTGAGGACATGCGCTTTTTCAGAAAGTCAGGTATAACCATTACCCAACATGCCCTGGGAGGGGTGTAACTGCATGCAGATCATGACTGAGAACAAAGGATTAGGTATCCCGGAACCAGGTGGGAGATGGGGTTTTAGAAGAGTTCTCCATCCCAGGGAAGCTATTTACTGATAGATGCCAATGATCACTTCTGTGTGGAGGGAAAAGTTTTCTCACTATTTCCTTCTCTCCTTGTCCCCATCAGAGTACGGGTTATGGCACCATAGCTATAACACCGTACCTTGCAAGCTCTCTGAAACACCGTGCCCTGCTCTCTCTGTTGACTCTTACTGGCCCTTTAATTTTGGAATTGGAAATTTCAGTAGATGATTTTGTCAAGATATATGCAAACCTGTTGGGGCTTTTAATTTAAATTGTGCTGAATTTATGGATTGACGCCTTATCTAATATACTGTATGTTAAAGTGGGCTCCAGATGGCTCTAATAATTCAGCTACCTTGTGTAAAACTAAAGACAAACAATCAACCTTCCATCATTAAAACAGAAGACAAGCACAAACAACTAAGAGAGAATAATATATATCCAAGTTTTGAAGAACACAAGAATCTCTAACTGAAAGTTCTGGAAAAACAATCTCCCAGGACAGATTTATGGATCTGATCACCCAAATTTGATAACATCTATATGTTAAAAACAAAACACACATTAAAAATCCTAAAGTAGAAACAGTGTTTTCACCAATATGGCAAGATTCACCGTTCCTATAAAAAAATGAGTTCTTGCAAATAGAAAAGGAAGCAGATAAAGACCACAGTTATAAATTATACTATATTTGGTATACAAACAAAAAAAGTTTGCTCTCACTGATAATAAAAAACAAGTAAATGAGCACAGTGGTGAGCACTGTGTGTTCATCCATTGAGACAGAGTATCATTGGTGTATATCCTGGATGCGGAGTCTACATGTTGCTGTTGCAAATCTAAGTTTTTAACTTTTAAGGAAAATTAGCACTGCTATTTTATTTTGCTAATAAATATTAAATACATTACTTTTATTTTCATGTTTTCTGATCTAGTCATTCTGCTTTATCAAATTGATACCAAAGTGTTCATCAGAAATAAGTTAAGTACTCTATGCAAATGGAAGGAGCCAACTAAGTATCTAGCTATAGGGAAAGAGTTAAGTAACAGGTAGTGAATATATATACATATTAGAGGTCTGGTGCATGAAATTTGTGCGTGGTGGGAGAGTGTCCCTCAGCCCTGCCTGCACCCTTTCCAATCCGGGACCCCTCAGGGGATGTCCCTGTGGGATTGGACCTAAACCCGCGGTCAGACAGTTCTCTCACAATCCGGGACTGCTGGCTCGTAACCGCTCACCTGCCTGCCTGCTTGATCACCCCTAACTGCCTCTGCCTGCCTGCCTGATTGCCCCAACCACTCTCTCTTCCCTGACAGCCTGATTGCCCATAACCACTCTCCCTTCCCTGCCAGCCTGATTGACCCTAAGCACCTCTGCCTCAGTGCAGCCACCTTGGCTTTGTCCAGAAGGATGTCTAGAAGACACCCAGTCTAATTAGTATATTACCCATTTATTAGTATAGATATTCTTACTTAGGTATTCACAATGATGTGGATGAAGAATTGCTAATGTTCATATTATAAAGTTAAGTGCTTTACAAGCTCTCTAGAAAACAGAAAACTATGAATAAGTTGGCTTCATAATTAAGGCAAACCGCTTGACAAAATAAAATAGCAGAGCTAATTTTCTCACAGTTGGTGTATTTCTTACTATATCTTCTTTTGGTGTCAGTGTTAGTTACTTTTGAGTTATTGCTGCCCTAGAATATTGTATAACTGGGTGTTTAATTGGCTTTACAGCTACCAAAGATACTGTTGGAAATACCATTGCCACTTCCATATGAAGAAATAAAAAACTCTCACCATTTTTTAACCTAATCTAAATTTTATATAAGCACACAGATGCATGTTAACATTGCCCCACTACAGTCAGAATATCCTGTTGACTGTGTACTTTGCTACATTTTTTATTTCAGCTCACCCTGCTCCCCTAAAGGTGGTGCTAGCATCCTCTGCTTCAGAGCCTCCTGCTCAGGCTCCTCCTACTTCGGAAATTTCAGTACCTGATGATCTGGATAAAATGACAACAGAACTAGCTGACTGGCTGATATTGATCAACCAGATGCTGAAGTCCAACATTGTCACTGTCGGGGATGTGGGAGAGATCAATAAGACGATTTCCAGAATGAAAGTAGGTTCACAGGGTAGAGGTTTGTCATGGCAACACCTCCGCACACGGGTAGAAATGATCTGTCTGGCTCCCTTTTGTTTGTCCTGAACTCTGGGAGAGTGAGCTTTAAGAACTTCTTTATCTGCCAAACAGCCATCCCAGACTAGCTGGTAAGAGTCCAGATTTTCTTGCATTTGTGCTGTTTTGGTAAGATCACCTTTACCACGTGAGTTGTAGACTCAGTGTATATTTTCACATCTGAAACTGAGATTGTAAATCTAGTCCCATCAGTACAATGTAAACTAGTGTTACAGTTAATGCCTAGTATGATGTATGATAATTTCCTGAAGTGCCTTTTCAACTTCTGCTTTATAATGAGATAATTTGTTTAATTGCTGACATTAGAAGTGAGAATGCCTGACCATCATTTTATATATATATATATATATATATATATATATATATATATATATATATATATTATGCCATGTTAATTTGGCATAATATATATATATATATTATGCCATGTTAATGTTATATATATATAACTTTTTATATATATATATATATATATATATATATATATATATATATTATGCCATGTTAATTTGTAAGGTTTTATTTTTCCATATTCAATGTGTGCTGCCTTCTGGGCTTGTGTGCTGTATAGAGAATGGAGATAAGGCACAGAATATACTAAATACAAATTGACAAATTTGGAATGAATCATTAAGTAATGACAGTGATTGCTAACTGTTATTAAGTGCTTAATGTGTGTTGGGCACTTTTGTAAGTAATCTACATGTTTACTTCCTTAACTACCTTTTGAGATAGTTACCACATGTATCCCAGATTACATATATGCCCGGCTATGATGGAGGCACTTAATGTGTGCAAGTAGATGGTCTCTGCACAGAACAGAGTGTAATAACAGGCATAGGCAGGTGCATATGACGGGATAGGGGAGCCTGGGTGAAGGAGAGAGTTACTGCCACAGCGATGGAAGGCAGACAATGTAGGATTTTCACATGTAGGAACAAGTAAATGGCATCGCTGGTCTGGGGAGCAGAGAGAATAAAGACATGAGGTGGGGGAGCATGGAGGGTGAGGGAAATGGGGATCATCATTTGTGCGGCAAAGAAATGCAGTAGGAAGTGAGATAGCAAGGGCGGCTTGAGTTCATGCTGATGGAGCTTGCAGGCCATGCGGAGCCCTTTGGACTTTTCATCTGCAAGCCATGGGCACGTGTTTTTACTCCTTTTCTTTTTTACATTGTGGCTGGAGACTGATGATAACAATGATCTCTCAAGCAGGAACAATGGGAATAGTGCAAGAGATGCTTAATACAAAGAAAACAGCCTTTCTGGGCTGCTAAGACCATGCTGTCACAATTAGCAGAGATTCGGAATAGTAGACGTGAAATGTAGATGAGGGTTTGATTGATTCAGTTTCGAGTGTGTTGTGTTGAGAGGTTCTTAGGCCATTTAGAAAGAAATGATCAGCATTCATTGCAATGTCTCTCTGGGCCCCGGATTGGAAGTTGTGAATAATCCATTTAGAAATAACATTTGACACTGCAGGAGTAATTGGAGTCTGCGAAATTAGTGAATTCCGAAAGAGGAAGCGCTGGGAGAGAATCTTTGCCATGCCATTTGCACCTATTGGAAATAGTCTTTAGGGCTATTAGTTCCATAGTTGAAACACACCATTTCCTGACATTAACTTTTCTCCCATCGTTATCAAGAGATACGTGTATAGCAACAGTTTTCCGTGTCTAAAATTATTTAATTTACAATTATTCAATTAGCATTTTTCTAATACTTCACTGCCATCCCTGAAGGTGACAGTGGTTTGTGTTCATACCCAATGCAGGCCTGATAGGCATCCCTGCTAATCTTTTCAGAGAAGTTCTTAGTTTCTGAAGGGACTTCTTCATTTAATCTCCTCAGAACTGATACAGCTTAGCTGTCAGTATCTTACCATTTCTTCTTTTGAAAACAAAAACACAGACAGGTGAAGTAATCTAGATGGTAAGTGGTAGAGCTGAGATTTGAACCTAGGACTGACTGTGCCACAATCGCAGATGCCTCACTGTCCTGTTCAGGAGACAGACAACTTTGATGTCAGTCCACCAGTTTTACTCCTTAGTGTTCTTGGCGAGCAGCCTATTAACAGATCTTAAAAATCATTTCTACTTAAACAGATCACAAAGGCGGACATGGAACAGCGCCATCCTCACCTTGACCATGCTTTTACACTGGCTCAGAATTTGAAAAATAAAGCTTCCAGTTCAGATGTGAGAACAGCAATCACAGAAAAATGTAAGTCCAAAAATTATATGTCATCATCTACTTTCACTTACACACATATACACCTTTTCAAAGATTATTCCACCAGAAATTAATATTATTTAATACTCTTTATCTATGAATAAATACAGTTTTCACTTGGTTTTTTAAATCTTTTGTGTACAGTCAGAATTCCCTTTTGAACTCATCAAAGTATTAATATTATTACATTTAAGTAGTTACTGATTCATTGGATTATTTGCTCTTAAGGTAAGAAAAGAAAAATTAGAGAAACCCACAGGAATGCAAACCCATTCTTTCATTGTAATTCATTCACTAAAACGAAATCTTAGCATGTCGTTTAACTCATCTTCTCAAAATTCAGTCCAAAGATATTTATTGAGCAACTACCCTGTACCTCTGTAGCTGGCAGTAATCTGGGAACACCTTAGCTAAAGACAAAATAAAGCAAAATAAATAATAAGCAAACAAAGCAATCACAGCCACGATTTTTTGCTTCGAGTTTAATATCTGGCTTAAAAGCACCTGTATGTCATATCAAACAAAGTCCAAATTCTCAAGAATGGGAAGGAAAAAACAATCTAATAATAAAAGGAGGGAGAAAGAAGTAAAATGGCGAATTCAGGAAAAATAACCCTATTTTGTGAGACACTAAAAGTGTTCTGCTAACTCCTGTGTTATAATAAACCTTGTTATCACATTTATTTTGAAATCAAAACATACTTTAGGGACTTTTAAGGGCGGTCACTGTCTGCTTTTATCACCCTCTCTTCCATTTCAGCTCTCAGCCTCATCTGTATTGCTCCGTACTGTATATGTCCTTTAAAACTTCCGGACAGTTCTCAGTTCTCATTCTCCTTACCTTTATTCGCATATTTTTTTTCCCCTCACCCTTTTCTCCCCAGGTGAAATTCCCCTCAGCTAATAAAATGTCACCCACTCAATAAAGTCTTTCCCATTCTGTTCTGGTCCCTCATGTTTTCTATCTTTAGTCCCTGCCATGATCTTTGCTCCCAGAACTTCATTGTGAATCTCACAGTCACTGAAATTTCCTCCACAGATTTCGAATAGTCCCCTTTCTAGGGCCTCCCACCATGCTTCATGCAAGCTGTGGACTTAATCTGTGGCAGAATATAAACTGGAATGTATTTTATTACCTTGTTTACTATTTCTCAAGTGGAGAAATTTGACTGTTTCTCCTATAAAAAAGGTGCTTGGGTTTCAAAATAAATGTGTGGCAGCAAGGTTGTTGCAAGAGATGTATGTTCCCTCCCCCCATTTTCCCGACCACCTTTGTATTTGTCCAGTTTCTTTCCTTCTCCCAAATATCTTCCCATTCCAATTTACCTCTCTCTTTGTTTTCTCTCCATTTTCTTATATAGAGACTGCACAGTCTTTGTCACGATTTATTATATGAAAAACCATCCTCAGCTTCTACTATCAATAGTAGTAGAAGTTTTTTGCTCTTTTTGCTCTTAATCACAAATAGTAGGATAATATGCTTCTTTTTATGATACACCAGTGATACTTGCAGACACTTGATGTTTTTAGTTTTATTTATTCAATTTTCAGGGTTCTAGTTGAATTGGTCATAGACAAGTAGAACATTATGATAGATTTGTCTTCTCAAGATACAATCTTAAGCAATTTATTTAAGCTTTTATTCAGACAGTATAAAACCAATCATCTCATTGACACAATTTTTTTTTTAGAATTAGCCGAAACCAGTTTGGCTCAGTGGTAGAGCATCGGTCTGCCGACTGAAAGGTCCTGGGTTCGATTCCAGTCAAGGGCATGTACATTGGTTGTGGGCACATCCCCGGTGAGGGGTGTGCAGGAGGCAGCTAGTCGATGTTTCTCTCTCATCGACGTTTCTAGCTCTCTATCTCTCTCCCTTCCTCTCTGTAGAATTAATATATGTGAGTATAATTTTCAGGTTTCTGAACAATATTGGAGTGATAACTTTAATGTTTTATGATAGCCTGTATTGTCCCAAGAATTTTACCAGAAGAAATGTTATATTGTAATTAAGTTCTTCTTGGCCTGCTACATACCTATAGCCCTTCAATTTTCCATCACATTCACAATATCTTCTAGAAGTTTGTTTTTAACTTTCTACCTGTTATTCCATGGGTTGTTGAAGATATTGAAAGCTATTGCTTATGGGTACTTCAGTTCAAGATCATGAACTGCCCTTGAACTTATTAATTAGAAGTTCATTTCCTTAGATCTTTCTTTCTTAATTTCATCTTAAAAATGAGAAGAGGAAAGAAGGGAGGTGAGGAGAGAAAGAGACTGTGGGTGTTTTTTATTATTATTATTATTATTATCATAATGAAGGGCTGCTGGGTACATAAAACTTGAATTTACTTTTATTTTTAGTGTCTCTTGAACATAGAAAAATATTTCCTTTTAGAGGGATTTTATGCTATAGTAAGACAAAGGTGAAAGTATTCTTAAGGAGTTTTCTTTTCAAATCAAGACTACCTTAGAGCATCTCCTTTGAGGATGACAAGTGATTCTGTCTGCGTCTGTCATACACACACACACACACACACACACACACACACACACATATATATATATACATGTATGTATGTATGTATGTATGTATATATATATGTATATGTATATGTATATATATTATTATTGATTTTTTTCAGAGAGGAAGAGAGAGAGGGATAGAGAGTTATAAACATCAATGAGAGAGAAATATAGATCACTGCTTCTTGCACCCCCCGCCCCTACTGGGGATGCGCCCGCAACCAAGGTACATGCCGTTGACTGGAATTGAACCCGGAACCTTTCAATCTGCAGATCGATGCTCTATCTACTGAGCCAACCCGGTTTTGGCTGTCTGTGTCTGCTTAAAGTACTATTAATACCTTTCTTAAACCAGGTCTTATAAATATAAAATAAAATAGAAAATTATTTTTCTTAGAACTTTTTGCTTTACCAGTTCACAGTAGTAGATATTTTTTATTGGTAGGCATTTTAGTGCATTTAGAATATATATTAACCAAAGAACTTGCATGACTTGTATGCATATATGCATAACCCATGGCCACAGGCAATAGTGTGGTGAAGGCCTGGGATGGGGCAGAAGCCTGGTGGAATGGGGTAATAGGGGGGGAAATGGGAGACATCTTTAATACGCTCAACAATAAAGATAAATTAAAATATAAAAAACTGCTCATATCAAAAAAGAAAATAAACAAAAGAGGCCAGCAGAGATTGCCCTAGCGGGAAGGAAACAAAAGCTCTGGCTGTGCTGAGCCCCAGTTCCGAAAGCTCTGAACCCCAGTTCTAGGGCAGTCCCAGGGGACCCAACCTCAAACAGAGGGAGACGAGGCTATGAGGAGCAATCCCAGGGGAGCGGCGAAAGGCAGAGTCGCCGGTGTCGTGCACATTGCGCGCAGAGGATGGTTTGTTGAATCTGATGCTAGACTGCCCTAGCGGGAATGAGACAAAAGCTCCAGTCTGGGAAGAACGCGATGAGGAACGGGAGCTGCTGCCGGGCACCAGCAAGCTGGGCACCAGCAAGGAGCCAAGAGACAGGGCCCCTGGGGGGGAGGTGCCACTGGGCCCTCGACCGCTGATCACGGGCCATGGAGCTGAGGCCGGGAGCTGCTTCCTGGGCAGCGCCGACCCCAGCAGCAGGTCAAAGCCGCACAGGAGGCCGCGGAGAACAAAGGGGCGCAGCAGGCCATACTGCTGACCTTCCAGGACGAGGAGGAAGAAACCGAAGAAGTTTTCAATGTGAATAAATCTAGTTATAGCAAAAGATAGTAAAGTTACTTAAGAAAGAATACGAAGAAGATCTTGAAAAATCGAAGATTAAGACAGAAATCAACTCAGCAGCCAACATTGCAACATAAATGCATTTTTTTAAAAAATGACAATGTGGAGCAGCTGCGGGCAGGCCCAGAGTGGCCATGCCAAGGGCAGTGGCAGCCGGACCCGGAGCAGCAGAAGCCAGGCCCCAGAGCAGCAGCAGCCAGAACCAGAGCAGCAGCAGCCAGGCCCGGAGCAGCCAGGCCTGGGGCAGTGCAGACAGGCCTGGGGTGGACCCGACCAAGCCCAGGGCAGCCAGGACCAGAGCAGCCAGACCTGCAGCAGCTGGGCCCAGAGAAGCAGCAGACAAGCCCGAACCACCAGGCCTGGCGCAGCCAGGCCCAGAGCAGCCGGGCACAGAGCAGCCGGGCCCAGAGCAGCCGGATCAGGAGCAGCCAGGCCATTAGCAGCAGCAGCCAAGCCCGGAGCAGCCAGGCTGGGAGCGGCCATGACCGTAGCGGCCAGGCCCGGAGCAGCTGGGCCCAGAGCAGCCAGGCCAGGAGCAGCCAGGCCTAGAGCGGCAACAGCTGGGCCCGGAGCAGCCGGCCCCGGAGCAGCAGCTGCCAGGACTACAGCAGCCAGGCCGGGAGTGGCCAGGCCAGGAGCAGTCGGGTCGGGAGCAGCCGGGCAGGGAACAGACATGTCGGGAGCAGCCAGGCCCGGAGCAGCAGCATCCAGGCCTGGAGAGGCAGCAGCCAGACCTGGAGCAGCTGGTTGTGGAGCGGACAAGAGCAACAAAGGCCAGGCCCAAAGCAGCTGGGCCCGGAACAGCTCTCTCCTCGCCTGCCGGTGCCCCAGGGCTGCTTCTCAGACATGGCTGGAAAATTTGGGGGAACTTCAGGATCTGCTGTATCAAGTGATGAAGGCTTAGATTTGGATGTGTTGAGTTATTATAGAACTGGGTTGTTGATCTGTGAGTGCCTTCTGTGGGGTCTGGATGAGGTTGGTTGATCTATTTGGAAGTCTCTTTTGCGTGAAGTGTATCCTTGGACATGAAAAATTTAAAGTTCTGAAAGTTTAAGGTCTCTTGCTAAAAAGAGGTTTTAAAGCTAACACCTTCATTTCAATGGAGAAAGGGGAGGACAAGCCCTTCCCACCCAGAACAGGTAATCCAATTCCAGCCAGCAGCAATCTTTAAAAAATGTGTCCATTTACATTTGAGTGGCTATGCCTTTTGATAGCCAGGGGCAAGTTAACATGTAAACAAGTTTGCTTTTCAGTTCCCAGGGCAGAAAAAATAAGGTTTAAAATGATTAGATTTTAAAATTTTTTCTTAAAAATATAAAAGTTTATTAATTAAAAAAAAAACAAGGAAATTAAAAAAACCTGATGAACAATATTAACTGTTGATTATAGTAGAATCAGAAATATGGGAGGGGAGTGGGCTGACAACTCTGGGGTGGGGGGAAGGGGGAGTGGTGGTTGCAGGAAGAGACTGAACATAAACAGTGCACCTGTGGTTGAGAACAATGGGGGGGGGTTGCAGAAAGGGCAGAGGGTGGGGTGGGAACCTGGTGGAGGGGGGAAGAAATGAGTAATCTTTGTAATAATATGAACAATATTGATTTTTTTTAAAAAAAAAAAAAGAGGACAGAAAGAAGGCCAAGAGTCACATGAAAACATGTTCAAAGTCACTAATTATCTGAGAGATGCAAATCAAAACAACAATGACATATTATCTCACACCTGTCAGAATGGCCAACATCAACAAGTCAACAAAGACAAGTGTTGGTGAGGTTGCGGAGAAAAAGGAACCCTCATGTACTGCTGGTGGGAATGCAGACTAGTGCAACCACTGTGGAGAACAGTGTGGAGTTTCCTCAAAAAACTGAAAATGGAACTCCCATTTGACCCAGTAATCCCACTCCTAGGAATATATCCCAAGAAACTAGAAACACCAATCAGAAAGGATATATGCACCCCTATGTTCATAGCACCACAATCTTCAATAGCTAGAATTTGGAAACAGCCTAGGTGCCCATCAGCAGATGATTGGATCCAAAAACCATGGTACATCTACACAATGGAATACTATGCTGCCATAAGAAAGAGGGAATTCTCATCATTTGCAGCAACCTGGATGGAATTGGAGAACATCATGCTGAGTGAAATGAGCCAGTCAATGAAGGAGAAACACCACATCACCATACTCATTCATGGATAATAAAGAGCATTATAGACTGATGAACCAAAAGATAGATATAGAGACAGTAAAACAACAAGCAGACTGTTGAATTTATAGCGGGGAGGGTAGGGAGATCTGGAGGAGATAATAGATCAACCGAAGGACTTGTATGCATGCATATAAATACAAGAAATGGACACAAAATTCTGGGGAGGGAGGGTATATATGGGAGGGGGGGCAATGTTAAAATATGTTCACAGACAATAATTTAATTTAAAAAATTGTAAAAAAACAAATGGAGGTCAGCAATTGGAACAGTAAATAATAAAATTTAGTGGAGTTTAATAGAAGAATTTTTCTTTAAAAAAGGTTTCTGAAATATATCAACTGTATAGTGTGACTATGTGTCGACTTGCCTCTTTTCTCTTTTCTTTTGCTAGCTTCATTTGTAATAAGTTTGGTTTCAGGCACTTTCCCCCTTTCCTGAGAGTCACTTTTAGGAATTCTTTTTTTGTATTGCTTCCTTTAGTGGAGGAGGTGAGGAACCATTGGAAGAGCACTCAGCAGAGCGTGGAGTTGCGGCTGAAGCAGCTGGAGGACATGGTGATTGACAGCCTACAGTGGGATGATCACAAGAAAGAGACTGAAGAACTTATGAAAAAATATGAGGCTCGACTCTATAGTCTTCAACAAGCCCGAAGAGATCCACTTATCAAACAAATTGCTGAAAATCAAGTAAGACTCAATAGATACCTTTTGGCGATATTGATTTGTTGGATGTGTGGGGGTTTTTTGGTTCTGTAGTTTTAAGGATTCTTGTGATGCTTTCCCAAGTTCTTAGAATATGCAGTGAAATTAATATAAAGCATTTGACCAGGAAGAATTCTGAAAAATTCCTGGAGCCATAACAAATCGAAATGTACATGTATCTTAGATTTACAGCTCACTGACTCCTTAATTGGAACACATCCACAAACCAGCCACTAAAAAGAGAACATTTTCAGGATACAAAGAACCTTCTTTTGTTCCCTTCATGTCTACCCTGAAGGTTATTTCTATTTAGGAAATTTCTTGGGACTTTCCTTTGAGGGCTACTGTAGGGAACAAATCAGGTAATAAGTAAGTTTAGTTTCTTTTAATACCTTTTTAACAAACTGGTTTATCAATGTCATCAGAGCATCGACCTTCTGTGATCAGTTTGGTTAATAGAGTTGATGACATTGAACATGTATGGCACTATTTTAAATTTCTCCATAATCACAGAAAATATTCTTGAATTACTGTTTATGGCTGTCGGTTTATATTTTAGTGTAACATTTATTTCCCTTCAGATAGCCTAATATAAAAGTGTACATTTGTGAAGAATATAATAATGGAAGCTAAGTCTCAATGATGAAAGTATATTTTCATTCTTCACACACATGGACTTTTCTGTGGTTACAATATAAAAAAAAAAAAGTGTCCTGATTTCCTGGATTACTCCCTATGTTTATGATATCTCCCAAGTGTTTTTGCCAAGTGGATCAAAAGTTATATCAGCAGAGCCTCTGACACTTCAGTAAAGGAATACATTTCAATGTGGTATCAATGCTTTAATCATCAGATGTAGCATATTCTTTTCTAATTCGCAGTATGGTCATTTTCTCCCGAAACTTCAGGGTTAACTTTTTTTTTTTTGTCAATAGCTACAAAGAACTGTAGGAACTTCCATTTGTCCTTTAGATTTCATGAGGTGTATCTTGGTCCCAGGCGCTCTCAGAGATTGAAAAGGAACTGATACACCAATGGACATAGCCTCGGTGTAGCTATTCCAGCAATTCCCAGTGAACCTTGCATGGCTGCTTGATCCACTCAAGCAGTTACCTATACACGGTGATCGAGAGGGGCAGGAGACCGAAGACTTCTATATTGTTGGCCCTTTCCATAGCTCTAAGTACATAGACGGGAACTCTATAATCAATTCATTCCTATACAGTGCATGTTCCTATAAGGATCAGATGTATAGCAGAAGGAATGAAAAAAGACATTGTTTTCAGGAAGTAAAATATCTAAAAGAGGAAAAGACAAGCATTTGTTTAATGTCATCTGCTATGGATCTGATGACTTCCTTGGTTGTTTTTCTTTTCACGTCTGTAATTATTTTGATTTCAACTTACATGCAAGAGTTTGTCCAATAATTTGTTTTCTACTTTTGATATCTGTGTCTAAAACATGTTAAAACCTACTGGGAGGACCAAAGTTTTGGCAATACTGGTTACTGAGTGACCAAGTCTAACAATGGCGCCTGAAATTGCACCTTAGCTACTGCTTCAAGAACTGGGTCCTGGAGACGGGATCGTGATGGCGTTCGATAACATCCTTCAGAAGCTGCTGAGGGAATACGGGAGCGATGACATGAGGAACGTGAAGAAAGCGACAGAATACCTAAAAACATCCTGGATCAATCTCAAACAAAGGTAAACGCTAAGGCCCTGCCAGGTAACCGTGTGTTGTCAGGTTGACAATTTGGTGGCTTTGGCTTTCTCATGGAAACATGCCAGAAACTGAGACTACTGGAAGTACATTTTAGTGTGATAAAAAATTTTTATGCTATTCTGAGTGTTATCATACAGAGTGTATATTTATACAATATCTACTTGATTTTATACAATGGAGATTTTCCTTAAATACGTCTAAACTTTGCCAGTGATTATTTATGTGTTCTGATTTTTCTTTTTTCTTATTTGGTCTCCTGGTGCTACCTAGAGTAAATCTTGTAGCTCCGTGATGCTAAGGAACACTCAGGTATGGGCAGCTGCATTAGGGTGATGGTAATCCTAAGGGTCATTAAAATAGTGGAATGTTTGGTCAGATTGCCTCAGTTGAGGCTGAGAACACATGGATCCAACTCTAGACTCCCAAACTATTCTCTGTGTAGTCAGGACTTACTTGATGTATATATTCTTTTTTATTACTCTGTCTAGTCAGTTTATTTAAACAGTCTTAAAATAGCATATGTGTTCATAAGAGAGAGATTTTCCTGTCACTTGAAGACCTAGGACTTGAGGACCTATAAAGAGGGATTAGCATCTGTTTAAGATTGCATATTTATATTCACCATCAGTCAAGATGTGTTTACCTTCAGCACCTGCAGGGAGCACCTTGCCTAAGGTAATTCGGTTTCACACACATCTGTACATATGCAAATACAGCTGCCTGAAAGCTTCAAAGATATCCTAACACATTTGTTTTTCTGTGAATAAAATGGATAATATTAGAACACTTTACCATATATATTACTGGTAACAAAGTATGGTCAAGCATTTAATAACAGTTTGACATGAAGGTGTTTTATATAATTTCAGAATGCCATTTTTAGTTATAATTTCTAAAGTGGAATTTTGGAAAACTCAGAGAGAATTATGAGGGCATTATATGAGCATGAAAACCCTAGGATTCTGGAGGCAATAAGACTGGGGTTGCAAATACAAAACTTCATAAGTGGTTAAAGCAGAACATAGCTATAATATTGATCTTTTTAGTGTTTTATACAACTGTTTTGTTGTAACAAGGTATTTGAGTATAGAAAGTATTCGAATCCAAGGCTGGGAAGCAGGTGAATTAAAAAAACAGACTTAAGAAAGCTGGTAAAGTGAATTAGTGACAGAGTGTGGAGAGCACCGTGTCCCAGGAGAAGCAATGTAGATGTGTTCTGAGGGCAACTGAACACTACGGGAGGTTTTTAGGAAGTAAGTGCTGAGAGGAAGTAGCTGACATTCCAGAATGTCATATAAATGGGATCATGGTATGCAGCTTTTGTGTCTAGCTTCTTTCACTTAGCACAGTGGTTGGCAAACTCATTAGTCAATAGAGCCGAACATCAACAGTACAATTGAAATGTCTTTTGAGAGCCAAATTTTTCAAACTTCTTCTAATACCACTTCTTCAAAATAGACTCGCCCAGGCCATGGTATTTTGTGGAAGAGCCACACTCAAGGGGCCAAAGAGCCGCATGTGGCTCATGAGCTGCGGTTTGCCAACCACTAACTTAGCAGAACTCACCGGGGATTTCACCCATGTTGTTTCATCTATGAGTAGTTTATTTCCATTACTCAGTATTCCATCATATGCATGTACCCACGATTCAGCATTTAGCACAGGATGACTTTTGGGTTATTATCAGTTTTTGAGCGTTATGAATGAAGCTGCTATAAACAGTTGCATTTGGGTTTTGTGTGGACACAAAATTTCCATTTTTCTCTGGTAAAATGATTGCTGGATTGTATCTTAAGTGCACAGTTAATGTTAAAAATTGCCAAACTGTTTTTTAAAATGGCTGTACCATTTTCCACCCCTGCTTACATTGTGTGAGAGTTGCAGTTACTCTACATTTTCACCAGCATTTGATGTAGTGTAGTTGTTTTAAAATTCATTCTAATAAGTAGTGATATCCCATTGTGGTCTGAATTTATGTTTCTCTGATGATTAATGATGCTTAACATCTTTTTATATGCTTATTTACCATCCATATATCTTCTGTTATGATCTGCCTGCTTAAATCTTTTACCTATTTTTTTAAAAGAATGTGTTTATTGATGTATAAAAGATAACTGTTCATTATAAATTTAGAGAATGAGGAAAAGTACAAGTAAGCAAGTAAACCACCTTAAATTGAATATTAAAATAACCATTTTAATACTGTGTTAACATGCAACTAAGAAGGACAGGTGGGTGGATGATGATGAATGGATGGATGTGTGTATGTACAATTAGAAAACATACATAAATGAGTTGTCATATGTTGCTAAATTTTTTTGCAGGGACACACTGACTCCATCTTCTGCTTTTTGAAAAAAATTGTGTTTCTTGTTAAAAGTATTACATACATCCCCAAACTCCCATTGACCCCTTCTAGCTTGCCCCCGCCCTCTGTTCTAGGCCCTCACCATCCTATTATCTGTGTCCATGGATTATGCATATATGCATACAAGTTGTTTGGTTGATTTCTTATCACCAACTCACCCTCTCCAACATCCCCTCTGAGATTCTACCTTTTTCCATGCTTTTATGTCTCTAGATCCATTTTGCTCATTAGTTTATTTTGTTCATTAGATTCTACATATGAGTGAGATTTGTCTTTTTTTTTATTGGCTTATTTTGCTTGACATATTATTCTCCAGGTCCCTCCATGTTATCTCAAAGGGTAAGATAACATTTTAAACTGCTGCATAGTATTTCATTGTGTAGATATACCACCATTTTCTAATCCCCTCATCTACTGATGGGCACTTGAGCTGTTTCCAAATCTTAGCTATTGTAAATTGCTATGAACATAGGGGTACATGCCCTTTCTGGTTGGTATTTCTAGTTTATTAGGATATATTCCTAAAAGTAAGAATCACTGGGTCAAATGGCAGATCCATATTTAATTTTTTGAGAAAACTCCATACTGTTTTCCATAATGGTTGTACCAGTCTGCATTCCCACCAGCAGTATACTAGGGTTTCCTTTTCTCAACATCCTCTCTAGAACTTGTCATTGGTTGATTGATTTATGGTAGCCTTTCTGACAGGTGTGAGGTGATACCTCATTGTCATTTTAATTTGCATCTGTCTGATCAGTGACTGAGCATTTTTTCATGTTTCTTGATCATCTGTATGTCGGCTTTGGAGAAGTGTCTATATATCTCTTTTGCCCATTTTTAAATTGGGTTGTTTGTCTTCCTTTTGTTAAGTTGTATGAGTTCCTTATATATTTTGAATATTAACCTTTTATGAGATATATCATTGCCAGATATGTTCTCCCACACAGTCAGCTCCCTTTTCATTTTAATGATGGGTTCTTTTGCTGAGCAGAAGCTCTTTATTTTGATTTTTGTCCCATTTGTTTATTTTCTCCTTAGTTTCCTTTGCCCTAGGAGATATATCTACAAAAATATGGTTACAACAAATGTCTCAGATTTTGCTGCCTATGGTTTCTTTCAGGATTTTTATGGTTTTACAACTTCCATTTAAATTTTTTTATCCATTTTGAGTTTATTCTTGCATATGGTGGAAGTTGGTGGTCTAGTTTTTCTTTTTTTTTTTCCTTTCTTTTTTTTTTTTTTTTTTTTTTTTTTTTTTTGCATGCATTGGTCCAATTTTCCCAATACCACTCATTGAAGAGACTGTCTTATTCCATTGCATGCTCTTGCCTTTTGTCAAATATTAATTAATCATAATGGCTTGGGTCAGTTTCTGAGCTCTCTGTTCTGTTCCATTGATCCATATGCCAGTTCTTGTGCCAGTACCAGGCTGTTTTGAATACAGTGGCTTTGTAGTATAATTGATATCTGGTATTGTATCCCTGCAACTTTGCTCTTCTTTCTAAAGATTCCTATAGCTATTCAGGATCTTTTATTATTATTATTATTCCATATACATTTTTGGAATATTTATTCTAGATCTGTGAACTATGCTATTGGTATTTTAATAGGGTTTGCATTGAATATGTAGATTGATTTAGTTAGTGTGGACATTTTAATGATGGCAATTCTACCAATCCATGAATGTGGTATATTCTTCCACTTGTTTATATCATTCTCTATCTCTCTTTTTAATGTCCTGTAGTTGTCTGAGTAGGAGTCTTTAACCTTATTTAAGTTTATTCCTAAGTATCTTAATTATTTTGTTGCAATGGTAAATGGGATTAATTGTTTGTTTCTGTTTCTGAGAATTCATTATTGGTGTATAAAAAATCATCAATTTTTAGGTGTTAATTTTGTATCCTGCTACATTGCTGAATTCCTATATTAAATCTAGTAGATTTCTGGTGGAGTCTTTAGAGTTTCTATGTACAACATTATGTCATCTTTGGTATACTTTCTCCTTTCCAATTTGGATGTCTTGAATTTTTTCTTCTTGTCTGATCACTGTGGTTAAGACTTCCAGTACTATGTTAAATAAGAGTGGCAAAAGTGTACATACCTGTCTTATTCCTGTTCTTAAGGGAAATGCTTGTAGTTTTTTCCCACTGAGTATAATGTTGGCCATAAGTTTGTCATATATGCCCTATATTATGTTGAAATATGATCACTCTATTCTCACTTTGCTGAAAGTTTTTATCAAAAATGGGTTGTTGGATTTTGTCAAGTGCTTTTTCTGTATCGATTAATGTTATCATTTGATTGTCTTTCAATTTGTTTATGTGATATGTCATGTTTATTGATTTGCAAATATTGAACCAGCCTTGCATTCCTGGAATAAATTCCACTTGGTCATGATTTATAATCTTTTTAATATATTATGGATCCAGTTTGCTAATATTACGTTGAGAATTTTAGCATCTATGATCATCATTACATTGGCCTGTAATTCTCTTTCTTTGTAGTGTCTTTATCTGGTTTTGGAATTGGATAATGCTGGCCTCATCAAAAGAGCTTGAAAATATTCCTTCTTTTGGATTTTTTGGAATAGTTTGAGGGAATTTAAGTGTTAGTTCTTCTTTGAATAATTGATAAAACTCCCCTTTGAAGCCATCCATACCTGGGCTTTTGTTTTCTTGGAGTTTTTTTGATTACTGCTATTTCATCTATTACTAGTCTATTCAGGTATTCTGATTCTTCCTGATTCAGTTTTGGGAGGTTGTATTTTTCTAGGAATATGTCCATTTCATCCACATTGTCCAGTTTGTTGGCATATACACTGAGTGGCCAGATTATTATGATCTCAGAATGTATAATCTGGCCACTACTTGTGCACTTGAGAAGAATGTATATTATGCTTCATTGGGCTGAAATGTTCTATAAATGTCAGTTAAATCAGTCTGATCCAGTGTGTCCTTTAGAGTCACCCTTTCCTTGTTAAATTTTTTTTTGGAAGATCTATCCAGTGAAGTCAGCAGGTTGTCAAAGTCCCCTACTATGACTATATTGTTGTTGATCTCCCCCTTAAAGTCCTTTAGAAGATTTTTAATAAATATATTTTTGTGCTCTTTTTATTGCTGCACATATGTTTACCAGGGCTATATATGTTGAATCAATCCCTTTAATATTATGTGGTGACCTTTGTCATCTCTTGTGATGGCCTTCGTTTTGAAGTCTATTTTGTCACATATGAGTATTGCTACCCCAGATTTGTTTTTCTATTTCCATTTGCATGGACAATATTCTTCCACACCCAGACTTTCATCCTGTGTGTCTTATTCTGAGGAGGGTCTCCTGGAGACAACATAAAAGTGGGTCATGTTTTTGTATCAATTCAGCTACCCTATGCATTTTGACTGGAGTTTTTAATCCACTTACATTTAATTTTTTTATTGTTTATTGCCATTTTAATTCTGTGTACTTACATTTTTATCTTTCTCTATTTTTTCTTTTCATTATACCAGTACCTTTAGCATTTTTTGCAGTGCTTATTTGGTGGTGACAATCTCCTTTTCCTTTTCCTTTTGTCCTAGGAAGCCCTTTATCTCACCATCTATTTTGAATGATAGTCTTGCTGGATATAGTAATATTAGTTTTAGATCCTGGTTTTTCATTACCTTGAAAGGCCATTCCCTCTGGCTCGTAGAGTTTCTGATGAGAAATCAGCTTACAGGCTTATGGGAGCTCCTATGTAGGTAACAAATTGCTTTACTTCTGCTGCCTTTGAGATTCTCTCTTTGTCTTTAATTTTTGACATTTTAATTATGATGTATGTGGGCATGGGCCTGTTTGGGTTCTTCTTGCTTGGGACTCTCTGTGATTTCTGAACTTGTGTGACCTTTTCTTTCACCAAGTTAGGGAAGTTTTCTGCCATTATTTCTTCAAACATGTTCTCTATTCCTTGTTCATTTTCTTCTCCTTCTGTCCAACTATTATGCAAATCTTGTTATCTTTCAGGCTGTTCTACTGCCCCCTTAACACATTGCGATGGATCACAACAATTCTCACTTTATATTACACAGTGTTCTGCAAAGTATCATATTTTAAAAAGATATTAGCTTGTAAGAACATGTAATAAATAACTTCAAAATGTAATGGGTATTTAATTTTAAAGTGTGCCTTTAACAATTAGGTAAAACATTTTTTTTGTACTCATTCAATTGAAACTTATCTGGCCACTGGATAAAGTTAACAAAAAAAAAACAAACAAACAAACAAAAAAAAACTATTGGTCCCCAATGTGTTCAGCTGTCCTTTTGTTTTTAATTATTTTTGCTTTTGGTTCTCTGATTGAGTGATTTTATTTTTTACCCTATCTACTTATTCACTGATCAAATCTGCAGCTTCCCCTACTCTGTTGTGTAATCCTCAAATGTGTTCTTTATTAGTGCTATGCCATTCATTATTTCCAACTGTTCTTTTATAGTTCCTCTATCTTTTCTCATGCTGTTGAGCTTCTCTGACATCATTATTCTAAACTCTACATATGACAAATTTCTTATCTCCATTTTGTTTATCTCTTCTTCTAAAGAATTCTTCTGTTCTTTTATTTGTTTTGTTTTTCTCCCCATTTTGGCTGCCTGTTTGCATTTCTATGTATTAGGCAGATCTCCTGTTACTCCCAATCTCTAGTGCAGGACAATGTCAAATAATATTTCTGACTGGCCCTGAGTCTCCTAATTGGAGCTATTAGTAATCCACAATTTGTGCTCCCTTTGTTGGGTCTAGGTGCCTTTGGGAAGGACCAAGTTGTTCACCGAGGTCTGCTTTTCTAGGCTCAGCTCCAGGTGGCAGACTCCAATCCTCTTGAAATCTTCCTTTACCTATAGTCTGAGTGTTATCAGCTTTGATTTGCATCAGCTATTGACCACAGGGTTGGGTGAGAGATCTTCCAGGAGGGTGTGGCAATTGCCTTTTTCCCAGGCAACAGCCACCTGAATAGCAAGGTCTGCCAGAGAAAGATGTCCTCACAGGATGAGGGAATGACTCAGCCTAGGAAACCAGGGTGATTGCCCTCTGAGCTCCAAACTCAGAGCCCCCAATCCTGGAATTTCCTCACTGAGTTCCAGTTCACTCTGCCTTCCTTCTGTCAGAGCCCAAGGTGAGTGGCTGCACACAAAATTGTGTGTATTGGCCCTTTTAGAGGGTGCCTGCATTTCCAGTAGTCTCTGCCTGACTGACAGCAGCCCTCCTTCTTTTCTCAGCCAGATGTTATGTGGGCACTGTTCTGAGTTCTGGTGCTCTGGGTGGGGAGTCCAGCTTGCGGTTTTGATCCCATAGTCTTCAGTGGGAAATCCCCACAGCTGAGATATCCCTCTGGCACTTCGGCTGCTGACTGTGGAAGCCAGGCCAGCCCTTTTGTGCCTCTGCACTTCCTAGCAGTCTCTATGCAGTCTCCAGTTTCCAATTCGGTTATTTCTCAGCTAGGCCTCAGTTGAGTTTTCAAAGTGGTTTTTCTGTACTATAGTTGTGTTTCCTGGGAGAGTGTCAGTGTAGCTCCTACTTACTCCACTGCCATTTTTAATCTCTTCTCTAGGTGTGGCTTAAGATAGTTTGGCAAAGTCAGTCACAGGTGCTAATTTAAAAAAAAGATATATTTTATATACCATTCAATTCACCATTTAAAGCAGGGTGGGGAACATCTGGCCCATGGGCCTTGTAAGGCCCACAGAATCTTTTGGTCTAGCCCTGCCAAGGAATTAGGGCTGAGTTAATTAAATGTTTGACCAAATATAGCAGGCTAAATTTTAGTTGATAATTTTGTGTGGCGTGTGAATGATGTTATAAATATCCAAATGACCCTTGGCAGAAAAAGGTTCCCCACCCCTGGTAAAGTATACAAATAAGTGGACTTTAGTATATTTACCATGTTGTAAAGACATCACCATACTCTTAATTTTTGTACATTTTATCACCACTAAATTAAACCTACCACTTATCAGCAGTCAGTCTGCACTGCTTCCACCTCCAGTCCAAGTCAACAGATAATTGGCTTTCTCTCCCTATGGATTTATCTTTCTGGCAATATTTCATATAAATGAAATTGCACAATATGGGGCATTTTGTATCTGTCTTCTGTCACTGGGCATAATGATTTCAAGGTTCATCCATGTTGTAGCATTTATTGATACTTCATTTCTTTTTATGGCTGAATAATATTTTCTGTATTAATATGTTTTGTTTATCAATTCCCCCCTCAACTGATAGATATTTGGGTTGATTGTACCATTTGGCTATTATAAATAATGCTGTTACAAATATTTGCATACAAGTTTTGAGTGGACATATGTTTTTAGATCTCTTGAGATTAAATATTGATACCTGGAAGTAAAATTATTTGTATCCACTTAAAAATTAGATTGTTTGTTTTCTTATTATGGAGCTTTGATGTCTATAAAGTTTTAAAGATTAATATTATGTATCTCTTAAATCATGAAACTCTAGAATAGTTCTTTGTAGATTAAATGAATGGCATATAAAAGCTTGATATCCAATGTCTTTCAAGAATAATATTAAATCAACTTAAAGAGCCAATTTGTATTGATAATATAACACTGGTTCTAAGTTATTTTTATTTTATCTTAAGTTTCTTCAGATGCTATTTCTTGTAGAATTCATTTAGTCACCCATTGTGTACATATTTATTGGTATTGCCTTTTGTGTCATGCATTATACTAAGGTATTAAAATAAATCATATGGGGGATAACATATAATTATGAGCTATAAAAATATAGTCATAATTATTTTGTAATATGGATGTGATTTTTGTCGAGTTATGCCTCTCTCCCTCTTCTTCTTCTCACAATTCACATTATCCCCCGGTATGGATTAGTCAAGACACATATGAATAAATCCCCCAATTCCATTAGGTGCTTGTAGAAATTGAGGTCCTTTGAGGTTATCTGCTGATTTTTTTCTTTAGTGTGTCATGATGGGGCGTGTTACACTGTAAGTAATGGAGACTTGCCCATCTTATTCCTTGCAGCATTGCTGACAGACAGAATTCCATGGAGGCTGAACTGAGGGGCAGTGCAGGCCTATCGCATGGACCTGGAGAATTTCCTAAAGTGGCTACAACAAGCAGAAACCTAACTGATGTGCTTACTGATGTGTCTCAGCGGGACCATGCTCCTGACAAAATCTTCTGAGGAGGCTAGTGAACTGTTTGAAGAAAATAGAGCCAAACTACATTTATTAAGACCTGTTGCCTCTGTGATATTTTGCTGTATCTAAATATTGAGTGGCACTTTAGCCTTATGGAAATTTTGGTAAACTTAAAAGAAGAGTTTAGAATAAACTTTCAGAGGTTACTTAAGAACTGTGCTTTTCTTTATAGCTAATTAATATTGTTTTTCCAATTTGAAAAATTAAAGCACATCATCAAAACTATTTGACTTACTCTCATCATATCGTATCCCCCATATTCGTGAGTCTTCCTCTATTATAGTGTCACTTAAATTTCACTTAGTTTTATTTGGACAGATAGATTGACTACACTTGTAAGAGGCAACTTGTTTCACAGTTGCAAATTTCAAATATCACATCATCCAAAACGTAAGTCACTGATTGAGTGCCAGTATTTTTTATTTATTTTTATTTTTTTTATTTTTTTAATATATTTTATTGATTTTTTTGCCCCCCTCCCTCACATACATACCCTCCCTCCCCAGAGTTTTATGTCCATTGGTTGTACTTATACGCATGTATGCAAGTCCTTCGGTTGATCTATTATCTCCCCCAGATCGCTATTATATTTTTATTATAGTTTTGCTTCTTTAAACTATGTTCACACTATCTAACTACTTTCGTTAAAAATTGGATCGATTTTGAAATAGGATGAATTAAAATTCTAAGCAAGGTTACAGGCAGAACTTCCTTTTTTATTTTTATTAAAGAGCAAGCCCTATATGCATTTAGTGGTTATCTTGATGCTGGCCTTGAAAAACAATGCTGTTCTATCTAATTAAAAAAAATGCACCTGTCATGGTATTGAGACTGTGGGCATATCTGGTCTCTGGCCTGCAAGGCCAGACAGTTAAGTTTATCTTCATCATTCTTCAAACAGGGTAAAGCAAACTAGAAAGCAACATTTTATCTAGGAAGGACAGCAGAAAATTCCAAACAACAGTTTGTTGCAGAATGGGGGTTTTCCTTCTCAGAACCTTTAAAAAGAACTACCTGGGAGAATCCAAGATGGCTGTTCGGGTAGGCACCTAGCCGCAGCCGCAAGCAACAATTTCAATAAAATACAACTAAAATATAAAATGGACATTACCCAGAACTACAGGAAAGTTGACTGACTGGAAATTCTACAACGAGAAGCAAGGAGAAAACCAGAAGGAAGCGCGGAGGAGCTGTAAAAGCCCAAGGTACGGAGACACGCGGCGCGCGCGGAGAGGACGGAGCAGGAGAGGAGGGCGGCCGAGTGCCTGGCTGGCGTTCCCTAGCGGGAAGGAGATAAACACTCCGACTGTGCTGGGCCCCCAACTGCTCTGAACCCCCGTTCTAGGCCAGACCCCGGGGACCCAGGCTCATCCAGAGGGAGCTGGGCTGTAAGGCGGAACGCAGGGAAGCAGCGAAAGGAGGTCCCAGAGGTGCGCACACAGCGCGCAGAGAAGGGCCGGCCGGCTGTGCCTTAGGACTGCCCTGGCGGGAAGGAGACAGGCTCCAGACTGCTCTGAACGCCACCTCCAATTCCACTTCCAACTGAACTGAACCCCATTTTCAGGCCCATTGCGGGAGAGCCTACACAGTTTGGTAGCAGTCGAAAATCGAGGGCACCTTTCTCTCAGAGGTGCTTGCAACAAGTACTGAAGGACCCTGAGTCTCAGGAGTCGCATAGGGCGGGGCTGACGGAAGCCAAGGCTGTAGGCTCCACCCTGAAACCCCGCCCCATCAGAAAAGCTGCCTGCGAAAATGCCTAAACCAAATAGATCACAAATGAAAGAAATGGAGGACAAAAAGCGACTGGATATAGAGTTCAAAACCACACTTATAAGGTTTTTCAAGAGTATCCTAGAAAAGGCCGATAAAATAAATGAGACCTATGAGGATATGAAAAGGGATCAACAAGAAATAAAGAATACATTGTCTGAAATAAAAAATATTATACAGAGTCCTAAAAACAGAATAGAAGATCGCAAGAATCAAGTCAAAGATTTGGAACATAAAGAGCCAGAAGACACTCCTCTGCAGAAGCTAGAAGGCAAGAGAATCCAGAAAATTGAAGATAACGTAAGAAACCTCTGGGACAACTTCAAACGATCCAACATCAGAATCATGGGGGTCCCAGAAGATGAGAGAGAGCAAGATATCGAAAACATACTGAAAGAAATAGTGACAGAAAACTTCCCCCACCTGGGGAAAGAATTGGACTTACAAGTCCAGGAAGCACACAGAACTCCAAATAAGAGGAATCCAAAGAGGACCACACCAAGACAAATCATAATTAAGATTCCAAGAGCAAAGGACAAAGAGAGAATATTAAAAGCAGCAAGAGCTAAGCAGGTGGTTACCTATAAAGGAGCTCCTATACGATTGTCAGCTGATTTCTCAACAGAAACCATGCAGGCCAGACGGGAATGGCAAGAAATATTCAAGGTGATGAATAGCAAGAACCTACAGCCAAAAATACTCTACCCAGCAAAGCTATCACTCAGAATCCAAGGTCAGATAAAGAGCTTCACTAATAAAAAAAAGCTAAGGGAGTTCATCACCACCAAACCAGAATTATATGAATTGCTGAAGGGGGTTCTTTCAGAAGAGAAAGTAAATAAAGATAAAAATTATGAACAACAAATACGTAACTATCAACAAGTGAATCTAAAAACCAAGGAAATTAAAAAAAAAAATCAGATGAACAATATTAACTGTTGAATATAATAGAATCAGAGGTATGGAAGGGGAGTGAACTAATGATTCTTGGGGAAAAGGGGACAGGGGAATGTGGGAAGAGACTGAACATAAACTGTGCACCTATGGATGAGGACAATGGGGAGTGGGGAAAGGGCAGAGGGTGGGGTGGGAATGGGGGGGAAGGAACACTTGTAATAATATGAACAATAAAAATTTATTTAAAAAAAATCCTCAAAATAAATAAATAAATAAATAAATAAATAAATAAATAAAAAAATAAAAAGAACTACCTGCCCCAAAAGTCTTGCAGTCGTGTAGGGTCCGCCTGCGTGTGGTGCTCTTGCGGCTGCTCTGGCCAGTTTAATAAATTCTTCTTTGCTTTTTTAAATAAATTATCAGCCTCCAGTGGTCTTATTTCGAACCCAGGGTTTGACCCCACAACATTTGGAGGCTCCCAGTGAGATACCCAAAAGAGAGGAGAGAGGGAACCCCAGAAGGGGCAGGAGGCTCTCCCTACCTCCAGAGGAGAGAGGGACCCCCCAGAAGGGGCAGGAGACTTTCCCTCCTCTCGGGGACCTTAGCTGGAGACAGAAGCCACAAGGATTTATTGAAATCAGGAAGACTGGTCTCAGGAGGTAAGGTGCCCAGGTTGAGATCTCAAAAGTGTAAGAGTCCTTGGAGGGCTGGACGCGGCTTAACCTCCAGGCTCTGGCCGGAGGACACGATGGTGTCCTCTGCCCGGGAGGACACTATGGTGTGTGTCTTCGGCCCCAGGTGTCCGGACTGATTGTCTTGTGTTTTGTCATGTTTGTGTCAGGCCTATTTGTTTTGTGTTTTGTGTTTTGGTCTCCGTCAAAATGGGTCAAGGTCTGTCAGTGTCTCTGTGTCCCCTCCTACAGTGTTTTTTGGAAAATTTCCAAGACTTCAAGAAACGGGCGGATGACTACGGCTCTGGTGTTAATGCTTTTGATTTAACCTCTCTTTTTCCCAGGTCAATGCCGGTCTGTAGGATAAATTTCCCCTCACAGGTCCTAGAGTATTAGTCTTATTTCCTTTGTCCAACATGAGTGCCATTTCTGTTTTGCTGAAACATTGTAATAGTATTGTACTTGTTTACTGAAAGGGTATAAGTACTGACCTTTGTTTGATGTTTTGTTTGTCCACTTGGGTATAATTATTTGTTCATGTAAGTGTGAAGATATATAAAAAAAAGAGAAAGAAAGAAACCTTTAATTTGTTTAAAGCTGAGTGCTCTGACCGCTAGCAAAACGCCCCGAGTGGCCACTGGGATTCCTTTTTCCCAGGGGTGCTTTGCTTTCTGTCAGAGGGGAATTGGCCCACCTAACAGGATTTATATGTTAATTAATTTGAAGGTATGAAACTGTAACAATTGTGGTACAAAAAAATAAAAGCAGAGACCAAATAATAAAGTTAACTATTTACAAGAAGGAAGCTTGAGCTGGCAAAGTCGCCAAGTCTGCCCAGCAAACTCAGAAAACTAAATGAATCTTATTTCTGCTGCCACCCAGTCTTGATCAGTGGTGGAGGAAAGGTCTCAGAACTATTTGTTTTAATTGGCCATCTAAGTTTAATGTGATTAATGATTACAGTACATTGTAAAAATCTTTAAAAGAAAAGGAAAATATTTTGAGGGCAATTTAGTCCTTATATATGTGTGTCAACTCTTAAGTTTTAAAATCAGTAATATTAATGGAAACACACGCAGAGGAGCTTTTCAAAAAGTTCAGGGAGTCTGATTACAGTATAGGGGTCACCGGTTCCCCCACGGCACCTTTTCTAACAGGAGGCAAGCGTTTTTTCCAGGGGGAGCAGAGTGGACCGCCAGATGAAAATGCCTGGCCTGGGTGGGAGCTTCTCCTTCACCACCTGGGACCCCTGCGCTCCCTGCCTCCGCCCACCTGGTGTCTGTTCCCTCCAGGGGTTGTTTAGAGTAGCTGAAGGTGGCAGCTGCTTCGAGGAGAGAAATTCCTTTGTGACCCCCTGCACCCTAATGAAACACCAAAACCCTGTGTGACTACTTGCACACTTTTCACCGTGTTCTGTTAGGGGGCTTAAAGGCGCAGTTAGAAATTCTCCCGTTCCCCTTTTCAGCCCTATCAGAATCTGAGATCTTTATCTATAGGAAAAATGTGTCACTTTAAATTTAAAGCATCTGGAGGCCTGTGAACAGGGTGCTGTGCCTGCTCTCTCCTCCCTCCGCCTTTTCTAAATATTTTAAAATAATGGGAAGTTTGAGGCATGGTTATGCATTTTTGAAGGACATAGAAAGAAGGTTTAAAGGCTAATGTAAAAGAGTGAAAGTTTTTATGAAGGTTGTACATGTCATGAGAAGGTAACAGCAAAAGTAGAGGTCTAGAGAGAAAGAGAGGGAGAGAGGGAAAGAATGAGAGAGAGACTTAAGAAAGAGACTCTGGGAGTCCAAGAGGAAAGGATTTAGACAGAAACAGAAACAAAAATTGGGAGAGAAAGTGATATAGGAGTATAAGTGTGAGTGTGTATGTGAGAAAGGGAGGGAGAGAGACATGAGCAAGAGACGAGAAGGGACAGAGAATAGAGAGGGAGAGAGACAGGAGGTGAGGCCTGAACAGACAAAGACGGTCTGAAAGAAAGGGAGACTTAGACTCCAAGGGTTTTTTAATTTAGAGGAAGAAGACTGACAGGACTGGGGCTCCTTTCCATTAAGCCCCAAGGGTAACCTTACAAGTAGAGGGCAAACCTATTATTAATGGTTTCCTGGTAGATATGGAGGCAGTCTATTCAGTCTTGACAGAGCCGATGGGACCTCTAAGAAGATATCAGTCCAGGGAGCCACCAGACAAACTGCCGATTTTCCTTGGACATCATGAAGGACTATGGACCTAGGAAGGAACATGTACTAGGGGAACACAGCTGCTAAACTGGACCAAAGTAGAACAACAGGCCTTTGAGGAGCTAAAGAAGGCTCTCATCTCAGCACCTGCCCTACCCTTACCAGATATCACAAAGCTCTTCCATCTCTACGTGAGTGAGGTAAGGGGCATTGCCAAAGGGGTTCTCACTCAGACTCTAGGTCCCTAGAAGAGACCTATTACCTATATATCTAAGAGACTAGACCACATGTGTCAAACACAAGGCCCGCGGGCCAAATCCAGCCCGCCAGGCCTTGCAATGTGGCCCGCACCGCGCTGTCATCACTGCACTCCGCTGTCAGTTTATAACATTGTCAGTTTATGACTGTTCAGTAAACCATTCGGCCAGCGATTTAGGCTGGATTTTAGATTTTGGCCCCTTCTCTGATTGAGTTCGACACCCCTAGACTAGACCCTGTGACAGCAGGGTGGCCAGTGTGTCTCTGGGCAGTGGCCACCACAGCACTACTGGTGAAGGAGGCAAATAAGCAGACTCTGGGCAAGGAGCTAGTCCTGACAACACCCCATGCCATTGAGGCCCTCCTTCGAAGTGCTCCAGAGAGATGGATGTCAAACACCAGAATCACCCAGTGCCAACCTCTTCTCCTGGACCAGCCCTGAGTCCAGTTCCATAAGACACTGGCCATCAGCCCTGCCAGCCTGCTTCCAAATGATCCAAAGGAACCCATTCATGACTGCATAGAGGTAACAGACACAACACTGACAGATGTCCTGCCATCATCACCAGATGAGGTACTGTACACTGATGGGAGCAGTTATACAGGGGCAGCAGTAGTCACCCTGGACCACACCATTTGGGCACAGTTCCTGAGCTTTTGGCCTTAATCCAGGCCCTTTGATGGGGACACAGTGCCATCCCCTGGGAAAGAAGGTTACCAACTCCAGCCAGAAAGGACATTACTTTAGCCTTATTTGAGGCCATCTGACTCCCAAAGGCAGTTGCAATAGTGCACTGCAAAAGACATCAGGAAGGGGAGACAATTGAAGCCAGAGGAAATAGAGACGCAGACCAAACTGCTAAGGAAGATGCCCAAAAACCAGTGGGGCCTTTACAAGTCTTAGTAACCCTGCCGGACCCCCACGTCTACCAAACTAGAGGAGGAATTGGCTGAACAGAAGCAAGCCATCAAAGGACCAGATGGTTGGTGGACCCTACCAGATGACAGACTGTTGGTCCCAGAGGCCCTAGGTCAGTCGTTAGTAGCCCAGTTACATCAGGTTATGCACTTCTGAACTTCTGTAAGGCAGATACTACCAAGCTTAGATAAGATAATTAAAAGCCTGATTGCTAGAAGTACTGTCTATATACAAGTAAATGCTGAGGTAGGAGGGTCTCCCTGGGAATTCGGGCCCCAGAAAAATTCCCCAGGGGAGCATTGGGAGGTAGATTTCGCAGAGATTAAGCCACCAGCATTGAGGTACAAGTACATGCTAGTTTTTATAGACACCTTCTCAGGTTAGGTTGAAGCATAGGACAGAAACTGCCTCTATAGTAGTCCCAGTTCCTGCACAGAAAACGGCCTGAATCCTGGCAACCAGCGGCCTCACCAGTGAGATCCCTAGCCTAGGTTCCACACAGGCCAGGAGGAGACTTGATGCCTACAGAAGGGGAATTGGACTTCAGTGAGGACAGTACTGATGGGAACTGTGGTACTAGGGGTTTTGGTAACTGTAAGAACTTTTTTTTTTCTTCTAGCCAGTGAGAAAGTTGGAGGCTAAGTAAAGCTAAATGTACGAGCAGAAAGTAGATCAACAAATAGACCAGGAGTTAAATAACCTAGATAAATCTATAGAAAAATTAGAAGAATCGGTCAGGTCCCTAGCAGAAATAATTTTTGCAGAACAGAAGAGCTTAAATCTGTTGTTCCTAAAGCAAGGGAGACTTTGCCCAGCTCTAGGAGAAACCTGCTGTTTCTACACCAATCATTCCGGGGTCATAAGGGAAAGCCTAAATCAACTGAGAAAGAGGCTAGCTGACAGAGAGGAAGCTCGGAAGACTGCAGGAAGCTGGTATGAGAAGTTGTACTCGTGGTCCCCTTGGCTCACCACGTACTGACTGCCATAGCAGGCCCACTATCACTGTTACTTATAGGCTTAATCTTTGGGCCATGTCTCATAAAATGCTTGGTTAATTTTGTACAGGATAGAATACAGGCAATGAAACTAATGGTCATACATACTCAGTATTCTCCACTAGTAGATACTAGTAATGAATCTAAGGTTTAGATTCATTCCCAAAAGACCGGTAGGGAATGAAATATGGTAGCAATCATACTTGGGTAAAAACTACTGTATGAATTTTAACCCTACTATTCTGACTGTGACCTTCACTTACTTGCTTTGTTCATCGCGCAATGGGCTTAGGTAGGATGAGTTCAAGTTCTGGGCAAGGTTACAGGCAGAACTTTCATTTTCATTAAAGAGCCAGCCCTATGTACACTTAGTGGTTATCTCAATGCTGGCCTCGAAAACAATGCTGTTCTATCCAATTAAAAGAAATGCACCTGGCATGGTATTGAGACTGTGGGTATATCTGGACTCTGGCCTGCAAGGCCAGACAGCTAAGTTTATCTTCACAATTCTTCAAACAGGCTAAAGCAAACTAGAAAGCAACATTTTATTTAGGAAGAGCAGCAGAAAATTCCAAACAACAGTTTGTTGTAGACTGGGGGTTTTCCTTCTCAGAACCTTTAAAAATAACTACCTCCCCCTAAAGCCTCGCAGTCATGTAGGGTCTGCCTGCCTGTGGTGCTCTTGCGGCTGCCCTGGCCAGTTCAATAAATTCTTGTTTGCTTTTTTAATAAATTATCAGCCTCTGGTGGTCTTATTTTGAACCCAGGGTTTGACCCCACAACAGCATGCCTGGCTAAGAGAAAATCGGGGGTTTTCAGGGTGCTGCGGCCCAGGACACGTGAGGCGGCCTCCAGGAGCCCCAAGAGCGATGCCTCGCCTCCAGGCCCCTCAGCCCTTGGCCACCGTGCTGAGCTGGTGTCTCCCTGCTCCTCACCCACTCCCAATACCAGATTTCTAGCTGAGCACCTTAACTCCCCCTACCCACCCTCTGAGCTTCCCAGCTGAGGAGGGGGGCACCTCAGTGGGTGGTGGGATTCTATGGGTAGTTCAGGATGGGGTGCCCTTCCCGTCTGAATAGGACAGAGCCCCTGAGGGCTGGCAGACGGTGAAGGACAGCACTGAACTTGAATCGGGTGCATGCCCTTAGCAGTTTTGGGATTACCTCCCTCCACATCAGCAAATGTTCATTCCGTATGGTTGCTTTGAGGTGCTGTGTCCCTAGAGGAGCTCTGGGGCTCCCACCCGGGCACAGCGTGGTAAAAGACCATCCCTCTGATGGAGTGGTGCCCTCGTAAGCCGGGCAATGCATTTCTGTGTTTGAGGGCGGTGGTTGGGGGTGGCCCAGCTGGTCTCAGTTACAAGAGTAGGCGGGGAGAGGTGCACTCGCTCCTCCGGGTGCTGGTTGGGGACAGGAGTAGGGTGTTTCACAGAGTGGCAGGAAAAGGGCAAGCATGGTGGCTTCAAACAAGGCAAGACAGTTCCAAAGGAAGGCCTCCGAGCCAGGGGTCACAGGTGTGGAGAAACTCCCACCTGAGGAAGTGGGATATGCTGGGTGGTGCAGAAAAAAAGTGCTCACCTCAAGTCGGCATGGTGCAAGGTGAGGGGTGGCACCTGCCATCTATCATGTGTGTTGGGTTCTCTTAGCATCTTGGGGGCTACCTCCCTCCATAGCACCATGGTTCATTCAGTTCCCCCTGTTTAGGGGTTTCAGGTCCCCAGAGGAGAGCTTCAGGCTTCCTTTCGGGTGCAGGGTGGTAGGAGACCCCCCTCTAATGGACCGGTGTCTTTATAAGCCAGGAGACATCTTCCCTGATTGGCAGAGGCCCTCAGAGGGGCGCCCAGCTGTGCTGGCTTCCAAAGTAGCCCGGGGTCCTCTCCACAAGGCCAAGGGGAAGAGGGGAGACGCAGCTGTTCCCTGAGCAGGGCAGGAGGTTGGGGGCCAGTGGGCATTTCTCAGAATTTCAGCAAGGGGGCAGGTATGGTGGCCAGTTGCAGTTAGTTACAGTTCCCGAGGGGTCCTCACGGAGTGGGGCTGGCGTGGCATAATCCCTCGGAAAAAGAGACACCAGCGCTGTAGATGGGGCCCTAGCATATTAGCTTGTGTGTCTGTGGTGGGAGGGTGAGCATCTGGGGGCAAACAGCCAACAGCACCCTATGTTCCCAGGCAGTCTCCCTTCCAAGCATGAACCAGGCCTGACCCTGCTTAACTTCCTAAATCAGAGGAGACAGGGGATAGTCAGGGGGTTCTGGCCCAAGATGGTGGCAGTGGACTCTAGGAGCCCCAAGTGCCCACACCTGTCCTCAAGACTCTGGACGCTTGGCCTCAGGCAGAGCTGGTAACCCCCACCCCTGACCATGCTGAGACCAGATCTCTAGCTGAACTTTTGGCTACCCCCGGCCCAAATTATGAGCTTCCAGAGGGTGCAGGAGGGCACCTCTTTGCGGGATGGAATTCCCTGGGTGGTGCAGTAGGGTTTACCCTCCCCAATTGAACAGGACGGAACCCCCTAGGGATGGCAGAGGGTGAGGGACGGCATGAGCCTTTGGCCAGGGGTTGGGGGTTCCTATGTCAGGTTGGGGACTGGCTCCGTCCATAGCATCAGGAGTTCTTTCAGTAACTCCTGTCATGGCACCAGGTCACCATTGAAACGCTGTGGGCTTCTACCTGGGTGTGCCTGGGTAAGAGACTACCCTCTAATCGCGGGTTCCCTCTATAAGGTGGTTAACACCTTTTCCTATTTAGGGGCTGAGATCAGTGGGAAGTCCCCCCTGGGGCCTGATGATCAGAGTAGCCTTGGGATTCCCTCCACCCTCCAAGGGAGGAGGGAAGAGATGGGCCAACCACCAGTGTGTGAGGTGGAGGGATTTTCACAGAATGGCAGGAAGAGGGTGGGAATGGTGGCCTGCTACAGGGTGCCACAGCTCCCGAGGGAAGCCCCAATGGGCTGGGGGGTGCAGAGGGTGGTAGGAGGCATGAAAAGATTCCTTGGGAACAAAAGAAACAGGCACCCTGGATCAGCCAACAGGCATCTTGGCCCTGGCCACCAGGCACCAGGCGTGTAGCTCATGTGCCTGTGGGTGTGGGGTCATCTATTGGGGAAAACAGCCTTCAGCGCCCGGGACTCCCAGGCGGTCTCCCACCCAAGCACTAAACCTGCTAGCCATGCTTAGCTTCCAGGTCACATTTCTTCTGTGTATGTGTCCACAACCAAGGCACATGCCCTTAACTGGAATCAAACCCAGGACTCTTCAATCTGAAGGCTCATGCTCTATTCACCCAGCCAAACCGGTCTAGGCTATGATGAGTTTATTTGAACCAGACTGTCAGCAATTGCTGGGAAGCAGAGTCTCAAGGAATTAAAATCTCTTCTGTTCAAGGCAGGGAGGAGGCTTTTCAAAACCCTAGATAACAAAGCCTGCAGGCCAGGCAAGGCCGGGCCAGGCCAGGGGTGAAGGGTAAGCTTAACTCAACCACATAGGAGTTTCAGAGCAACCTGCCTCTGCATAAATACACAGCACAGCAAAGCCCAAAGTCCACAAGCAAGCATGTCTGTGTTTGACCTATTTTTATAAATTGCCGTACAGGAAGAGACGTAAGTGGTTTCAAATAATGCTCCCTGATGTTGACCAGCCAGTGGGTTCCATGAGATCCACTGGTGATAGATGATGGAGATGGGAGAAAGCAAGGGGTAGGGAAAGTGGGGGAGAGGAATGATTGGATAAGATGTAAAATGAGGAGAAACCAAGATGGCGGCGTAGGTAAACAACTGGTCTGCCACCTCGCACTACAGGTTCAAAACTATAACTAAAAGACAAAGCGTCTATCACCCAAAAACACGGGACAGCTGGCTGAAAGAGAAAGGAGCCCAAGTGCTGAAAATCTGAGGAGCGTAGGTATGGAGGCACGCGAATCGGGCTGGTGGCAGGCAGCTGGGCATGTGGCTTTCTTTCAACCCGAAGGGAAACAAGCTCCCGATCACTTTGAAATCCAGTTTCTGGGGTCATGCAGGGGACCCAGATACCTATGGGGAGAAGCTGGTCTGTCGGCCATCGGGTCCAAAAGTGAGGTTGACTCTCTTGCAGAGGTGCGGGTAGCAATCATTGTTTACTGCGCTGGATTGCAGGGATGCAGGGACTTGGAAACACAGGGACTTGGAAACATAGAAGGGCAGAGAAGGCTGACAGCAGCCATCGTTGTTTGCCACGCCCCAGCCTAGTGAGTTCCTGAGACCCCACCCTGCCCTGAGAACCCGCCTAGAGACCCTGCCACGCACATTCTACAAACCTGCCCAGGCACCACACAGCTGCTTTTGCATAGAGATGGCCTGTATTGTGGCAGTTTAAAAAAAGAAATTGCAGCTCCAGTAACAGAACCACCAAGTCCCAAGCCAAGAGTACAAAACTGTAGTTCTTGTGGTAGCTCCTGCTGGGTGGCCTCAGACAGTAGCTGAACTGCACCCCACTGGAGATCTGGAAACTAGTGTACCTAGTGGTCAGTGTGAAACGACACCACATTTCAACTACTCTCATAAGGGACACGTTCAAGAGACAGAATCAGTGAGCACCAAAGCCCTACGGGAACAAGTCCTCCCCCATAAACGTGACTCCAGCATAGCAATTCTTCCGTTATAGACACAGTGGGACCCCACAGCCAATTGGCCGGGAGGTCAATTCCTCTCAGTGACACCAAAAACAATCAAGACTTAACTAAAACAAGGCTGTCCACATAGTCCACAAATGGGTCCACCAAGAGTGTCCACATCAGGCAACTGGGAGGCTGAAATATTGAACCATATAGTACACCCAGGCCCACAAAGGGACCCTACCAACTCAGGGAAACAGCGAAAATGACACGAAAAGAAAACAGATCTAAAACAAAAGAAATGGAGGAGAACAAAAGACTGGATATAGAGTTCAAAAACACAGTTATAAGGTTTTTCAAGAATTTCCTAGAGAAGGCCAGTAAATTTAATGAGACCTTTGATATGAAAAAGGACCTACTAGAAATTAAACATACACTGACTGAAATAAAAAATATATATATATATTATACAGAGACCCAACAGCAGACTAGAGGAACACAAGAAACAAGTCAAAGATTTGGAATACAAAGAGGCAAAGGACACTCCTCTGGAGAAGCAAGAAAATGAGAGAATCCAGAAACATGAAGATAGTGTAAGAAGCCTCTGGGAAAACTTCAAGTATACCAACATCAGAATTATGGGGGTGCCAGAAGAAGAGAGAGAGCAGGACACTCAAAACCTATTTAAAGAAATAATGTCAGAAAACTCCTCCCTCCCCCCTTTAAAGAAATAGACTTACAAGTCCAGGAAGTGCAGAGAACCCCAAACAAAAGAAATCCAAAGAGGATCACACCAAGACACATCATAATTAAAATGCCAAGAGCAAAAGACAAAGAGAGAATCTTACAAGCAGCAAGAGAAAAACAGTTAGTTATCTACAAGGGAGCACCCATACGATTATCAACTGATTTCTCAACAGAAACCATGCAGACCAGAGGGGAGTGGCAAGAAATATTCAAAGGGATGAACAGCGACAACCTACAACCAACATTACTCTACCCAGCAAAGTTATCATTCAGAATTGAAGGGCAGATAAAGAGCTTCACAGATAAGAAAAAGCTAAAGGAGTACATCACCACCAAACCAGTATTATATGAAATGCTAAAAGGTGTTCTTTAAAAGAGGCAAAAGAAGAAAAAGTAAAGACAAAATTTATGAACAACAAATAGGTAACTATCAACAAGTGAATCTAAAACTCAAGTGAATTAATAAATCTGAGGAACAGAATAAACTGGTGAATATTATAGAATCAGGGGCATAGAATGGAAGGGGATTAATAATTCTCAGGGGGAAAGCGGTGCCTGTGTGGAGGGTACAGGAAGAGACTGGACAAAAATCATATACCTATGGATGAGGACAGCGGGGAAGGAGAGATGTAAGGGCAGAGGAAGGGGTGGGGATTGGGTGGAGGTGAGCTATGGGGGGGGGGCGAGGGAAGGAGAAACAATTGCAATAATCTGAACAATAAAGATTTGTTTCAATTAAAAAATAATAATAAATAAAATAAAATGGTGTGTTTTCTAGAAGAGTTACTAATCATACTAGTGGCCCAGTGCACAAAATTTGTGCACAGTAAAAGGGAATTAATTAGAGAAAATATTTTAATATTGCTATTTGCCCTTTCTCTATGATAGAAGTGTCAGAGATGAAAGAAAATTAGTAAAATTTATAGGAAATTATCCCTCCTGTCAAAGTCTCGGACATGCCACGGGACTAAGTCAAGTTGCCACCCCACCCACACGCACCTTGAAATCAAGGGAAACCTAGACACAGCCAGCCTCCCCCCCCCCCCTAAAGCCCTTCAGGGCAGGAGGTACAGCCTCAAGTCCCCCCTGCTAGTGCCAGGTGGGGGAGGGGGCAATAGCCTCAGGTCCCCCATCAAGCCCCACTGGGGGGGGGGAGGGGGGATGCATGGCCTCAGGTCCCCCGGTGCAGCCTCAGGTTCCCCAGACCTGGCACAGGGTGTGAGGGCGTGAGGGCGTGAGGGCATGATGACCATTTGCCTATTAGCTCTTTATTGTATAGGATTGTTTCCATTTGGTCGGTAACTATAGATGTTGCCTGGTGCACATTTTCATAGGTTTTTTTAAAGTAATTGTTTTTGCTATGTAATTGACAGACTCCTCAAATATATTTGTCATGCTAGTTTCTTTCTGCTCCTATAACAAGAACAAGTATAAATTGAAGAATTTTTATATAAAAAAGTAAACTTTTGCCCAGCTGGCATAGCTCAGTGGTTGAGCATCGACCTATGAACCAGGAGGTCAAGGTTCAATTCCAAATCAGGGCACATGCCCGGGTTGTGGGCTAGATCCCCAGTGTGGGGTGTGCAGGAGGCAGCTGATCCATGATTCTCTCTCATCACTGATGTTTCTCTCTCTCTCTCTCTCCCTTCCTCTCTGAAATCAATAAGAATAAAAAAGTAAACTTCACAAGCTTCTGTGGACTAATACTTGTTGACCCAAGTTTCTGTTTTATGTTTCATGTCCATATAAGAGAACATCTTGAAATCATTTGAAAAACTGTTAAGTAATGTATATCTTTAAAAGCTTAATACTTTATTTTTGTTATAAAATATTGTAAAGCATGGACTCAAACTTTTAAATACAATTTCAATTTCTTCTCTGCATTATTAGCATTATTGGTCATCTCATTATAAACACTAAATTCTGTCACCATTGGTCATTTTAAAGTTTTTTATTGATTGAATGATTTGAGAGAGAGAAACATCCGTATGTTATTCCACTTATTTATGTATTCATTGGTTGATTCTTGTATATATATGTGCCCTGACCCAGGATGGAACTCACAAGATCATAGTATCTGGATGATGATCTAACAAACTGAGCTACCCAGCTGGTCACTTTATCTTTTATTCATTTAAATATGTTTTTCTTATGTGAATTATAAAAATGTATTTTCTGATCTCTTACTTAAATAAATACATGCAAACTGGAAAAAAAAATGCTGGCCCTACAGTGCTTCAAATCTGAATCTGTTGCTAACATTTTAAAAACTATATTTTTAGTATAAAACCATCCAGATTTCTAACTGCCCTTAAAAGTTAAGACATTGAGGATGGATCCAAGATGGCTGCACAGGTAAACACCTAACTGCAGCCGCACACAACAATTTCAATGGAATACAACTAAAATATAAAATGGACATTGTCCAGATTTACAGGTAGTCGACTGACTGAAAATTCTACAAGAAGGAAAGAGAAAACCAGAAGGAAAATCAGAGGAGCTGAAAAAGCCTAAGGTACGGAGGCATGCTGCATGCGCACAGAGAGGACAGAGCCGAAGAGGAGGAGAAGGCTGGGTGTCTGCCTGGCATTCCCTAGCAGGAAGGAAATAAAAGCTCCGGACTGGGCTGAACCCCATAATTGCCAGCGCTGTGCCCCAGTTCTGGGCCAGACCCTGGGGACTGAGGCTCAGGAAGGGGGAGACAGGGCTGTGAGGAGGAATCCCGGGGGAGCGGTGAAAGGCGGAGACCCCAGAGTCATGCACATTGCGTGCAAAGGAAGGAGTGTTGACTCTGATGCTAGATTGCCCTGGCTGGAAGGAAACAAGAGCTCCGGCCGTGCTGGGCCCCAGTTCTGACTGCTCTGAACCCCAGTTCTAGGCCAGACCCTGGAGACCCAGGCTCAAATGGAGGGACACAGGGCTGTGAGGCGGAGTCCAAGAGGAGCGGAGAGGGGCAGAGCCCCTGGAGTCGCGCACATTGCACACAGAGGACAGTCTGTTGACTCTGATGCTAGACTCTCTGAATGGGAAGGAGAAAAATTCTCCAGACGGGGAGGAATGTGATGAGGAGCAGGATCCACTGCCGGACACCGGCCAGCTGGGCGCTGGCAAGAAGCCTGGCGACAGGGCCCCCGGTGTGGAGGGGGGGGGTGCCACTGGGCCCTGAACCGCTGATCACGGGCCACAGAGCTGAGGCCTGGGGCTGCTTCCTGGGTGGCGCCGACCCTGGCAACAGGCTGAAGCCTCGCAGGAGAACAAAGGTGTGCTGGAGGCCAGCCTGCTGAGCTTCCAGGACGAGGAGGAAGAAACCGAAGAAGTTTTCAACGTGAAGAAATCAAGTTATAGCAAAAGATAGTAAAATTACTTAAGAATACCAAGAAGATCTTAAAAAATCGAAGACTAAGACAGAACTCAACTCAGCAGCCAACACTGCAACATAAATGCATTAAAAAAAAAAAAAAAAAAAAAAGACAGAATGTTGGAGCGGCGGTAGACAGGCCCAGATGGGCAGGCCCAAGGCAGTGGCAGCTGGGCCCGGAGAAGCAGAAGGAAGGCCCCAGAGTAGCAGCAACCAGAACCAGAGCAACAGCAGCCAGGCCCAGAGCAGCCAGACCTGGGGCAATGGCAGCCAGGCCTGGGGCGGAGGCAGCCAAGCCCAGGGTGGCCAGGCCCTGAGCACTCAGGCCCGGAGTGGCCGGGCCGGGAGCAGCCAGGCCCAGAGCAGCAGCCACCAAGCCTGGAGCAGCCAGGTTGGGAGTGGCCAGGCCCAGAGTGCCTGGGTCCAGAGCAGCAGGGCCCGGAGCACCCAGGCCCAGAACAGCCGGGTCGGGAGCAGCCAGGCCTGGAGCAGCACCATCCAGGCCGGGAGCAGCCAGGCCAGGAGCACCCGGGTGGGAGCAGCCAGGCCCAGAGCAGCAGCATCCAGGCCCAGAGCGGCCAGGCCCAGAGTGGCTTGGACTGGAGCAGCCAAGCCCGAAGCAGCAGCAGTAGGCCCACAGCAGCCGGGTCGGTAGCACCAGGCCCGGAGCAGCAGCAGCCAGGCCCAAAGCAGCCGGTCCCAGAGCAGCCGGATCGGGAGCAGCCAGGCCCAGAGCAGCAGCCACCAAGCCTGGAGCAGCCAGGTCGGGAGTGGCCAGGCCCAGAGTGGCTGGGTCTAGAGCGGCAGGGCCCGGAGCAGCCGGGCCCAGAACAGCTGGGTCGGGAGCAGCCAGGCCTGGAGCAGCAGCATCCAGGCCGGGAGTGGCCAGGCCAGGAGTGGACGGGCCCAGAGCAGCTGGGCCCAGAACAGCCGGGTCCGGAGCAGCCAGGCCCAGAGCAGCAGCAGCCAGGCTGGGAGCGGCAGTGGCCAGAGCAGGGCAGCAGGTTGTGGAACGAACCAGAGCAACCAGAGCTGAGGCCAGACCCAAAGCAGCTGGGACTGGAACAGCCCGCTCCTCGCCTGCCCACGCCCCAGGGCTGCCTCTCAGACATGGCTGGAAACTTTTGGGGGAACTTGAGGGCCTGCTGAATCAAGTGATGAAGACTTAGATCTGGATGTGTTGAGTTATAGCACTGGGGTGTTGATCTGTGAGTGCCTTGTGTGGGGTCTGGATGAGGTTGGTTGATCTATTTGGAAATGTCTTTTGTGTGAAGTGTATCCTTGGGCATGTGGAGGTATTATTGATTTGAGAAAATGCTAAGTAACTGATTTACTATCTGAAACATTTAAAATTCTGAAAGTTTAAGGTCTCTTGCCAAAAAGAGGTTTTAAAGCTAACACCTAAATTTTAGTGGAGAAATGAGAGGGCAAGCCCTTCCCACCCAGAACAGGTAATCCAATTCCAACCAGCAGCTATCTTTAAACAATGTGTTCATTTATATTTGAATTGCTACACCTTTTGATAGACAAGGGCAAGTTTACATGTAAACAAGTTTGCTTCTCAATTCCCAGGGAGGAAAAAACAAGGTTTAAAATGATTAGATTTTAAAATTTATTCTTAGAAGTTTAAAGTTTATTAACTAAAAATAAATAAATAAATAAATAAAAATTAAAAAAAAAACAATAAAAAAAGGAGATTGAAAAACCTGATGAACAATATTAGCTGTTGATTGTAGTAGAGTCTGAGATACGGGAGGGGAGTGGACTGACAGTCATTGGGGAAAGGGGGAGTGGTGGATGCAGGAAGAAACTGAACAAAAACTGTGCACCTATGGATGAGGACAATGGGCTGTGGGGAGGGGGCAGAGGGTGGGATGGGAACCTGGTGGAGGAGGAAAGAAATGAGGAACCTTTGTAATAATATGAACAATTAAGATTGATTAAAATAAAAAAAAATAAAAAAGTTAAGACATTGATGACACTGGGCAGGGATGCTTGGGCAATGCAGGCCCGATATTCTTTCTGTCCTGTCGGCCTCTTTGTACGGCCTTTGTCCAGCTTGTGTCAGGGCTATCCTCCTCCCTGTCTTCCTCCCTGTCTTCCTCCCTGTCCTCCTCTCTATTCTCCTCTCTGTCCTCCTCCCTGTCCTCCTCCCTGTCCACCACTCTGTTCTAATCTCTGTTCTCCTCCCTGTCCTCCTCCTTGTCCTCATCCTTGTCCTCCTCTCTGACCTCTTTGTCCTCCTCCCTTTTCTCTTCCCTGGCATCTTCTCTGTCCTGCTCTCTCTACTCCTCCCTGTTTTCCTCTCTATCCTCCTCCTTGTCCTTTCAGTTCTCATCTCTGTCCTCCTCCCTGTCCTCCTCTGTTCTCATCTCTGTCCTCCTCTCTGTCCTCTTCCGTGTCCTCCTCTCTGACCTCTCTGTCCTCCACTGTGACTTCTTCCCATTATCCTCCCTGTCCTCCTCGATACCCTCCATTCTGGCCTCCTCCCTGTCCTCCTACCTGTCCTACTCCCTGTCCTCATCCCTGTCCACCTCTTTATCATCCTCTCTATCCAACACTCACTCCTCCTCCCTGACTTCCTCTCTGTCCTCCTCCGATTCCTCCTCTCTTCTATAATCTCTGTCCCACTCCCTATCCTCCTCTCTGTTCTCATCTCTGTCCTGTTCCCTTTCCTCCTCTCTGTCCTCATCCCTGTCCTCCTCTCAGTCCTCCTCTATCTACTCCTCTCTCTCCTCCTCCCTGTCTTCCTCTCTGTCTTCCTATCTTTCCTCCTCTCTGTTCTAATCTCTGTCCTCCTCCCAGTCCTCCTCCCTGTCCTCCTCTCTCTCCTCCTCCCTGTCTTCCACTCTGTCCTCCTCTGTTTCCTGCTCTCTGTTCTAATCTATGTCCTGTTCCCTTTCCTCCTCTCTGTCCTCATCTCTGTCCTGTTCCCTTTCCTCCTCTCTGTCCTCATCCCTGTCTTCCTTTCCGTCCTCCTATATCTACTCCTCTCTCCTCCTCCTCCCAGTCTTCCTCTCTGTCCTCCTCTTTTTCCTCCTCTCTGTTCTCATCTCGGTCCTCTTCCCTGTCCCCCTCTCTGTTCTCATCTCTGTCCTCTTCCCTGTCCCCCTCCCTGTTCTCATCTCTGTCCTCCTCTCTGGTCTCCTCTCTCTCCTCTCTGTCCGCCTCACTGGCCTCCTCTCTGTCCTCCTCATGCTCCTCCTCCATGTACTCCTCTCTGGCCTCATCTCTGTCCTCACTCTTCTCCTCCCTGTCCTCCTCTCCGTTCTACTCTGTCCTTCTCCCTGTCCACATCCTTGTCATCCTCTCTGTTCTCCTCTCTGTCCTCCCTTTCCTCTTCTCTGTCCTATCTATCCTCCTCACTCTTCTCCCTTTCCTCCTCTCTGTTCTAATCTCTATCCTCCTCCCGGTCCTCCTATCTGTTCTCATCTCAGTCCTCCTCTCTGTCCTCCTCCTCGTCTTCCACTCTGTCCTCCTTCCTGTCCTCCTCTCTGTCCTCCTCTCTATAATCCTTTCTGAACTCCTCTCTCTCTTCCTCCCTATTATCTTTTCTGTCCTGCCTGTCCTCCATCTCTCCTCCTCCCTGTCCTGCTCTCTGTCATCCTCCATGTCCTCCTCCCTGACCTCCTCTCTGTACTCCTCTCTATCCTCTTCTATGTCCTGCTCACTGTCTTTCTCTCTGTCTTTCCCCGTGTCCTCTTCTCTGTCCTCTCTGTCCTTCTCCCAGTTATCCTCTCTGTCCTTCTCCCAGTTATCCTCTCTGTCCTCCTCCATGTCCTCCTCTCTGACCTCCTCTCTGTCCTACACTCTGTCTTCTCTGTCCTGTCCTACCTGTCCTCCTCTCTCTCCTCTTAATTGTCCTCCTCCATGTCCTCCTCCCTGTCCTATTCCCTGTTCTCCTATCTGTCCTCCACTCTGTCCTATCTGTTCCCCACTCTGCCCTCATCTCTTTCCTCCTCCCTGTCCTCTCCTGATTCTCCTCTGACCTCCTCCCTGTACTCCTCTGTGTCCTCTAATCTGTCCTCCTCACGCTCCTTCTCCCTGTCCTCCTCTCTGTCCTATTCTCTGTCCTCCGCCCTGTCCTCTTTTTCCTTCTCTCTGTTCTCCTCATTCTCCTCCTCCCTGTCCTACTCTCTGTCCTCCTCCCTTTCCTCCTCCCTGTCCTCCTATCTGTACAACTCCTTGTCCTCCTCTCTGTACTCATCTCTGTCCTCCTCCCTGTCCTCCTCTCTGTCCTCCTCCGTGTCCTGCTCCCTGTCCTCCTCACTCTTCTCATCCCTGTCCTCCTCTCTGTCCTCATCCCTGTTCTCCGCAATGTCCTCCTCCCTGTCCTCCTCCTTGTCCTCTTCTCTGTCCTTCTCTTTCTCCTCCTCCCTGTCTTCCTCTCTATCCTCTTCCTTGTCCTCTTCTCTGTTCTCGTCTTGGTCCTCTCTGTCCTCCTCTCTATCCTCATCCATGTTCTCCTCCCTGTCCTCCTCCTTTTTTCCTCCTTGTCCTCCCTGTCCTCCACTCTGTTTTCCTCCCAATACTCTTCGCTGTCCTCCTCTCTGTCCTACTACCTGTCCTCTTCTCTGTCCTGCTCTCTCTACTCCTCCCAGTCCTCCTCCCTGTCCTCTTCACTGTCCTCTTCTCTGTCCTCTTACTCCTCGACTTTGTCTTCCTCTCTGTTCTCTTCCCTGTCCTCCTCTCTGTTCTCATCTCTGTCCTCTTCTCTGTCCTCATCTTTGTCCTCCTCTCTGTACTCCTCTCTATCCTCATACATGTTCTCCTCCCTGTCCTCTTCTCTTTTCTCCTCTCTCTCCTCCCTGTCTTCCTCTCTGTCCTCTTCTCTTTCCTCCTCTCTGTTCTCATCTCTCCTTCTCTCTGTCATCCTCTCTGTCCTCCCCTCTGTCCTCCTCTCTGACCTCCTCTCTGACCTCCTCTCTCCCTTCCTCCCTGTCTTCCTCCCTGTCCTCCTCCCTGTCTTCCTCTCTATCCTCTTCCTTGTCCTCCTCTCTGTTCTCGTCTTGGTCCTCTCTGTCCTTCTCTCTATCCTCATCCATGTTCTCCTCCCTGTCCTCCTCCTTTCTTCCTCCTTGTCCTCCCTGTCCTGCTCTCTGTCCTCCTCCCTTTTCTCCTCTCTGTCCTCCTCTATGTCCTCCTCCCTGCCCTCCTCCCTGTCCTATTCTCTGTCCTACTCTCTCTCCTCCTCCCTGTCTTCTTCTCTGTCCTCTTCCCTGTCCTCCTCTCTGTTCTCATCTCTGTCCTGCTCTCTGTATTCCTCTCTGTCCTCCTATCTATTCTCATCCCTGTTCTCTTCCCAGTACTCCCCCCTCTCCTCCTTCCTGTCATCTTCTCTGTCCTCCTCTATCTCCTCCTCCCTGTCTTACTCCCTGTCCTCCAACCTTTCCTCCCTTTAGTCCTCCTCCATGTCTTCCTCTCTGTCCTCCTCCATGTCCTCCTCCCTGTCCTCATGCCTGTCCTCCTGTCTGTACTCCTCTCTGTCCTCCACTCTGTCCTCCTCTCTGTCAACTCTGTCCTAGCCTTTCTGTCCTGTCCTCTCTATCCTCCTCTTGGTCCTCCTCCCTGTCCTCTCCCTGAATTCATCTCTGTGATCCTCCCTGTCCTCCTCTCTGTCCTCTTCTCTGTCCTGCTCTCTATACTCCTCCATGTCTTCATCACTCTCCTCCTCCGTGTCCTACTCACTGTCCTCCTCTCTGTCCTCCTCCCTCTTCTCCTCCCTGTCCTCCTCCCTGTCTTCCTCCCTGTCCTCCTCTCTCTACTCCTCCCTGTCTTCCTCTCTGTACTACTCCTTATCCTCCCTATCCTCCCCTCTGTCCTCTCTGTCCTCCTCTCTGACCTTCTCTTTGTCCTCCTCACTCTCTTCCTCCCTGTCCTCCTCTCTGTCCTACTATCTGTTCTCCTCTCTGTCCTCCTCTCTGTCCTCCTCCCTATCCTCCTCTATGACTTCCTCTCTCTCCTCCTCTCTCTCCTTCTCCCTGATCTCCGCCCTCTCCTGTACTCTATCCTGCTCTCTCTACTTCTCGTTGTCTTCCTCTCTGTCCTCCACCCTGTCCTCTCTGTTCTCATCTCTGTCCTCCTCCCTGTCCTCCACTCTGTTCTTGTCCCTGTCCTCCACTCTGTCCCCCTCCCTGTCCTCCTCTCTGTCCTCCTATCTGTCCTACTCCCATTCCTCCTCCCTGAACTCCTCTGTTCTCCAATCTGTCTTCCTCTATGTCCTCATCCCTGTCCTCCTCCCTGTCCTTATCCCTGTCCTCCTCTGTTCTCCTCTCCATTCTATCTGTCCTGTCATCTCTCTCCTGTCCTCCTTGTCCTCATCCATGTCCTGCTCCCTGTCCTCCTCCCTGTCCTCTCCTGGTTCTCCTCTCTGTCCTCCTCTCTGTCTTCCTCTCTGTCCTCTTCCCTGTACTCTCTGTTCTCATCTCTGTCCTCCTCTCTGCCCTACTCCCTGTTATCCTCTCTGTCTTCCTCCCTGTCCTCCTCTCTGTCCTCCTCCCTCTTCTCCTCCCTGTCCTCCTCACTGTCCTCCTCTATCCACTCCTCCCTGTCTTCCTCTCTGTACTCCTCCGTGTCCTCCCTGTCCTCCCCTCTGTCCTCTCTGTCCTCCTCTGTAACCTCCACTTTGTCATCCTCACTCTCTTCTTCCCTATCCTCCTCTCTGTCCTCCTCTCTGTACTCCTCTCTGTCCTACTCTCTGTTCTCCTCTCTCTCCTCCTCTCTCTCCTCCTCCCTGATCTCCTCCCTGTCCTCTTCTCTATCCTGCTCTCTCTACTCCTTGTTGTCTTCCTCTCTGTCCTCCACCCTGTCCTCTCTGTTCTCAAATCTGTCCTCCTCCCTGTCCTCCACTCTGTTCTCATCTCTGTCCTAAACTCTGTCCTCCTCTATATCCTCCTCCCAGTCCTCCTCTCTATCATCCTCTCTGTCTTCCTGTTTGTCCTCATCCCTGTCCTCCTCCCTTTCCTAATCCCTATCCTCCTCTCTGTTCTCTTCTCTAATCATCTCAGTCCTGTCATCTCTCTCCTGTCCTCCATGTCCTCATCCCTGTCCTCCTCCCTGTCCTCCACTCTGTTCTCGTCTCTGTCCTCCACTCTGTCCCCCTCCCTGTCCTCCACTCTGTCCCCCTCCCTGTCCTCCACTCTGTCCCCCTCCCTGTCCTCCTCTCTGTCCTCCTCCATGTCCTCCTCTCTATCCTCCTATCTGTCCTACTCCCATTCCTCCTCCCTGAACTCCTCTATTCTCCAATCTGTCTTCCTCTATGTCCTAATCCCTGTCCTCCTCCCTGTCCTTATCCCTGTCCTCCTCTCTGTTCTCCTCTCCATTCTCTCTGTCCTGTCATCTCTCTCCTGTCCTCCTTGTCCTCATCCATGTCCTCCTCCCTGTCCTCCACTCTGTCCTCCTCTCTGCCCTCCTCTCTGTCCTCATCCCTGTTCTCCTCCCTGTCCTCCTCCCTGTCCTCCTCTCTGTCCTCTCTGTTCTCCTCTCTGTCCTCCTTTCTTTCCTCCTCCTGGTTCTCCTCTCTATCCTCCTCCTGGTTCTCCTCTCTGTCCTCCTCCCTGTCCTCCTCTTTGTCCTCATCCCTGTCTTCCTCTTTGTTCTCCTCTCTATCCTCTCTGTACTGTCCTCTCTGTCCTGTCCTCCTTATCCTCCTCTGTCTTCCTCCCTGTGCTCCTCCCTGTTCTCTCTGTTCTCATCTCTGACCTCCTCCCTGTCCTCCTCTCTGTTTTCATCTCTGATCTCATCTCTGTCCTCTTCTCTGTTCTCATCTCTGTCCATCTCCCTCTCCTCCTATCAGTCCTCCTCTCTGTCCTCCTCCCTGTCTTCCTCCCAGTCCTCATCCCTGATCTCCTGTCTGTTCTCCTCCCTGTCCTCCTCCATGTCCTCCTCTCTGTCCTCCTCTCTGTCTGGTGATCTCTGTCCAGTCCTGCTTGTCCTCCTATCTGTCCTCCTCCCTGTCTTCCTCTCTGTCCTCTTCCCTGTCCTCTCTGTTCTCTTCTCTGCCCTCCTCTCTCCGCCTCTCTGTACTACTCCCTGTTATCCTCTCTGTCCTCCTCCCTGTCCTCCTCCCAGTTCTCCTCTCTCTTTCCTGTCGTCTCTGTCCTGCCCTCCTTGTCGTCCTCCATGTCCTCCTATCTGTCCTCCTACCTCTCCTCCTCTCTGTTCTCCTCTCTGTCCTCTTCCCTGTCCTCCTCTCTGTTCTCCTCCCTGTCCGCCTCTTTTTCCTCCCCTCTCTCCTCCTCTCTGTCCTCCACTCTATCCTATTATCTGCCCCTCTGTCCTGTCATCTCTGTCCTGTCTTCTCTATCCTCCTCTCTATCCTCCTCTCTGTCCTCCTCTCTGTCCTCCTCCCTGTTCTCCTCTCTGTCCTCCTCCTTGTCCTCCTCTCTGTCCTCCTCCCAGGCCTCCTCCCTGTCCTCCTCTCTGTCTTCCTCTCTGTGCTCCTCTCTATACTCCTCCCTGTCTTCCTCTCTGTCCTCTTCCCTGTCCTCTCTGTTCTCATCTCTGTCCTCCTCTGTCCTCCTCTCTGTCCTACTCCCTGTTATCCTCTCTGTCTTCCTCCCTGTCCTCCTCTCTGTCCTCTCTGCCCTCCTCCCTGTCCTCCTCCCGGTTCTTTTCTCTCTGTCCTGTCGTCTCTGTCCTGTCCTCCTTGTCATCCTCCATGTCTTCCTCCCTGTCCTCCTACCTCTCCTCCTCTCTGTCCTCCTCTCTGTCCTCCTCCCTGACCTCTCCCAGTTCTCCTTTCTGTCTTCCTCTCTGTCCTTTCTGTCCTCCTCCCTGTCCTCCTCTCTGTCCTCCTCCCTGTCTTCCTCTCTGTCCTCTTCCCTGTCCTCTCTGTTCTCATCTCTGTCATCCTCTGTTCTCCTCTCTGTCCTACTCCCTGTTATCTTCTCTGTCTTCCTCCCTGTCCTCCTCCCTGTCCTCCTCCCTGTTCTCATCCCTGTCCTCCTCTGTTCTCCTCGCTGTCCTCTTCCCTGTCCTCGTCTCTGTTCTTCTCCCTGTCCTCCTCTATGTCCTCCACCCTGTCCTCCTTTTCCACCTCTCTCTCCTCTCTGTCCTCCCCTCTGTCCTCCTATCTGTCCCCTCTGTCCTGTCATCTTTGTCCTGTCTTCTCTATCCTCCTCTCTATCCTCCTCTCTGTCCTCCTCTCTGTCCTCCTCCCTGTCCTCCTCTCTGTCTTCCTCCCTGTCCTCTCTGTCCTCTGTGGGTGGCGTCACCCCAGTCCCATGGTCCCTGTCCGATGCCTGGTCAGGCTCAGTGCTGGGTCCCCACTGTGGTCAGAAGTCAGCGCATTGGCGATTTTCTATCCCTCTCTCCCCCTCCCCCTCTCTCTGTCTCTAAAGCCAATAAAAACATGGAATAGAAAGTCAGGAGTTGTATGACTGCTATTACCAATCCTTCCTAGCCTTTACATCTGTGAAAGTTGTGTATTTTTTTTTTCAGATTCACAAGCAAAAATTAGTCTAATAAAAGAAATCAAAGACATGGAAAGGTATATTTAAAAAAACACAAGACTCGCCTTGACTGGTTTAGCTCAGTGGTGGGAGAGAGCATCGACCTGCAGACTGAGGTGTCCCAAGTTCAATTCTGGTCACCAGCATGTTCCTTGGCTGTGGGCACATCCTCATTAGAGAACGTGCAGGAGGCAGCTGATCAATGTTTCTTACTCTTTATCCCTCTCTCTTCCACTCTGTAAAAAATCAGTAAAATATATATTTTAAAAAAACTCACAAGACTCATAGTGTCTTTTTTTAGTGTCTTTAAAACATTTTTACTGAGGGGTTGATGGGGAAAAAGGAGACATATGTAATACTTTAAATAATAAAAACAATGCTCATAGGGAAACTGATATGTGTGTGTGTGTGTGTGTGTGTGTGTGTGTGTATAGATTGGCTCAGTGGCTATAGACCAAAAGGTCTCAGGTTCAGTTCTGATCAAGGGCTGGTCAACCTTGGTTGCAAGCTCCTTCCCTGGTCAGGGTTCATGCAGGAGGCAACCAATCATTGTATTTCTCTCAAATTGATGTTTCTCTCTGTCTTTCCCTCTCTCTCCCACTCTCCCTAAAAATTCAATGGAAAAATATCCTCGGATGAGGAATAACAAAAAATAATAAAAATATATTTTTATTAATTTCAGAAAGGAAGGAAGAGGGAGAGAGAGATAGAAACATCAATGATGAGAGAAAATCATTTTTTGGCTGCCTCCTGCACGCCCCCTACTGGGGGTGGAGCCCACAACCCGGGCATGTGCCCTGACCAGGAATCGAACTGTGACCTCCTGGTTCATAGGTCAACACTCAACCACTGAGCCACGCCAGCCAGACTTATGGTGTCTTTTTGAAGACAACAACATTTTTATTTTAATAAAATTCGTTATTTTTAAAAATAAAATAGTCTTCCATAATCACCTTGCTGAGCTTTCCCCAACATTGGCAATGTGGGATACATTCTTGCATGTCTTACAAACGCTAATACTCAAGTAATAACAAACGAATAATTATTGTTAATACTGAAAATAAGAATAATAATATTGAATTATTATTATCCTCCACTTACAGTCAGAAGGGGTGAAAGGTTTGGGAAAGGGCCGGTTCAACAGAAGTTCTTACAGAAAAGAAGGAAAAGGAAAAGGAAAAGCTCAGAGGGAGCTTCAGCTTCAGGGCCTCTGTCGCCACCAGCTGGCCGGAGGCGGTAACGCGGGCCCGTGGGCTCCCTCTCCACCAGGTGCTCCTGGGAATGCCCTCCCCTCCCCTCTCCTCCCCCTCCCCCCCCCCCCCCCCCCCCAGGCTCTGTGCCACCTCCTGGAGGCCATGAGGGAGGAGGACTCAGCCCCAGGCACAGGAACAGAGGCTGGAATTCTGGGTAGGTCTGTCCCAGGAAGACACTGAGGATGATGGAACCTTTCTAAATGATGGTTATTAAGACCAAAATTTAATTAACCACACTAGAGGAGAGCCTGGACTTCTTCCCATTCTCTCTGCAGAAAACAAATTATGAAACTGGTATTATATGGAGACCAAGGAGTATGCAGCCCTAACAATGTAGAAAGAGAAATAAAGAGACATGTAAGTCACACAGTAATAGTATTGTAGTTGTTGTTACTACTGTCTTTTGAATGTTGTCTTACTAGTCATCTTATTTAACGTTTGTGATTCAATGTTATCTTTTTTCTTAAATAACTGCACTCCCCCCTCCCCCCCAGAACTGAATAAGATGCAGGCCCCACAAATTCTACCAGTGCCTGAGCTTGGGTGTACTTGAGGCTGCTCTTTTTAATTTTCTTTAATCACCCAGGGATATTTTTTCTATTGACCTTTAAAGAGAGAGAGTGGAAGGAAGGGAGGAGAAGAGAGAGAGAGAGAGAGAGAGAGAGAGAGAGAGAGAGAGAGAGAGAGAGAGAGAAACATCGATGTGAGAAACACACATGGACTGTTTACCTCTGGTCCAGATTGGACCAGGGAGTCAAACTTGACACTTGGGTCTGTGGCCAACGCTCTAACCACTGGGCCACCAGCCAGGCGACAGGGCTGTTCCTGGAAGAGCACAGAACTGCAGGCTGAGATCAGCTTCCGGAGGTCTGTCACTCACTGGGCCCTGGCCTCAGAGCGGCCTGGCTTCCTTCCTCACACTCATACACTCACACACTCACACTCACACACACTCATACTCTCTCACAGCCACGTGAGGAGGTCACGGCTGAGGAAGCCTGTGGATAAAACATGCCTTTGGGCTTTCCTTTCCCTGCCCCCCTGACAGAATCTCAGGCTCCGGCCCGGCCAGCAGCCGCAGGGTGGCTTCCGCCTGTGTGAGCGCCTGCGGCTCTGGTGCCAGTGCTGTTCTCTGGGCGGAGGGTGCGGAGCCTCCATCCGGCCGAAGCCATGGGCACCCCGTCAGCCTCAGGGCCTCCGTGTGAGAACATCTCCTTCTGGAGCTGGGGAGCGGGCAGCACAGCGGACGTGAGGCTTCTGTGACTGTGGCTGAGCTACTTCCATGCACAGTCCTGACCGTGAACACACGTGGGGGCGGGTGACGGTGTCAGCAGCAGTGTGACGCCAAGGCTGGAGCTGATGGATGGGTCATGATGTACATACCAGTGAGCACATACATGCTAGCGCTCACTACATTCTGACCATGTTCTTGTCATTGAAAAGAACATTCCAGGGGGCTGCTCCAGCCGCCCAGGACCCCCAGAGGCACCACAGCCAGTTCAACACACTGCCCTTCGACCTGTGTGGCCCTGTCCTCAGCGTGGCCTGTCCCTGGCATGGCCCTGTCCTCGGCATGGGATTGTCCTCAGCTTGGCCCATTCCTCCGGTGTGGCCCTGTGCTTCTGTGTGGCCTGTCCTAGGCATGGACCTGTCCTCGGATTGGCCCTGTCCTCTGGCGTGGCCTGTCCTCCAGTGGGAGTGTGCATGTGTGCATGCAGCTAGTCCCGGCCCTAGCTGTCAGACTCCAGTGGCACAAAGTCTTCCTCTCCCTTTATCTATTTACTTTTAATATGTTTTATTGATTTCAGAGAGGAAGGGATAGAGATAGAGAGAAACATGGATGACTAGAGAGAATCATTGATCAGCTGCCTCTTGCACACTCCCTACGGGAGGGAGGGGGCGGGTTTGATCCCGCAACCTGGGTGTGTGCCCTTGACCAGAACCAAACCCAGGACCCTTCAGTCCTCAGGTCAATGCTCTATCCACTGAGCCACACCCTCTCCTTTTTAAGTAACATAAAGAGAAGCCTTTCCCTGTGAAATGGAAAGAAAAAAAATTCCATAAACGCCAGCGGTTTTATAGAAGCCTCGGGTCCTGAATCAGCCTGGGTGAGAGCGGCCGGTCCCAGACCTCCAAGCACATGACAGAGCCCAGCTCCTGGGCGCTGTGGGTCCTGGCCACTCCAGACCCCTGTGTGAAGGGAGGGCCTGACCCCTCCCTCCAGGACTCGCCATCAGCTGTTGAAGATGAAGTCTAGCCCTGGCCTGTAGATCGAAGAGTCCCGGGTTCGATTCCGGTCAAGGGCAGGGACCTGGGTGGCAGGCTCCGCCCCGGCCCTGGCCCTAGTTGAGGTTCCTGCAGGAGGCCACCAAATGAAGGGTCTCTCCCACATGGATGTTTCTCTCTGTCTCTCCCTCTCTCTGCCACTGGCCCTAAAAATCAATGGAAACATATCCCTGGGTAAGGGGGGGAGGGGGGGAGGCAAGAAAATAAAGTCTAGGTTGCTTTTTTAAAAAACTGTAAAAATATATGTTTGTTCTAGAAAATCCTGTCAGCGGGAATAACGTGAAGAAAACATAATCACGCAGAACTCTGCTGCCCGGAGCCGCCAGGAGCAAGGACCCCCAAGGCCTCAGTGGCAGCTCCTGCAGGCTCTCCCTTCCCCAACCCCCTCCCCTGCCCAGCAGAGCTGCTCAGGGAGAGAGACCTCAGCTCCCCAGCCCCGGGCTTGGCCTGGTTAGGGTTAGGATTAGGTTTAGGGTGAGGTTGAGGGGTAGGGTTGGGCTTTGACATCGGGGAGAGGGCTATGTCAAGTCGGAGAAAATCACCTTCCACTCTGGGGGCACTGCCCGGGCCCCTCCAGAGGTACTTACTGGTCTGGTTGCCAGGCCCCAAGGGCCGGCTTTCTGCCCCATTCGCGAGGAACGCCCCGCCCTGAGGACAAGGGATACCTGTCGCTGGCTTCCAGTCTGGAGCTAAGGGCCATGGGGCGTTTGCATCCACCTGCGACACAGATCCACGTTCACGGGGCCCCAGGACCCTACCCACCAGAACTCTTCCAGCTGTTGTCTCTCGCCCCAACCCACTATTCCCTTGACCACTACCCGCAGACCACCTGACCTCCCTGCCGAGCCCCCAACCCGTCCCTAGGTCCCTCCTGTCAGCTGGCCTGCCTGCGGGTCACCGTGTCCCTGCCCACCAACCTTTCTCCTGCTGACCTCACCACATCTTGCTGCTCACCTGGCACTGCCACTGTGTTCTGGGGACCGCCTCCAGCTGCTCACCTGGTCCCGCCCCCTTGTTTTTGGGACCGCCTCCAGCTGCTCACCTGGCCCCGCCCCCTCGTTGACTTGACCAGGTTCAGGAGTGGGCCTGGGCCCGCCTCCTCGTTCCGGAAGCCCGCCCCCTTGTTCATTGGACCAATGAGTAAGCAGAACCAGCCGGGCTGCCCTGCTCCTCAGACACAGAATAGCCCCCACCTCTGGGAGCCCTGTCAGGTGCCTAAATCCACCAACCTCACTTGGCCCTCTGCTCACAGGGTGCCTCCCGGGTCCCGGGGCGTGGGCAGACCAGCCAGCCCCCCGCTTCAGGACAGCCATGGGCCTCCAGAGCCTCAGGGGCGGCCCTACCCCGTAGCTCCCACCAAGGGGCACTTCACAACAGAGTGTCCTGGGACGCCCACAGCCCTGTCTGTGGCCTTTGACATCGGGAGAGAGCTGTGTCAAGTCCAAGGAAATCACTTGACACTCTGGGGGCACTGCCCGGCACCTCCAGAGGTACTTACTGGTTAGGTAGCCGGGCCCTGAGGGCCTGCTTTCTGCCCAATTCACGGGGAACGCCTCACCCTGAGGACAGGGGAACCTCTAGCTGGTTTCCAGTCTGGTGCAAAGGGCAGTGGGACCTTTGTGTCCACCTGCGACCCAAGTCCACGTTCACGGGGCCCCAGGGCCCTACCCACCGGAACTCTTCCAGCTGTTGTCTCTCGCCCCAACCCACTAATCCCTTGGTCGCTACCCGCAGACCACCTGGCCTCCAGGCCGAGACCCGAACCCCTCCCTAGGTCCCAACTGTCTGCAGGCCAGCCTGTGGATCACCGTGTCCCTGCCCACCAGCCATTCTCCTGCTGACCTCACCACTTCTTGCTGCTCACCTGGCGCTGCCCCCATGTTCTCAGGACCGCCTCCAGCTGCTCACCTGGCCCTGCCCCTTTTTGACTTGACCTGGATCAGGTGTGGGCCTGGGCCCGCCTCTTTGTTCCGGAAGCTCCGCCCCCTTGTTTATTGGACCAATGAGCGAGTAGCACCTGCTGGGCTGCCCTGCTCCTCAGACACAGAATAGCCCCACCTCTGGGAGCCCTGTCAAGTGCCTAAATGCACCAACTGCACATGGCCCTCTGCTCACCAAACCAGTTTTGGCAATGAGATTTATTTTTATTCAAATTTTCAGTATTATTTTATTTCCCCATCAAATCCCACTCTATTACTTTATGTGCAAGGCACTGTACACTTTCACAGAAATAGCTCTGCTAATTAATAGGATGCAGTTTTATGAATACAGACTTGAACACCAGAGGTAGAATTACTATAAGCGGTATAGATTGATGCATTGCAAAGATGAATTCCTTTCTTACCAAAGTGTGGGTGCTACACTCTCCCTTTTGCCTTCCCGATGGTGGGTAGGCCTGTTGAATTGGCTGATCCCTCTCTCAGACAAGATTCCCTGGCCAGTGAGGCAGGAAGAAGCCTCCCAGATCACCTTTCCCCAGTGGCAATTCCTGCCTTCCCAGTGGGCCCTTGCAATGCTGGCTGGAGCCTGGGATAGTGCCCCTGGGCCCCCTTGCTCTGTCTGCATTTGTGAAGTGTGGATGTAATGGGATTTCTAAACTTCCTTCACCCAGACCGATTTAGAGAAAAGAAGCTCTGTCCCCCAAGTTGGTCTGTGCCTTAGAATCACTGGGGAATTCTAACAATTCCAAACCTGCACTGCATCCGACTCACTAGGTTAGAGAGACACTGGTATCTTTGGAAGCTCCCGGGGAGGGTTCAGTGTCCAGGCAAGCTAGGGAATGACTGCCTTAAGGTGCTAGAGTTGGGAAGTTTTCACCATCAGCACCAGCCCCCACATGGCCTGACAAGCAGCCAGAGCTTCCGGCATAGAGGGGTCTCCATGCCCAGCTGCTGTGCTCTGTCAGTCTCAGTGATGTTTTTAGTCAGGCTGTGGAGGGACAGTCTCACTTGATGTTGTGTTTTGTTTTCCAGCCGAAGGAATGTGGCTCCACAAGGGTGCATGCTTTAAATCAAGTCAACAGAGTGCTGCAGGGTTTACATCAGAACAATGTAAGTTGGTCAGGTGATGGGGCCGCGTGGGTGCCATCGGGATTGTTTACTGTTGAAACCAGCCACCTGCTCTGTGCATGGACCTCGGCTCCTTTATGGAAACATTTTCCTATGAGTAAAGGAGTAGTCACTCTTTTTCTGATTAATGAGTTAGAGTATAGGAACATATTTTTTATTTTTTGAGATTTCAGTTTACCTGATTTCTCTGATCATTCAAATGTATGGCTGTCCAGATGTGCTCAACCAAAACCCTCAGCTTCCATGGAGAACTTGTCTTATTTTCTTTATCTAACCTTTATTCTCTCTTATTGTGTCAGGTGGATTTGGTGAATATCGGAGGAACTGACATTGTAGATGGAAACCACAAGCTGACACTGGGTTTGCCGTGAAGCACCATTTTGCACTGGCAGATGGGGGATTTTCAGTCACTTATTACTGGTCATTGGAAATGTGTCCTTTGTGTATTCGTTTCTTAGCTCTGCATCACAGAGCACCACAAACCGGGTGGCTTCAACAACAGAAGTTATTTTCTCCCAATTCTGGAGGCTACAAATCTGAGATCAACGTGTCAGCAATGATTTTTTTTTTCCCTGCAGCCTCTTTCCTGGGCTTGTGGGTCCTTTATCCCTCTGAATCCACATGGTCTTCCCTCTGTGTATGTCATATCCTAATCTTTGCTTCTGATGTCAAGAAACTTGTCATATTGGATGAGACCTCTCCCCTCCATTTGATCTCCACTTGCCTTAATTACCTCTTTCAGGACTCTCTAAATAAAGTCACATTACAAGGTACTGGGGGATAGGACTTCAACATAGAATTTTGTGGAAGGCACAATTCAATGCCTAACTGCCTAACTGTTTGGAATGAAAGAAACTGACAAACTGCTTTATTTTCCTAGCCTCGACAAAAAGAAGATGCCTTTTTAAAATATTGAATTTAAAAATTTTAGACATCAAAACCTTGCTAAAATAGCTTAAAGAATTTCCAGGTACTGTTACTCAGATTCCCCAAAGGTTAACAATTGTCTATATTTGTGTTTTCTCTTTTTCTCTTTGCCTAAATACTTCAGTGTGTATTTTCTGAAAACAAACTGTTCTCTTAAAATCAGGGAGTTCTCTTACATAACTACTATATATTAACATAATATAAAATGTGTACGATAAGATTAATAGTTCTAACTTACTTATCATGTCTCTTTTATCTCTTTAATCCGGAATAGTTTCTGAGTATTCGTGTTTTATGATATTGTCATTTTTGAGAAGCGCTGGACAGTTATTTTGTAGAATCTCCCTTTCCGTGGGTTTGGCTGATATTTTCTCATGATTAGATTCAGGTTTTTCATTTTGGGCAGACATGCCGCAAAAGTGACATTGATTTGTTCTCAGTGCACTCACCTGGAAGCACACACTGTCCGTTAGGCTTGTTCTGGCAGAGTCAACGTTCATTGTTTGGGTAATGTGGTATCTGCCTATGCCTCCACCAAACGTGACTTCCCTATGTTATTAAAAAATGTCTTGTGAGATATACTTGAGACTGTGTAAATATTCAGCTATTTATCAAATCCTCCCCATTAGTTTTAAGATACATTCATAATTCTTAGCTGATCAGTTATTATTATGATGCTTGGCCAATAGTAAATTTCTAATGTCATTGTTCCATTTATATTGTAAGGAAGGGCTTTCCCTTGTCTCTTGTTTATCTGTCTGTCCATCCACTTTTTTATTCATTCAATGTACACACAGTGTACACTCAAGGATTTTTACGTATTTAATAGGCTGTAATTTTTTGCTATTATTGTCTACTAGAGGCCTGGTGCATGAAAATTTGTGCAATGCAGGGGGGAACAGGGGTCTCTCAGCCCGACCTGCCTCCTCTCATGGTCTGGGAGCCCTAAGGAGATGTCCTACTGACGGCTTAGGCCTGTTCCCCATGGGCCAAAGCTGCAGCCTGGCCTTCCTCTGTGAGAGGCAATCGGGCCAATCAGGGGGGGGTGCTGCCCCCATCACCACGTTTTTGCTGTCACTGCTGGCGACAGCAACCTTCCCTTAGCCCTTGCAGCTGCTGCAGCTGCTGACTGCCCTCAGCGCTTGCAGCCGCCCCTCCCTGCTTTGTCTGGAAATAGGTCTGGAAGGACATCCAGAAGACATCTGTCTATCCAGTCTAATTAACATATTACCCTTTTATGAAAATAGATTTTGACTCTTAAATTATACTAAATTTGGCTCATGTGATTGACCCCCCCCCTTAAATCAGCTCTGTGTCCTTTTGACATATCCACATCATTCTTTGAGCACTTCCTTAAAACACATGTATTTCTTTAGAGTAATACTGTGCAATATTAGTTCTTGATTATAATCGGGAAAGTAACTTCATTCTTTGATTTTGCATTCAGTCAAAAAAGTCTTCCTTGCATCCTTATCTTTTGTAGAAAATCAAAACAGTTGCTTTTCTATCAAAAGTTTTTTGTAAATGTATAGTATTAAAATATTACTCTTTTAGGGATTATGAAAGTAATGTTTATTGTAAGTGAATCTAATATGAGTATTGTTAAGATATAGAAAGTACTATGGTAATGTATAATGGTGAAGTAAAAAATCACCTTCAAAATTCTAGTACTTCAAAATAATCGCTGTTTAAAGTGAAATTTGAAATAAATTGAATCACCAGTGACCTGATCCCTATGGTTAAGTAATGAAATAGTTCTCATGCAAGGACTCGATCCCAGTAGCTGCTTTACGTCATAGGCGGACATGGTCTCTCTGGCAAGTGAAAGATGTCATGAAGGACATCATGTCAGCCTTGCAGCAGACAAACAAGGAGAAGATCCTGCTGAGCTGGGTGCGCCTGTCCACCAGGCCATACAGCCAAGTCAATGTCCTCAACCTCACCACCATCTGGACAGACTAGTTCGCCTTTAATGCCCTGCTTCACTGACATAAGTGAGAATGACTCTCCTTAGTTGTGGGCTTTCCAGATGTGTATCTCCTCCCTCCCTCCTTCACTGCTCCTCCCTAAAGCCCCTCCCCACTAGCCCTGCTGTCCTCTCAGTACAGGTCCTACCAAAACATTAAGAAAAGTAAAATCATGGAAAAAATCTAACCACCAAGTCTTTATTCTGTGGACTTAAATGACACAGCACAGCCACAGCTGCTTCTACATATTCATAAGTTAAAACATTTAAAATGATTCATATAGTTCAGTCCCACTCATTCAGCATTAATCAGAAATATATGCAAAGAATTGTGCTAGTGTCCATTCTTATACCAAAAGGAAAGTTCTATAATTCAGTGCAGTCCTGACTTATTATACAAAATTATTTTTTTTCATGAAATTTATAAACAGATTCTAAATATATGAAAGACCAAAAGCCCATGAAGAGCCAGTACAATTGTGAAACAGATCTAGGCTGAAGTACTTCTCAAACAGAAAGCAAAAGTATTGATGAAGCTACATTAATTAAAACTATGGTGCTATAAATAAGTACGCTAATTTAATTACAGGCTGAACCATATGAAATTGCCAGTGCTTGACTGTTATTTTGACGTACAACAATGGCAGTTTCTATACTCAACCTAACAGAATAAAGTTCTCAGAAATAGCACCATCCTGATATATAACTGAACTGAATGCTATTAAAATAGATGGTATGGGACAACTGGTTACCCATATGTAAGTAACTGAGTTGGATCTTTACCTCACCTTACCCACAAATAAATTTCAGATGCATCAAGGATTTAAATGTGAAAGGTGAAATTTCTTATATGTTTTATTGCCATTTTAAATAATTTATTGTTTCAAGTTTTGTTTCCTGTATAGTATGCTGTGCTTATATATAAAAATATAATTGATACCACTACATCTTAGATCAAGAAACTTGTTAAAATTTTACAAAATTAAGTTTGTTTCTGCAGAATTAATGCATTTTTGGTAGACCATCCATAGATTATAATAGTCCCCTCCTCTCCCCTCCCCTCCTCCCTCTTCCTCTTCCCTCTCTTCCCCTCCCCTTCTCTTTTTCCCCTGTTCATTTGTGCCTTGCCTTTCAATACAATATTGATTTGAATTGGTAATAATGAGAAGAATATTTTGTTCTTGAAAATGAAGGGCATGTTTTTAATGTTTTACAATAATAATGATACTTGCTGTAGCTTTTTTTGAGATATATAATTAAAATTTCGTTAGAGAACCTCCACACCCAATCTTTTTCACTGTATCAGTTTAGAGAGGTTAACTGTTCCTAGTTGGATAAGACATGTAGTCAGAAAACTTGAGTTTTAGCCTAAACTTTTTTCCATTAACTACCTAATTGGTTCAATAAGTGTGTTTGTAGTACTTTTCCTGTGTTAGGCTCAGGTTGTATAACAGAGAAAAACACCCCTATCTCCTTGGGGTTTATGTGCAATTAGAGGGAGGCAGACAATAAAGAAAGAATAGGAAATGTGAGTTGTGTAGCAAAAAGCTGTGGTAAACATGCTGAAGAGAAATGTAGCTGGCAAGAGGGGAGGCCAGTGGGTGCAGGGTTTGAGTGGGAGGAGTAATAGTAGAGGAAGTCTGAAAGGAATCAGGGGTGGAGTGAGCGAGGCAATCCCAGGAGGTAGGTGAGTGTAGGATGCAATAACAGATGGAGTGCACAAAAATGATCAACTTTTGTGTAAGTCAGCACACAAAATGTCCAGTTTTTAGGATTAAAAGAAAATCTAGATAGACATGAAATACTAAGCAATATAATATGGAGAGGTTGAGTGGAGGATAATTCTCTCAGGACGTTTGGTTTAGGAATATCCTGTGTAAGCTGGATTTTCCACTCTGCTAATAGTGGTCTTTCAATTAGAGAATTAATTCATTAATATTAATGGTGGTAATTGATGTATTTAGGTTAATTTTTCATTTTTTTACCTATTTATTTTGAGCTTTTTATTTCTTTTTCTCTGTCTTTTTTCTTTTTATCTTATATTAATAGGTTCATCCTCCTCTTATTTTTCTTTAACTATTTGGAAAGTATTATATACTATTTTTAATCTCCTAGTGATTACTCTAGAAAATTTAATAGGTATGTTTAGCCAATACAGGAAACTTAGAATATTTTATCCATTGTTTTTATTTTTATAAGTTACTTTAAAATACTATATATTTGACAAAGTTTTGGTATATAAAGTTAAACTTTTAAATTTAAACTCACAAACAAAATAATCTAAAACTGCAATGTGTTAGATTATAACAATGACCACTTCGTTTCCACATGTGTTGTCTTCAATGTATTTTATTTGTGTGGTATTCTCAGACCTGATCTCTTCAGCTGGGATAGAGTTGTCAAGATGTCCCCTCCTGAGAGACTTGAACATGCCTTCAGCCAGGCTCAAATGTACTTGGGAATTGAAAAGCTGTTAGATCCTGAAGGTATTGTTCAGTGCTTAAGTTTAGTCTTGATTTTGCTGCACAATTTTGGATATTTGAAGAGCAGTGTTTTTTGTTCTTGTGGTTTGTTTTTTTTTTAGGAGGAATTATGAGAACTGAGCAGTGTTCTTTCATTTGAAACATGGTGAAGTCATTTTATTGCAGTTATTTGGACTTTTGTACTTAACAATTTGTAGGATCCTGTAGGAGGAAATTTAATTACCTCATTGGAAAATTGTTATTTGATACCAGCAGAAGAGTTAAAGTTTTAAGAAAATATAATTATTAGATAACCAATTCAGCATTTGGTTTAATTTTACTGAAATGCAGTTTTGTACTAGTACTAGAGGCCTGGTACAAGAAATTCATGCACGGGGAAGGGGGGGTAAGGGGAAAGGGTGTCCCTTAGCCAGGCCTGCACCCTCTCCAATCTGGGACCCCTTGGGGGATGTCTGACTGATGGGATCGGGCCTAAACCAGCATTCAGACGTCTCTCTCACAATCCAGGACTGCTGGCTCCTAACTGCTCACCTGTATATGATGTGAAAACTTTAGTTACAAATGTTGTGGAATTTAATTCTAGACTTAACTTTTATAATGTTAATAAAATCTGGCATTATCTTAAATGTCAGCATATCTTTGAGCATTTGGGAAAAGCTTATTGGGAAGAATTTAAAGAAATAAGATACTGAACAAAATTAAGAAAGTGTCTATGCCTTGTCTCTTCTGTCATTATATGAAACATAAACTTAATGAGCTATGGTACTGCAAAAATTATATAATAGTATTGCTTATGGGTGCTGAGGATAGTTATTTTATATCTCCTACTGAGCTGTTCACATATTTTGAACATCTAATTTAAGCTGGTCTTTATTTCCTTCCCCTTTTAGATGTTGCTGTTCAGCATCCTAAACAGAAATCCATAATTATGTATTTAACATCTTTGTTTGAGGTGCTACCTCAGCAAGTCACCATAGATGCTATCGGTGAAGTAGAGACTCTCCCAAGGAAATACAGGAAAGAATGTGAAGAAGGAGATATTAATATACAGGTAAAGATAAAATTTTATTGAAATGTTTGACTGGCTGTCTTTGTTATCTCTTAGCTATCAGATAAAAACACTTTTAGAAGATTTTTTTCTTTCCTTGTAAAAGAATGTTTTTATTAATTTTAGAGAGAGAGGAAGGGAGGGAGAGAAAGAGAGAGAAACATTGATTGGCTGCCTCCTACTGGAGACTGTGCCCCAAACCCAGTCATGTGCCCTAACCAAAAATCAAACTGATGACCTCTTGGTGCATAGGGGAAACGCTCCAGCAACTGAGTAGCAATGGCCAGGGCAGAGGATTTTTTTCTTGACTGAGAACATCTTGGCTTGTCCACTTGCATATGCCTTGGAAGTTCAATTTATCAGTTAGCATGCTGTCACATGTGTGTAACAGAAAACCAAAACTCAACTGATTTCTTAAGAAGAAATGCACTGCTTCACACGATAAGGGGGCCCAGGGCTGTGATCATGCTTCTGCATGATATGCTGAAGAAGCAGTGATTTCCCATCATTTGGTCACCATCTTCCATCACTGTCATTTTGTATGACAGATGGTTTCTCTCATGTCAGCTTTGCTTTGTTCTAAGTACTAGTTTTCGTTTTCTGCTTTTCATTTCATCTTTAGCAAAAGGATTTTTACCATTATCTTTTCACAAGGGCTATCAAAAATACAAGGTTTATTTTTTCTTTCATTTAGAAGGAATGACAATATGTTACTCAGTGGGTTTTTCACTTAAAGATTTATAATACTTTTACTCATTAGGATAAAGATTCATTTTTTTAAATAAAGTCATAAATTTTTTTCCTGAATTATCCTGCCCTGAATTAATACATATTTAATGACTGTGGGATATAGATGTTTCTTTAAACCCAACAGGAATAAATGAAATCACTCAGACCAAGTACACTGAGTGAAGAATACAGGGCCGAGGCTTAATTTTTAGGAGATCCATGACTTACAGATTGGCTGCAGAGTCGGGAGGAAAACCAGTGTGGGGTTCCTGAGGCAGAGAAAGGAGGGTTTCAGGAGGGTGGGCAGTCAGCCATGCAGTGGGGCTGAGAGTTTAAGTTAATAGAGAGGGTGACCAGATCTCTAGGTTTGCTTGGGACAGTTTGGTTTTGCGGGTTGTCGTAGCATCGTTTTTATAAAAATGTCCTAGTTTGTTGGCTAATAACATGGTCACCCTAACGGCGGTGCTAGAAAAGTGGATTTGTCAGTGGGAAGGTGTTTGGTGACATTGGCAAAAGCCTTTTCAGTTGGGTGGGGGGGACCAACACCAAAACTGAATGGGACTGTTAACAAATCGGAGCTATCGAATCCATGAGAATTTTTTATGTTTCCCCTCTACATTGCTGTATGTTTGAAACATATAAACATTGTGGATGGGAAGTGATTAAGTGAAGATGGGCTTTCAGCAGATTTTAAAGAAGTTTTGCTCTAAAAGGGAACCAATGAACAAAAAAGAGTTCATTTGGTTATAAGATTCTAAAGTAAAAAAAAATATTCCATGGTTTGGGATGAATTTATTCCCATGGGTTAAAAACAACAACAACAACAACAACAATAAACCCAGACCAGCAAGTGAACTAGAGGTAGCAGCCTCCCAAAATCACCATCGGCAGCCTGTATGTGTGCCTGCCTTTCAGGGTCAAAAATAAAATGCTAACATGCATTTCAGTAAAAGCAGTTTCGCTAGTGTCAGAGCAGAGTTCTAATCTTCATGTCCTTTTCTTTAACTGAGATTTATCCTTTAAGGCCCAACACCATCCTGCACACACCTTTCCTATTTTAGCCCTGGCTGAACTCAAACAGCATCTCTTACTGGGACCACGGAGTTTCCAGCTTCACTAAGAGCCATTTTACTTTTATTCAGAAGTGATTCAAGTGGGTACTTGTCACTTCCCACCTATGTGAGCATCCCCCTGAGCACAGGATCCAGGAGAGCAGGCTGTTCTGTGTTCTTGAGGTACCAATAATGCCCTCTGAGTAGCTCCAGTCTGGCTTTCCCAGCGCCTGCGAACTGGCTGCATGTCTGAGACAAAGCGGGCTCTTCCTGTCCGCTGCTCTCCATGCAGCATGTCCCTGTTGAACAAACACCTCATCGTCACGCTGCCTGTGGGTTTCCTCTCGGCTTTGTTTTCCTAGAGCTCAGCGCCGGAGGAGGAGCACTGAGCCCGCGGGCTGACACCCCCAGCACCATCACCGAGGTGGACATGGACCTGGACAGCTACCAGACAGCCCTGGAGGAGGTGCTGACCTGGCTGCTTTCTGCCGAGGACACGTTCCAGGAGCAGGACGACTTCTAGGAGGACCTGGAGGAAGTCAAAGAGCAGTTTGCCACCCACGAGGTAAGTCATCTGTGGCCTGTGAGGGGGCCATGCCCGCCATGGTGCCTGTGCCTCCTCTGGCTCTGCCCTGATGTGTGCGCTTCCAGCATTCTGCCCCACGGGAAGGTCATGGCACATTTTAGGACTCGTGACATTTAAATAAGGGCTTTGTTTAAAGTCGGCGCGGGCGATTCTCACTGTGCATTGGAATTAGGTCTCATATTTTAATCTTATTGTAACATGTAACTTCTGTGGAGCCACGGACACAAAGCAGTGCACAGCACTGCTGATTTCTGAAGTGCATGGTCATCCTTAAAACACCAAGTGGCTAATTAATACAATGCACTCAGTCTTTGGACTTGGAATGTTCCCCAGGAAGCGGTTATTTTTATTTATTGTACGATTAAGCAAATGTCGTAGCCAGTGTTCATGCACACTTTTATACAATGAACATTTCCTACTATTTTGAGAGTATAGTATACTGCACTGTAGTGATTAGCTTGTATGGAGATTTCTTTAAGGTGAAGTAGCTTTATTTTTGGGCCAGTATGTGAGTTGACAGGTCTTATGTGCTGTTTTGGTTTGAAAATAATAGCAATTGTCGGGTGCTTTAAGCAGTTTCTCTTGGGTGAGCACGGTGTTTTATTTATTCTGTTTTCTCATAATTCCATGTCATGGTCTCTCAGTATCATCATCAGCATTTACTTAAAAATACTTACTATTAGCGGATGTAATATTGTTTTCTTTGATAGATTCCCCTTTTTTAGTTAGGCCAGTGCCTCTTTCCTATATTCAAAGTTGGGCCAAAGTCTACTTTACTTGCACTCTTCATGGCTGCCTTTTTCTACATCCCTGATATTGCAACAATAATTTATTTACTTTTTTTTTTCCAATGAGCTGCTCACAAGTCACAGTGATGTACTCTTCTAGGCTTTTATGATGGAGCTGACTGCGCAGCAGAGCAGTGTGGGGAGCATCCTGCAGGCAGGAAACTAGCTGATAACACAGGGGACTCTGTCCGATGAAGAGGAGTTTGAAATCCAGGAACAGATGACCCTGCTGAATGCTAGGTGGGAGGCCCTCAGGGTGGAGAGTATGGACAGACAGGCCCAGTGAGTGGAAGCAAAGAAATGAACACTTTATTCCACTATGTGTGTTGTCCAGTTGAGTTGAAATAAAGGTCTGTGAATGCAAGATAATTACAGAGCTTCCCTTGTAAAATGTGTGATGTTGCTGGAGTTTTGTATGATCTTGATGTGATAACCAAATTAAAAGGTAGAAGTTGGAGTACAGACATCAGGTATAGGAAAGGATATTTTATATGGATAGATATTGATGTGCGGTATCAAATTGGCTAACCATTAACTCAATGTGAAGGCAGGACTATGTAGTATTTATATACAATTTATTACATTTTCCAAAGCAGTCCTGCCCCCCTCCCACTCCTCTAGGCTCCCATGGTTCTTTCCCCCCTCTCTGCATTGTGTATTAAGGAGCAAACTAAATTCCATTGCAATTTCCACCTATTTAATATGCAGGAATTCCTGATTGAAGAAACAATGATTCTGATAGGAATGGTGGCTGCTGTTATTTTCATTCTTGTACTGCATTTAATTGATTCCATTTAGGAGGAAAATGAAAGTGTGTGTGTGTGTGTGTGTGTGTTGTTTCTATATTTAAAGACTAAGTGCTGCTTTAAATGGTTAGACAGGAGTGAGTTTCCTTGCCCGACACCCCGTACCCCCCACTCTACCCAGATTGTTAGCTGCCAGGAGTGTGTATTGTGTGCATTTGCCTTTGCAAAGGGGAAAAGCAAGTGGGGCTGATGCTGTGTCCCTCCCCACAGGCTGCATGACGTGCTGATGGAGTTGCAGAAGCAGCAGCTGCAGTAGCTCTCCGCCTGGTTGACACTCACGGAAGGACGCATTCAGAAGATGGAGACTTGTCCCCTGGATGATGATTTACAATCCTTGCAAAAGCTGCTAGAAGATCATAAAGTAAATCTGGTTCGTTTTTTCTTTTCTACCTCATCAAATATGAAACAGCAGCACCTAGCCGTCTCACGGGCTTCTGTCCTTACTGCAGGGATGGGACACTTTTCAGTGTCCCCTGCTAATCAGCAGCTTAGAGGCTGGAGTCCATGAGGACATGGCTTTACTAACATTTTATGTGGGTATGTATAGTGCTCTTAAGAAAGCACAGAGCTTCCCTAAGATTCTCAGGGGTTGTTTTGGACCTGTAAGTGGTTAAGAACTCGAGTGTGTGAGCATCAATGCCGTGCAAAGAAGCAAACTCTCAGATTTATCTGTATTACCCTTTAAAGAAATCTATTGCTTCTTCTCCAATCTGGAAAAGTATCTGGCACTAAATGAAGAATCAAACTTTAGTGGATAATTTAATTTCATCACAAATTAAGGAGAAAACTTTTCATAGTCAAGGCAAGGTAGCAACTAGCCCCTCTGCAAGTTGTCTGAATGATCTTATTTTTCATTGAAATATCTGGATAACTGATACATATATATATTTACTGATAAAGCTTTAGGGATACTTTAAATGCAACTCAAAGGCATTTGACAACACTGTTGGTAGTGTTTAGATAAATTACCTGTATACATACATCTTAGCACCTGCCATGCTCTTCCTTTGTAAGGAGTGAGAATGAAAGTCATCTATATCTCTATCTGCTTTCCTGGATAGCTATTCAGAATAGCTTCCGACTATCAAATATTATCTACTCATCTCTCACTTTATGCCATGCTGCACTAGAGAAAATGATCTTTGTATAGTTAAATTCAGGAATTTTTAAATTTACCAACTCTACAATCTCACCTTAATTCCTAGTATAGGCATTCAACTCATTTATGCTACATTATTATTATTATTATTATTATTACTATTACTATTATTATTTTGGCCACAATTTGGACTGAAAGTAAAGACATCCCACTTGCCATCTGTTATGACACTGCATTTTCAAACTCCTTTGGTTCATACTGAAATGTAAAGATGTATAACGGACTTGTTTCATTAGTAGAACACTTAGGATAATGATTGGAAATTTAAACACGATGCCTCATTAAATGTCCTTAATTACTGTTGACAACCAAGTGGATTTTAAATAGGTAAATGTGAGAGAGTAGAGATAATGGTATATCTTAATTTTTTTTCTTTCTCTAGCATGCAAAATGATCTTGATGCTGAACAGGTGAAGGTAAATTCATTAACTCACATGGTGGTGATTGTTGATGAAAACAGCGGTGAGAGTGCCACAGCTGTTCTGGAAGATCAGCTACAGGTAAGGACCCTGAGAAGAAGGTGGAACCCAAGGGGCCCGTGGTCTGAGACCCCAGTACAAGTACCCTTATTCTTTACGTCTCATCAAACTGTAGAGGAGTAGAAGAACCTACTTTAGGCTGTCCTTCCCAGCTGGGGTTCCACAGCGTATGGTGACAGGAGGACCTCGGTACCATTCCTTTCCATCTGCCCTTGGGGTGAGTGGGCAGGATGCTTTATGTGCAATAGTAGCTAGGTTGGGAGGCACAGGAATCAATCTCAACAAGTGGCCCTCAGGCTTCTTGCTCAGAATCACTTAAGGAATTTGCTGAAATGTAGATTCCCGGGCTTCAGGCAGAACTGAATTCCTGGGACTGGAGCTCCTTGGATATGCACTTAAAAAAAAAAAGTCCATGCATATTAAAATTTGAGAATTTCAGCTATGTAGGATTTCCTATCCCTGTTTCTTTGGTGGAGCAATGTGTGAATTTCAATAGCAGTTTTAGGGACCCCAGCAAATTGCTTTTTTTTTCTCACAAAGGTTATGGTATCAAGCCTTTGCAAGGGGTTTAGCATTTTTTATGTATCAATACTTTAAAGCTTTCAGAGACAGTTATCACAATCTATAGTATAATACTAAGTACTATGCATTAGTACTTTAAAATGCTAAATTTTCAAATAAAAACCACAATAAAATGGAAAGGGCAGGAATTTGGTGTAGACAGTTATATGATAGAGTTCTAGTTGTGCTACTTTTTAGCTATGTAGTATAAAATATTACATCCTATGGAAATTAGTTTTTCTCATCTATAAATATAGAGCATTCATCTGTATTATTTTTAAAGCAATTTCTAAAGCTTTGTAATAGAGAATAATTGATGTCAAGAATTTCTTTGAGGATTGTGATAACTCTCTGAAAGCTGTGCTGACAAAGGATGGTCTCTCCCTTTACTAGAAACTTGGTGAATGTTGGACACAGTATGCCGATGGACTGAAGAACGCTGGAATAGGTTACACGAAATCAATATCTTGTGGCAGGGATTATTGGAAGAACAGGTATGAAACTGTTATCCATAGAGGTGGAAGGTAACTCATCTTCAATTATGGCATTAGAACAAAGTTTACCTTTCTTCTAATTTTAATTATTTGTTACTTTTAAAGTCAGATTTTTATCCATTTTAAATGAAGAGTATTCATAGAGATTGTACTGTACTGCTCATTGTAATAACAATTTGATCTGTGATATTTTTAAGAATGTTAGTACTTAGACATGCTACTTTTATGGTTTGCTTGACATTATAGTTTCATCGCATTGTACTGGGCAATGTATTTGAACTTGTACCAACACAGCGCCTAGCATATGGTTTGTGCTACATAAATAAGGAATCCACTTAATATTTTGTGCCCTTTAAATCACAAGAATTTTTAATGGTTTTAAAACAGAATAACTACTGGAATTAATTAGGAAACATTATTTAGTAACACCATTGATTTAACATTTGGATAATAGTATGTTTTTTTCCTACTAAGTATTACCATAGAAAATGAACCTTTAGGTTTTCAGTCAGAGCGGTGGCCCTTTACCTCCTACATCCTTCCAGAAAAGCAGGCATCAAAACAGAATGCAAATAAGCAAACATTTCTCTGGAAACACCAAACTGTTGTGGTTTAGAAAATAAGCAGATACTCTATTCCCTCATCTCAGGGTCCATTTCAATTCTTTTAAATGAATCTCATTTCTATCTACAAAAGAAGAACTGGATGCTTTTCAGGCAATAAAAACAAGTATGTGATGCTTTGTGGTTTAATAAATATGGTGCAGCTAGAACCTCTTCAAAAGTGGGGTACAAAATTTGTCCCAGTATAAATTGTTAATCACTACTCCCCACCCCCAATCATTGGCCACAGCCTTCCTGTTAAGAATCTCATAATGGACCAGATTATGATTTCTGGAATATTTGCAGTTCACTTTACAAAGTACTTACATTTACTTAGACCCTTGTTCTCACTCCAAACTGTAACATTGAGCAGTTTAAAGTTTAATTTAATAATGACACTAGGAGGGCGACATTGCCAGAGAAAACTATTGTGTTACTTTTCTGCTAAGTAAAATAATTTAAAATTTGGAAAGAATTTTAATTTGGAAAATAAAATAATTACAAGTCAGGCATAGCTGATATTCTGGCCAGTATTTTCGGTTTACATCTCACCTTTGAATGGCTTTCTGCTAGTGACGGAGAAGGAGGGATCATCTGAAAATGGAGAGTTGAATCCAGCATGGGTACTTAATGTAGAGAAATCTGCAATCGTAGGAATGACCCCAAGTCAGCCATATCCCAGTTAGAACCTCCTTCATGGGATTATTTCTAACTCAGCTGCCAAGACTTCGAGCGTCAACAAATGGGCTCTGAGAAATTGGTTCCAAACTTCTGCAGCACCAGCCAGTGTCAAGTGTGGCAAGGGGCCTATTCTGTAAAGAACTCCAACCTACCTTTCCAACCTCAGTGTTCCCTCTGCCCTTCCATGTGCCCAGTGCTCAAACCCTGAATTCCCAGTCCCTAGCCCATGGCGAGGCTGCCTGTGCCACAGGAATAGTGCTGGTCCTTCTTTACTGTCAATTCCAATGCATGGGGCCCTGTAGGTGCCATTGGTTTGGGTTGTTGTTTTGTTGTCTTTGTTTTTTGAAAGAGCGGCTGTATTTCATTTATTTTCTAGCCTTTGTGTTTTTGATTAAGGATTGGCATCGGCCATGGGACCTCCTTAGACCCATCTCCTCATTTTTAAGTTCTCTGCAGCCATCAAGAACCATGAAGTCATGTATAAATCCCCCACTCTCCCTATCTCTAAACTGAAAGCCGTCTCTTAAGTGGTGTCTGCACTTTGTATCTTGTGCCATAGTTACTCCTGCTCATATCTTATTACCCTTACTATTACTGAGGGCAGGATCCGCTTTTGCGCTTTATGTCCTTCATCTTCATCTTTTTGTTTGTGTAATGTAGAGGAAAGGAATAGTTGTAAAATTCACTGATTAAAAAAACACAGTTAGAGAAAGAATTGATTCTATTGCAAACATAGAACCAAGAACCCCCTCCTCCCCAAACATACACACCCATCCTACAGAAAAGGGTTGGTGTGGTAGATGCCACATTTTGGGAAGAATTATCCCCATGTAACTATGTTGTTTTCCATCCTGCTTCAAATTGATCTTCCTACTTCTGCCTAAAACAACATGTACTGTTTGCCAATGAAGTTTAACTGTCTTTATTCTTTGGAATATCCTCAAACTTCTTCCTCTGACCATAATTGCTCTTGAACCTGAAGGATGGTGTGGTTTTCTTGAATGATGCTCTGGAAAAACCATTAGCTTTGCAGTGTGGGTCTTTGATATGGCTCTTCTGTGAACTCGCCAAGGGACCTTGGATGTATAACTTGGCTCTCCTCTCTCTCCTCCCTGAAACAAGGGATTGAAACAAGGTGATCTCCCAGACTCCCCATGTCTCCGGAGAGTTACAATGTGATTCTTTGGAGACTTCAATAGCCTTTTAGATCCCCAACCTCTCTGAGAATTAGCTTTACTTACTCAGGTTTGGGGCTAATTTCAGGTTGATCTGTTGCAAATTTAATAAGGATAATATCTTTTCTGTGTCACTCATGCTTCCTGATTAGGTTTTGGAAGTCCTTCTTTTTCAAGATAAGGATAAAGCTTCTAAGAATATAAATGTTAGAGATTTGGGAACTTGATTGAATCACATTACCAAGTAATTCCCCAAGTGTATATCTAATTTTGTTATTATTTTTAGTGCTTGCTGACAGCTTGGCTCACCGAAAAAGAAGAGGCGTTAAATAACGTCCAGATGAGGAACTTCAGAACCCAAAAGGAGCTAATCATCAGTGTTCAGTGCCTGGTTGTAAGTGATGTCATTGTCAGCATCTGTCCTGTAAGCCCATGATCTTTTAGTTTTTTACATCAATGGTTAAAACCATTTACAAAATCCAGATCATTACCTAACACACGAATGCTGCCATGCAATGGTCTGAAACCAGGACTCTTATGTTTTAGCATCAGATAATTACAAGGGTACATTCAAGTATAAAATATATACATGTTTTAACATGCCCTGACCGGGGAACAGGAAGATAAAGTCCTGTTAAAAGGGAGTCGTCTAACAAATATCTGAAATACTAGATTTTGAAGGAAGACATGGAAATGAAGCATCAAGCATTGGACCAGCTGAGTGAGATTGGCCAGGATGTGTTTCAACTACTTGATAACCCTAAGGCATCCAAGAAGATCAACAGTGATTCTGAGGAACTGACTCAGAGATGGGATTCTCTGGTTCAGAGACTAGAAGATTCCTCCAACCAGGTATTGTTTGATCCAGGTAGTATGTTGTGCTATTAAGAAGAAATTAAATTTCAGGTTAGTTTTAGTTTTTATGAACTAAAAAAGTAGTAGGTAAACTAAAAATTGGTTCCTTATATCTGGTTTACTATAAAATTGAAAATTGACATGAAAATGTTCTTTAGTTGTCTAAATTTTAATGAATCTTAAAAACATTAATATCCAGTGATTTAACGCTTGCTAACTGATAACATACATAAGTCAATTAAATCATCTTTAAATTTTTAAAACATATTTTATTGATTTTTTAGGGAGAGGAACAGAGAGGGATAGAGAGCTAGAAACATCGATGAGAGAGAATCATCGATCAGCTGCCTCTTGCACACCCACTGGGGTTGTGCCTGCAACCAAGGTACATGCCCTTGACTGGAATCAAACCTGGGACCTTTCAGTCTGCAGGCCGATGCTCTATCCACTGAGCCAAACCTGTTTCGGCTAAATTTTATTTGTTTGAAAGCTTTAAAAACCTCAAAACTTTGGTATGTACGTGAATGTTCAAAACAACATTATTCATAATAGACAAAAAATGAAATGACTCAAATATACAAGAGTGGATTGATAAACAAAATATGGTATAGCCATACAATGAAATATTTTTTGGCAATAAAAAAAATGAAGTACTGATATTCTATGACATGGATGAACCTTGAAAACATACAAGTAAAATGAGCCAGTACCAAGTTTATAGGCACCATGATTCTATCTATATGAACTACATAGAATAGATAAACTCATAGAGACAGAAAGTAGATTACTGGGTGCCAGGAGCCAAGGGGGAGAGAGGATGGAAAGTGACTGCTAATGGGTACTGGGTTTCTTTATGAAATAACACAATTATTCTGGGAATAGAAAGTTGGCATGGTTGCATAAGTCTATACACTAATAACCATTGGTTTTACTTCGTCAAAGAAATAACTTTCTGGCATATGGATTATACCTCAATAAAGCTGTAACAAAACCTTAAAACCTTGGCTGATTTTATTTCAGGTGACTCAGGCTGTAGGAAAGCTGGGAATGTCCCAAATTCTTCAGAAGGACCTTTTGGGGATTGTTCACACAAGAGAACAAGTAACCACCAAAAGGTCTAAGCAAGATCTGCCTCCTCCTCCTCCGCCAAAGAAGAGACAGATTCCTGTGGATATGGAAGCTAAGAAAAAGTGAGAGCAGACAGGAATTTTCCAAACCCAAGTCCCCACCCTATGCATTTTGTACTCAGTACTTATGTCATACTAATCACTAAGGAAATGCAAATGTAGATATAATTATTGTTATGAACCACTCACTACCCCTGAGGGTTCTGAATATTCTACTCCCCACTGGCTAAGTATCTGTTGTCTTTCAAATGGTTTTATTTATCTTGTGCTCATCCTGAACTGTGTGCTGATACCCTTTCTTCTTCCTTTCCTTTCTTTTACCTGGGAGGATAGGATTGTCCCTGACCCTTCATTTCTCCATTCTTTCACTCTCATGATTCTGACTGTCTTGCTTTAGTTACATCTTTTTATTGTTTGTGAATCTGCTTTCTCTTCTCTCAAGTAGAAAAATACTTAATTTAGGGAATTAGTCTCCTTTTTTCTTTTTCTTTTTTTTTCACCTTTCATTCTTTTTTCATGTTTTCTTTCTTCCTTTGTTAATTCTTTTTTCTAGATTCATTAACAGATTCTTTGTGTCTGGCTTGAAGATTCATCTTTAGCATATGCTATCTTTTCATCATACAGATTCAAAATAAACTTGGGTTTTCTTAAGAGAATTAATTATCCCTGGCATAGATAGAGCTTTTATGAATACCAGCTATCCTGTTAAGCCATGCTGTAGCAGGTACCATATTTCCCCAAAAATATGACCTAGCACATGAAAAGATAAGACATCCCCTGAAAATAAGACCTAGTGCAACTTTGGGAGAAAAAATTAATATAAAACACTCTGAATTGACGTTATTACAAGTGAAGTGAGACAATGTTTTTCTTCCAAGGAAAGAGGAGCAGATGGAGGGCTGAGCAGAGCTTCCTCTCTGGTATTAGCACCTGGTCTTAGTGACCCTCCCCCTGGTATGGCTGGCAGGGGCAGTTAAGGGACGCTACTCTAGGCATTTATAACATTGGACCTGTCCTCATTTATCTGGCTTCCTTCTGCTGAACTGGATTCTGTTCTTCAAACTGTTATTTTTGAACAGTTACTTTTCAACAGTTATATGGCAGAACAAGCATTCATGTCCTCAACAATTTTAAACCATTAAACACCCTTAAGGAAACATGTACTCACCCTTGCTTATTCCTGTGGAGTGTCCACTGGGAATCAACACCAGAGTTTGGACGTGGTAACTCTTATGGGGCTAATCTTGGTCCTAAAGCACTTAGTTTTGTAGATCTTATTAATAATAGGTGCCATTTACTGCATCCCAGCTCTGTACCTGTGCAAACGTTATGTTTTCCAGGAAATTTTCAGGCAACGTATTTGTTATTTTCCCCAGAGGCTTCTGAGGCTCAAAGAAGAGAAATTAGAAAGTTGGTGTTCAGACCCTAGCCTTCCTCTTCCTGGGGGCACGCTTTTTCCTAGGGCTCAGCATGGTGGGGGGACTTGTGGGGCTCTTGGTTGTAAAAACAGCTTTTCAGATGCCTATCTGTGATCAGTTGGTCTGCATGGCTGGTGTCTGTTCCTCCCCTATTTCTTTTCCCTCATAGTGAAGGGTAAGCAAGATCAGGCGTGTGTGAATTGGGTGTCTTCACATGGTCTGTGTGTGAGAGAGGGAGGAAGGGTAAGGGTTGATGCCATAAAACTTCTCTTATGCCAAAATGGGTATCATGGGGGCCACTTGCTCCAGTCAAGGCTGACTGTGACTAAAACTTCCTTGCAGCATGATGCTTCCATGCAAATGTCAAAAAGCCTTGGCCCAGGAGACTGTCAGTTTCCTTATTCAAAACTTGATTTATTGAGTTGTCAGTTATATGGAGTAGAGCTGCTGCTAACTCTTAAAAAGTTCAAAATGGAGATTGACAGGGCCAGAAATGGCAGGTACTTAAGTGGGCAGGTCGAATTCTTCATGTACTTTATAAGAGTTTCATACTCTTCTCTCTTCTTATTTTTTAGATTTTTAAAAATGTATTTCAGAGAAAAAGGGAAAGGGAGAGAGTTGGGAATATCATCGGCTGCCTCCTACACACCCTACCCTGGGGATCGAGCCTATAACCCAGGCATATGTCCTGACCTGGAATCCAACCCTGACCTTCTGGTTCATAATTTGATTCTCAACCACTGAGTCATGCTGGCTGGACTCTCTCTTCTTGCACTTTTGTCTTCTTGCACACCCCACCGCTACTTGTCCTGACCATGTCTTCTGTAGTAAGATCCTCAGATGCTGGAGTCAATAACCGAAGAGTTATATCACCAAAGCAAGTATAGCAAAGAGTAAGAGTAGCATGGGCCTATGGAACAGGGGCAGGCTGGCGAAAGAACAGAGGGAAAGAGAAATGTGGAAGGTGCACAGTGGAATGAAAAAAGCTTTCAACGCCGTGGATGGAAAGGGAGGAGGTTGTTGTGCAGGTGGTATAATATTAATAGAGCCAGAAAGGCCTCAGCATATCGGCACGTGTTACTTTCCATCTTTATCAGAGAATGGCCCTGAAAACCAGAAAGTGTGGAATAGTCATTACTGAGAGTGTATTAGAGCCTGAATTCTGAGTTAGATGGAAAAACCACACGGATCCTTCAGAAGCCTAAATCTGCATCCCAATTCACCTGGGATTTTCACCATTGTCTCAAGGTCACATCATGTATTTTGTGAGAAATTACCAGAAAAATGGAGTCCTAATTAAAGGGGAGCATTGTTTAGAAGTGAAAGACCTGAAGTAAGTCCTAATTAAAGGGGAGCATTTTTTAGAAGTGAAAGACCTGAAGTAAGATGGATATTGGTTCTTGGCAATAGATAAATGACCAACCAGAGGTCTTATACGTGCTGGAAAAGGCTGTGTGGTTGTCAGGAATCAACATGGACACCACTAATAAGCCTTGTCCAGACTCATTTCCTTTAAGGACTGATTTTCCTTTAAAATTATTGTTTTGGGAAAATGGATATTCAATTATTTGAATCACAGACTCATAGAGCCACATTTCATGTTAGCTCATTTAGTTCAAATAATGCTACAAACCATCATTTTTTGGCAAGCCTAGATTTCAGTAAAGTATTTGAGAAAATCTCTTATAACCTTATCAGAGGGAGATGGAAAATTAATTGGATGCTAGTATTAGGTTGACTATTATATTTTGAAAAATAAGCTTGAAATTTGTTGAATAATGAATGACATGGTGTCTTCACAGGGGAATGCTCAGATAGGCACTGCCATTGTCTTTATTTTTTTACCTGAGAAAGCCCAATTACCCTCAATGAAGTCAACAGAAAAGGAATACTTCAATCTCAGATTTGCAGATAAGAAAGAGCTGGGAGGGTTAGCTGATATGAAAGTAGATAGACTAGCCCAGCTGGTGTGGTTCTGTAGTTGAGCTTTCACTTATTAACTTATGAATCAGTGTGGGGCGTGATTCTCTTTCATCATTGGTGTTTCTCTCTCTCCCTCTCCTTTCGTCTCTGAAATCAATAAAAAATATCTTTTAATAAATAGAGGAACTAAAAATTCAAATAATTTTGTGAGCTAAGGAGGCAAAGGTTATTGTTTGTAAACATCAACTCCTAATTGTAAGCAATATGAAATAGGGGAAATGTAATTTTGTGGAAGTTACAGGCATTTTGAAGTTTCAGTTAACCATATTCTTGTGAACAATATAGTTATAAACAATCAGATAAAAGAGGAAAGAAAAAAAACAACCCTACAGTAGGAAAAATAAAACAAAGAATTTTAGATGGCATTTCATGAATGGAATTATCTGCGGTCACATACCAGTTAGGTCCCTTTGTTGTCATTCAACCCAACATTATAAGAATACTCAGTTCCGTGTGGCATACCTACTGTAAGGACATTGAAAAGTTGTAGTTTCCAGAACATGTTGATCTGAGTGGGGAGTGCAATACTTGGATATCATGTCCTAGAGCACATGTGTCAAACACAAGGCCCGCGGGCCAAATCCAGCCTGCCAGGCCTTGCAATGTGGCCCGCACCGCGCTGTCATCACTGCACTCCACTGTCAGTTTATGACATTGTCAGTTTATGACTGTTCAGTAAACCATTCGGCCCGCGATTTAGGCTGGATTTTAGACTTTGGCCCCTTCTCTGATTGAGTTCGACACCCCTATCCTAGAGCCACCCTGGAAGGGATTGGGGATGTTTAACCAATGGGAGACTGAGGGGAGCAATGGTGGTTGCTCCCCCAAATTGCTTATTTTGCATAAGTTTAAACTGAAAGGAAAGTTGAAATAATGATACAGGGAGCAGCCTCATCGCCATGTCTGAATTTGCCCATGTTTAGTGTTTTACCATGCTTGCTTTCTCATTTTCTCCCCTGATCTATCTAAATGCACACATGCATACATGCATACATGTATATTTCTTTTGTTTTTGGTTACAAATGTACTTTGGACAAGGATTTGAATATATCCTCACACTTCACCCCTCAGTGAGGACTCTATTACACAAAACCACCACACCATGACCACACTTAAAAGGCAGTTAATAGGATATTCCTACTAAAAGCCTGGGTGGCGCTCTGGCTGTCAGGGATGGTCGTGTGCACCATGGGCGCGCAGGTGAGCGGGGCCGGGCTGGCCACTGAGCCCGAGGGCGCCAGACGGGGGTGGACAGGAGGCACACATCGGGGAGTCACCCCATGGGGCTGTGTCCCCAGGGCTAAACATCAGGGCAAAGGGCACACCCTACTCCATCTCCACCTCCACTTCCATCACCACCTCCAGCTCCCCCCGGGGGAAATGAGATTCAGCTCCCCTGTCGGGATACACCTGGGGCAGGGAGCCACCCACACGCCACGTCCACCCCCCAGCCTTGACCTGGGGTAGGGGCATGTCACAAACCCCCCGGGTCACTGCCTGGTGCCCCACCCTGAGCTGCACCCCACAATGGAGCAGTGACCTCGCGCCCCGATGACGGAGACAGGGCGTGGAACCCTGGTAGCCGGGCAACCTCTCCTCCACCACAAACCCCAACCCGCTCCTGCTGGAGCAGTCGTGGATGGAGTTGTCCCTATCGCGAAGACATGTTTTGTTGTTTTCGGCAGTCCCCCTGCTGCGACCTGCGAGAGGGCGGCCTTGGCAGCGCTTTCCGCCACTGCTGCCGCTGCCTCCGCAAGCGGTCCCGGCGCCTTTGGCCCTTTTCTAGATCCAACAACAGAGAGGTAACCCGGGGCGGCCAGGGCGGCTTGGTGTCCTTACAGCCAGGCCATCACTCTCATCCCCTCACCAGCCCCCTGGCCCGGGGCACCAGCTTAGGGTTAGAGGTAACCCAGGGGAGCCCAGGGCGGTGTCCCTAGAGCCAGGCCACCACCCTCACCCCCTCAGCAGCCCCATGGCCGCTGGGGCACTGGCCTGCTGGGGTCCGGGACTCGGGGAAGTCCTGCAGCCCCACTGGGAACCGATTGGGCTTAGAGGGAACCCAGGGCGGTTTGGTTTTCGTAGAGCCAGGCCACCACTCTCATCCTCCTCACCAGCCCCATAACCACTGGGCGTTGGCCCTGCAGGGCTATGGGACTCCAGCGGAACTCAGGAGTGTTCTGAAGCCCCATGGGGCACCGGCTTTGACACTGCAACCCCATGGGTGCCCTCACAGACTCTGACAGGATGGAGAGGGAGCCAGATACCTCCACCGAGGACTTGGCAAATAGTGATACTGAAATATTTCTTCTAATTCCCTTTCAATGTGCACGAATTTGTGCACCAGGACACTAGTCTTTCTAATAAGAGGCTAGGTGGTTCTCCCGTTATCTCGCAGTCACAAGATGGCTGTTCGCACAGTGGGGGGCGGGGCCTGGCGGCACTCCAGGACTCAGGGCCATCCTGCTCATGCTGGCCCTTCAGGGGGGTACTTTGGGACTTGAGGCCATCCCACGGCTCTGGTGTGGTCCTCAGTTTCCTGAGATTTTATTCGACATGTCATTAGTCATCTAATAATTTAGCCAAATTTAGATTTCTCTAAATGTGTATAATCTGATGCTATATGCTTCAATGGGTTTTTCGGGGAAGGAAATAGGGAAAATGGTTTGTAAGTGGCAGTGAGGAGCCAGGAAGGTGATGGATACATACAGACATACAGACATAGACCTTCAGTTCTATGTCTGTCTCTATCTCCCTATCCACCCATTATACCACACATATGACAGTATAGAATTAGTTGTGAATTATTACTCGTTTAAAACATGAAACTGAATGTATGGGACATTTTTAAGTATCCTAAGCAGCAGGCATTTCTCCAGACTATTGCATTTCACTGAGTCCTAAAAAGGTTGAAGAACTTTGAGATAAGCATAAATGCTGCCAAACTTCTATTTTGCTAAGAAGGGACAGGCATATGAAATTAACCAACAAGCAAAAACCAGTCTATGTCATCTATTCTACCTAGCCAGGATCTCATGAAAGAAAGAACACTATAATGCCAGAAAATAGAAAATTGATAATTTCAGGGAGTTAATTACAATTTTGAGCTTTGCTCTTTCTGAAAAGTTTGCTAGTGTCTTTATTTATTTTTATTTTTGCATTTCTCTATGGATCCATGAAAATTATATAACTAACTAGTGTCCAGAAACTAGCAAAGAGAATGTTCTGGAAGGGGGGCCCAAGAACTGTGGTGTGTGTGTGTGTGTGTGTGTGTGTGCGTGTGTGTGTGTGTGTGTGTGAAGCTGATCAGATTAAACTGCTGATCAGCCAGGCTTGGGCCAGGGGTGTGTGTATTGCTGGCAGCAGGACCTTAGCGTACCACACTGGCCTGAGATCAAAGCTCCTGTTTGACCCCTTTCTATGTTTATGACTGTGATCCTGATGGAGAGTGGGGACAGGAAAGCCGCTAAGCTGTGCCCCTTACTCTCGTGAGAGCCATCTATTCCTGTCCTGGCCCTTGGTGACTATCAGCTGCGCAGCCAAGCAGCCCTGGCAGGTTACGCTGCCTTGAGTGAGGTTGAACTTGAGTGAGCATGGTCTCTGTGGCAGGCATCTCTCCCCTAGTAAGAATGAGTTTGCAGTTAGAGCGAGGAGCTCTTGGGAAATATTTTAGGTTTCTCTGAAATTTTTAAGTTATTGAACCAAGTTGAGAAAAACACCTATTTTCTCATAACATTTTTGTATCTCTGTGGAATGTGAAAGTATAGTAAATTATCAAAATAAAAAGTGTGTAGAACAGTATTTTATGAACATCGTTAGTAACAGCTTCCTCTTCTATGCTTTTAAAATTAAAATTGTTACAGCGAATCCTGTTAAAAAGGAGAAAGTGGGTATTTTGGTTGCATTTTCTTAAAATATATTTCATTGATTTTTTTGCCCCCCTCCCTCCAATACATACCCTCCCTTCCTAGAGTTTTATGTTCATTGGTTGTACTTATATGCATGTATACAAGTCCTTCGGTTGATCTATTATCTCCCCCTGTTCTCCCTACCCTACCTGCTGTAATTTGACAGTCTGATTGTTGTTTTACTGTATATACAATATATATTTTTTCTACAATAAACAATGCTACAGGAAAATTCCTTATGACATGTGCTTTTATTGCTTATAACATGTGCTTTTAGGTTAGATTCCTTAATTTTGGAAGTTATGCATTTTAAAAATTATAATGGACTAGAGACCTGATGCACAAAATTCGTGCAAGAGTAGGTCTTGCTTCCCCTGGCTGCTGGCATCAGCTTCCCTCTGGCACCCAGGACCCAGGCTTCCCTCCAGCCATGGCAAGCAGGTTGTTTCCCTCACAACCTGGCTTTGTCCGGAAGGATGTCTGGTCTCATTAGCATATTGTGCTTTGATTATTATAGATATGTCCAGATTAGATTAATATCCAAAATGTGAACTAGAATCACAGTTATCATTATTGTTTTCATTATTGCTTATATTTTCACAGCATCAGCAGAAAGTGTGTAAAAGCTTTTATCTGAATTTTAACCCTAACAGTCTTTGAGGGAAGTTACCACTGTACAATTAGCTATTAGAAACCTGTCCTTTACTGTATTAACACTTATTTATTTGGCTAAATGGCCTTTCTTTTCTAGATTTCTAGTCACAAAGATAAATGGTCTGAACGTCAAGAAAAAGTGAAGAACCTGAAAAAAGACTTAAAGGAAATGGAAGAATGGATGATGGAGATGGAAGAAGAATGCCTATATAAGAGTTTTGAATACAAGTCACCAGAAGAACTTTTGAAAGATGTAGAGGAGATGCAGGTGAGGCTGGGAGAGTCAGTATCAGCAGGCTTTATCTCTCCCTTTAAAGTCAATCTATCATACAAAAGACCATCGATCTGTCTGTAAATCATGATTGTGCAATTGACTCTTGAACAACACAGGTTTGAACTGTAGGGGTCCATTCATACACAGATTTTAAAAAATAAATACTGTAAATGTATTTTCTCTTTCTTATGTTTTCTTTGTAAAATTCCCCCCCTCTAGCTTACATATAACATACAAAATATGTGTTAATTGACTGTTTATGTTATTCATAAGGCTGTTTAAGTTATTGGTCAACACTAGGCTTAGTAGTTAGTTTTGGGGGAATCAAAAGCTATTTATGAATTTTGATCCATTGTGTTGTTCAAAGGTCAATGGTACATAATCCTTCATAGGAGGATTTCAAATTAAAATAAAAAAAGGAAGGGGAACTGCTGTGATTCTAGTAAGGAAGGAAGTTCAACATGGCTCATGAGTTGAATCCATGTGGGGCCCTGTGACTTTTTTTTAATTTTAGAACCTGGGGAACCACAAAGACCGAATTAAAAAAATTCAGTGACATCAATCACATTCACAATATTGTGCAATCATCACAATTATTTCCAAAAATTTTCAGGGATAATTTTTTTTTTCCATTCGGACCAAGAAAGACTTTCCAGTTTTCTTGGGGTATATTCTTATATCATCAGATGTGTTCTGCCAGTTACTACATGGGGCATATGCCACATGTATATAAGTGGTTTGTTAGAACACGTAGAGTTGCAGTAATCCATTGTCAAGGGATTTAATATCACTTGGGGCCACGGGATATACTTCCCCTGCACTTATATTCCTATGGCAATAGGATTGAACCCTCTTTTTTTTTTTAATATATTAAAGAACTGGGCGTCATTCCCAAATTTCTAACCTTACTTCAAGTCTCCTTCACTGTCCAAACTAAAAGAGATAGTGATTAAAGGCTATTTTTAAAAAATAAGGTTAAGAAACACATTGAATGTTTTACGCCAAAGTTAACTTGCCTAAAAGCAAAAATCTCTCTACAGATGTTCTTTAAAAAGTATTAGATTTTGCCCAGCTTGTGTGACTCAGTGGCTGAGTGTCAACCTGTGAACCAGGAGGTCACAGTTCAGTTCCAGGTCAGAGCACATACCCGGATTGCAGGCTTGATCCCCCGTAGAGGGCTTGCAGGAGGCAGTGAATCAATAATTCTCTCTCATTATTTATTTATTTTTAAATATATTTAATTGATTTTCTACAGAGAGGAAGAGAGAGGCATAGAGAATTAGAAACATCGTTGAGAGAGAAACATTAATCAGCTGCCTCCTGCACATCCCTCACTGGGGATGTGCCCGCAACCAAGGTACATGCCCTTGACTGGAATCAAACCTGGGACCTTTCAGTTCACAGGCTGAGGCTCTATCCACTGAGCCAACCCGGTTTCGGCAATTTTCTGTCATTATTGATATTTATCTCCCTCTCTCCCTCTCTGAAATCAATAAAAATATATTTTAGAATGGAATAGATGTAATCCATGCATTACTATATATGACAAAGGTCTTTTATTATACTTATATTTTCACAGAAGAATAATTTTTAGTGTAGCTTTTAAATATATATATATGTATGTATGTATGTATGTATGTATATGTATATATATATATATATTGATTTCAGAGAGGAAGGGAGAGAGAAAGAGAGAAAGAAACATCAGTGATGAGAGAGAATCATTTGTGGGCTACCTCATGCAGGCTCCACACTGAGGATTGAGCCCACAACCCAGGCATGTGACTTGACTGAGAATCGAACCTTGATCTCCTGGTTCATTGGTCAGCACTGAATCCACTGAGCCATGCCAGCTGTGCTAGGGTAGATTTTTTTTTTTTTTTTTTTTTTTTTGCTTAAAAATTATTCAGTATATAAGGTATTTTAAAGATAGCCTACTACATTAAGATGCTGATATTTTTATCATGGGCCCAGACTTTGAAAATATTTAATGTCAGCCAAAACCGGTTTGGCTCAGTGGTGGAGTGTCCGTCTGCGGACTGAAAGGTCCCGGGTTCGATTACGGTCAAGGGCATGTACATTGGTTGCGGGCACATCCCCGGTAGGGGGTGTGCAAGAGGCAGCTGGTCGATGTTTCTCTCTCATCGACGTTTCTAGCTCTCTATCTCTCTCCCTTCCTTTCTGTAAAAAATCAAGAAAATATATTAAAAAAAAAAAGAAAATATTTAATGTCAGTAAACATAAGTTAAGGATGACTTAGGTATTAAAGTTGTCTGCCTGTTATTAACTAAAAATGTTTATGTGGGACTGTTTTCATTGGGGCATATAATGAGTGAGGATTTATAGCTAGTATTTAATTTAATTTAACTTTATTATATTATTTTTTCAAAATAAGTCTCTCTAGTGCTTACCTAAATAGTGTTCTAAATTAGGTAGTTGAAATCACATAGAGGCTTTAATTTTGGTTTAGCTACTTTAGAAAAAAGAAAGACATTGGCTAGTGAGAAAGGGGGACAATTTTCATTTCTATCCTTCCCTGGAACAGAGAGCAAAAGAGGATGTGCTGCAAAAGGAAGTCCGAGTAAAAATACTGAAAAAAAACATCAAGTTAATAGCTAAAAAGGTGCCCTCTAGTGGCCAGGAATTGACTATGAAGCTGAAGGTTGAGCTGGAGAATTATCAACTTCTTTGCAAAAGAATTCGAGGAAAGTGCCAAGCACTTGAGGTATGCTATTTTTTTTTTTCAGTGATATGTTTCTGAGATTAAAACTTTGTAATGTACTGACCATTTCCATTTCTTGGGAAAAAATTTGATTTTTTTTTCCCCAAACATCATAAAGGAAAATAGTTCTTGGTTAATAGGTTAATAAAATGAAGCAGGGATAACAAAATATAGGGGATCAAGATCTGCCCTCAATTAAGGTTCATGGGAAAGTCATTTAACATCTTTCGACTTTACATTTTTCATATTTGAAATCAAGGTTTTTATATCACAGGTTTTTATATCTAGGCAGATACTATAGATTCTAGAACAGTGTACTGTGAACATCTCTTTTCTTTTTCCTGGTTAGTGCACAGACAGAAATGAAGATTTTTAAAATGTTTTGTTTAGAGTGGCATCTACAGTTAGAATCACCTGAAAGGCAGTAGAGGAAGTAGAACTTGAATATACTGGTAATTGACTGGGCAATGGGATTAAGATGCAGATGATTCTATGAGTTTTGTTTTTTATTTAAAATAAAATTGAATTCTTATTTGTTTCTATATTAGTGTGACTTTTATGTCATTAAAATAGTTTAGGAGCACTTCAATTTAAATTCAGCTCAACCTCAAATAAATGACCATGTTGAACTATATCCTAAATGGTAAACAGCGCAACTATAATATTTAAACTGAACTCTACCGTTACTTGCTTGTTCTGAAACTATTTTGTGGTAAATATAATCATGGATAATTAAGACTAGTTAATAAGATAACTACAACTCAAAACCTCACTCTTTAATATTAATATATTATTTAATGTAAAATACAGGAAGTTACTTATTTGAGAAATTAAAATTCTATAAACAGAACATGTAGCGTTATGCATGCTTAACCTTAAGTCCTAGTGAATGATATTGGAATTGGACTTTACTACAGTTTTATACATGTTTTCTTCTCTGTCATAACCACCCTTGATTTTGCTCTTTTTTCTTTTCCTTTCATTTCTAGCCAAAACAACAGCTCATTATATATATTTTTAAATTAATTTTCTTTTTATTGATTTCAGAGCAGAAGGGAGAGAGAGAGAAACATCAGTGATGAGAATCATCAATTGCTGCCTCCTGTATGCCTCACACTGGGGACTGAGCCCACAATGCCCTTACCTGCAATGAAATGGTAACTTCCTGGTTCATAGGTTGATGCTCAAACACTGAGCCATACCGCCTAGATTACATAATGAATGGAGTCCCAAAATTATCCCACTCTAACAAAGACCACATATATTGTGTCATTTCTTCAAGCTGTCTTTATTCCAGAGGTAACATCCTATCTAAGAAAAAAGTAATATGCAAATTGACCCTCACACCAAGACAAGATGGCTGCCCTCATATGGTCAAACATGGCTGCTCTCATGTGGATACAAGATGGCTGCCACATAATGACCATTATAAGATAGCCTGCAGGGGAGGGCAGTTGTTGGCAGTTAAGGGTGACCGGGCCAGCAGAGGAGGGCAGTTGGGGGAGACCAGGCCAGCAAGGGAAGGCAGTTGGGGGAGGAACCCAGGCCTTCAGGGGAGAGCAGTTGGGAGGGGCTGGGCCTGCAGTGGAAGGCATTGGAGGGGTGTACCAGGCCTGCAATGGAGAACAGTTGGGAGGGACCCAAGCCTGCAAGAGAGGGCTGTTGGGGGTCCAGGCCAGCAGGGGCGGGCAGTGGGAGCCAGCAGTCCTGGTTTATTGAGGGATGTCTGACCACACATTTAGGCCGGATCCCACTAACAGGCTTTCGGATATCCCTCAAGGGGTTCCAGATGGGAGAGGGTGCAGGATGGGCTGAGGGACACCCTCCACCTCGTGCACAAATTTTGTGCACCAGGCCTCTAGTTTTAAAATAAGGAATGAGGGTTTGGAATTGCTTTAAGAATTAATCTTATACTTACTTTGAAATTAGTTTGAGAGAAGAGAAGGAAAAATGCAAAAAAAAAAAAAAAAAGATAAAGGTAAAAGAGAAAAGAGAAAAGATAAGGGCTTGATATTTTTAAGACGGTAAATGAAAAAGAATGAAAAAAGAGTTTAAAAGTAAAAGCTATTTTAAAATATGTCAGCGATTACCAAGGAATATTGGCAGAAATAGACCAAATTTCTAACTTAGAGTGAGAATGCCCTTCTTAGAGGAATCCAAATGTAACACCTTGATAATTTTTAGACTCCTGAAAAAGATATGAAATCAGGAACTAGTTCAGACTCACAGAAGAATAGAGGTAATACTATTAAAACATCTTTTCACTATAACTAATGTTAACTTTTTGCCATATTTTCTCAGATCCCATTTGAGTATTGGGTACATTAGTATTGTAGAATCCGATTTCTGCTTTTCCATCCCATGTCATTTCTCTCTTGAAGTAATCATCATCCAGAAGTTGGTGTATATTCTTCCCAACCATGTTTTTATATTGGTAATATATATACACCCACTTATGTCTCAGTTATCTATTTCTATACAACAATCTCCCCAAAATGTAGTGACTTTTAAAATATATTTTATTGATTTTTTTACAGAGAGGAAGAGGGGGATAGAGAGTTAGAAACATCGATGAGAGAGAATCATCTATCAGCTGCCTCTTGCACACCCCCTACTGGGGATGTGCCCGCAACCAAGGTACATGTCCCTAACCGTAATTGAACCCAGGACCTTTCAGTCCACAGGCCGACGCTCTATCCACTGAGCCAAACCAGTTTCGGCCATAGTGACTTTTAAAACGTTTAAAGCTACTTATTATTTCTCATGGTTCTGTGTTTGAGGTGTCTCAGTTGGGTGGCTTCCTGCTCCATGCTGTCTATGACTAGCTCACTCAGGTGGCTGCATTCGACTGGGGGCTCAGCAGAGACATTCACATTGGCCTCTCTCCACAGGGCCTCCCAGTCTCACAGCTTCTCTACCACAAGGCAGCTGGCTTTTCAGAGGCAGAAAGAGGGAGCTCCCAGTCCTCTTCAAGGCTTGGCCTCCAATTTGACACAGTGTCACATCTGTAACATTCTTTTGGTCTAAGCAAGTCACAAGGCCAACCCCCATTCCAGGGCAGGAGAAAAGAATTTCACCACTTAATGGGAGTAATGGCAAAAAACCATGGCCATCATTAATCCACCATAGTTCATCCTCTGGTCATACGTTAGTGACAGTCCTCTCACATGCAAAATGCACTTACACTGTCCCAAGGACTCCCTAAGGCTTATCCAATACAGCATCCAGTTCGAAACCCTGCCTTAAGCCTAAACAGATGTGACTCTCAGGACAGTTTGTTTAGGTGCAGGTGTGGCACCGTGCAATCTCGTGACTTGCCCATTAGAAAGATAAGTTTATCGGACCCCATACACACACATTCAAAGGTGAGCTAGGCATAGGCACTCCATTCAAAAAAGTGGAGTCAGTGGAAGGCACATGGCAGTCACTATTCATAGTGACTCTGAATTGTAATACTAGTCCTTCTGAAATCTGGCCAGGGCCCCTACACCCGGGGCGGGACTGGTACTTGGTTAGGGCCCAGTTCTGTTTCCTGGGAATGCTGCTCATTTTTCCTTCCGCATCAGAACGTGGGCTCTGCTTGCTGTTGCAGCCGAGTAGATGTCTCTGCTCCTCTCCACCTGTAGAAATCTGGGGGACCAGACACACCTTTTCTCGTTCAGTCTCATGCAGGGGCTGGCACATGGCAACCTGAGGGTCAAATCTGGTTTGTGTCTCTTCCACAGTGGCCTGTGAGCTAACAATGGTGTGTATGGTTTCCATTTTTTAAGGGTTATTAACAACAAACCAAAACACACACAAAATAAACAGAAGAATCTGTGGCAGGGACCAGATGTGGCTTGTGAAACTTAAAATATTACCTGTCTGGCCTTTAATAGAAAAGGTTGCTGCCCCCTGACCCTGTCAACACAACTCATTCGCAGTGCAGGCTGGAAAGTGCCTCCTCTCAGTCAGTGGACCTCAAAGAAAAGCAACCGGGGGCTCCACATGGAATTCTCTTTCCTACATTTATCCGTCAAATGGGCTCCTCTTCTGAGAGGAAGGGGCTGTGCCTCCCATAACTTTCTCCTAGGAAATGGGGGGTATAATTTTATCCCCCTGAAACTCCTCACAGGAATTGGGAGTTAGCGATTGCCATTAATACAGTTAGTAAAGCTCCATTTTGGGCAAAATATGGTTCTTTGCACATATAGACATGTTTCTATGAGTTTAGAAAACAGTTGGAAAGAGTATACAGCAAATTGGTACGTCCATTAACTAAGAGTTGGAATAGGATGGGCCCATAGAATTCCAGTTTTCTATATAATTGTTTAAAAGTGTTGCGATTATGAGTGCTTTTACCTTTCTAGTTTAAAAGCAAACTAATAAAATATTCCTTTCTTTGTTACTAGTTAAGTAATTTATTTTTGACTTTTAACCAGATCTTTGGAATTTATTTTCCTGTAAATTGTGAGGCAGCTAGCTCGTCTTTGCCTCCCGTCTTCCCTCGAATTGGTCCAGTGTGATTTACTAAAGAATGAGGTTTTATTCCATTTATTTGAAATTTCAATTCTATCAGTTTGTGGGTCTTCACCTATGCTCCTCTATCTAAATGCAGTGGCTGTTGAGTGGAGAGAATATGTAGCGTTGGAGATGCACTCATCTCTAAATAGCTGCTTGTCTAATGCCCCTTCCTCCTTGCCTATTCTAGGAAGTGTGGTCGGGCTGGCTTCAATTTCTGCATTATTTGGACCTTGAGACCAGCTGGTTGAACACCCTTGAGAAGAAGGTGAGAAGCCTGAAGACCCAGCCAGAGAAGGAAGATGCTATCCTCGAGGCCAAGAAGGTGGGCATCTGCGTTCTCCCTGCTATTTCTGGTTGTAGGGAAGCCAAATGAGTGTTAAAATGAGGAATCTTCTGCCTTATGCCAGCAAGGCATTTAATCCCTCAGCAGCTTTCAGTGTTGCCTTCCATTGCTTGAAGTGTTTGTACCATCCTTTATGTTTAGATTAATGATTGACCCACTAACTCAGTCCCCGAGGTGGGTACTTGTTAATTAGTGTATTGTAGACGTCAGGAAAGCACCGCAGTAATTTTCCTGCCTCTTTTTACCAGTCCCTGGACGGAAGGAACTCTGCCTTAAGGCATTAGAAGGATTGTTCTCTTGTTTCTTCATAAAATTATTTTTGCTCCTAAGACACGGCAGTGACTGTGTTCACAGTGGCTCCTTCCATGTTATCTTCAGATGTGACAAGTTGGAGGACAGGGTAGGGAGGGAAGAGTGAGAAGTACGGGATCCTGTCCCAGGAACTTGTCTCAAGGCCCATTTGAATTCCTTGAGGCCAAGAAATGCATCTGATTTTTCTTTCACGATGATTTAATATTTGTTTCTTAAATGAAATAAATTATGAAGACAGTAGAGCTGCTTAAAAAAAAAAGAGGAAGAGGCTAGGAAGAGGATAGATATGCTTTTGAAATTATAGGGACACATGGTAATTAAGTGGATGCCTGGATTGAAGGTCAGAAGTAAGTCAAAGGTGGTACCTGAATCCCGGGAGCTGGATGCTCTGCTGGAGAAAAGATGTCACTTCTCAGATAAAGGAGCAGAGTGAGAGGTGAAAAGCATGAAAACAATGAAAAGCTTAGTTTAAAAATGAATATTTTCTTAACATGAGAATTAAAACATGTGCATTCTAGAAATACGGAAAATGGAGAAAAGTATAAAACAAACTCTAAGGTAAGTACTTTTAGACATTTTGGCAAATTTCTTCCTTATTATTATTATTATTATTATTATTAATCCTCACCTGAGGATATTTTTTTTTTCATTGCTTTTCAGAGAAAATGGAAGGAGAGAGGGAGTTGAGGGAGAGAAAGAAAGAGAGAGAAAGAAACATCAGTGTGTGAGAGACACACTGATTAGTTGCCTGTTGCACAAGCCCCAAGCAGGGTGGGTGAGGAGTGAACCTGCAACCCAACTAGGTGCCCTGACCAGGAATTGAACCTCGGCTCTTAGGTTCCCAAACTGACCTGTAACCACTGAGAAGCACCTGACAGGGCTCTTCCTAATTATTGTTATTTTTAACGCACGCACTGGAAGGTAGTACGTTATAATAACTGGATCAAACACTTTGAAATCATGAGTCAAGTTGGAATCTTAGCTCTTCTTTTCACCGTATGTACCAGTATGTAGGCTATGTACTTAAGCTCTCTGAACTTCAGTTTTCCCATCTGTAATACTAAATATTATTTAACTCCAAGGTTACTTAGGTTTATGTACACATAAAGTGTGTATACAAAATAGCACCTAGCTTTCTGTATGTGTTACAGAAAACTGAGTACCTATTTTTCAAAATATAATCAACAGTTTGAAATAGTTTTGCTTTATAGTATTGTTTTCTGCTTTCAAACTTTGCATCACACCATGGACATTTTCCCATGTAATTAATAATTACTAAAATTATCTATGAAGTTGTATTGTCATATATCATCTTTTATGCTGAGTTCTCGATTCTATGTATTTTTAATACCATTATGGATATTTTTTAAAATTAATTATTCCTCGTCTTGTTTCTTGGGTAGAAAATGGAATTACTTGTTTAAAAAAATGGACACTTTTGGATCCTTGATACATTTTGCCTCAGTTAAGTGCATTATTTTCCCCTTCCTGACTCCAGTCTCTAGAATGCCTTTTGCAACATCCAGCCGATAATCGCACCGAGATCCAGGAACTTGGCCAGACTCTCATTGATGGTGGAGTAATGGATGAGTTGATAAGTAAGAAACTGGAGGCTTTCAACAGTCAATATGAAGAACTGCGTAGCCTGGTAAGAACTGGGACGTGCATGAGAGTAGATTAGTTGTTTGTGAGACGAAGCTGACTTCAAGAACTTGTGCCAAGGGGAAAAGCTCGTAACCAACATGAACGGGGATGTTGCGGGCTTTGAAATACTACCTGAGGAAGAGTGAACCCAACTCTATGGAGGCAAAACTTGATGATTAAAAAGAAAAAATCTATCTTTGAGATGGTTTCTATTTATGAACTATCTCATTTCCTTTGAATTACATGATGTATGTAAGAATAATTCACATTGTCCTAAAAATACTAGGGAGGGCAGAATTTGACAAAAGCTATTATAGGTGGTCTCAGAATCCTCCAAACAACATTTGAGACAGCCACAGCCATTTGCACACTATTTCACACCCCCTAGTTCTCAAATATAATTGTGAGATTTTAAAAATGGATGAAATAATAATGCTATGAGGTTGGCGAAAATGGGGGCAATTCAGAGAAGCTCAAATTGGTAAAACCATTGCTGTAAATGAGTGAAATTAAAGGCAGTTCAAGTAAATGCTCACTTCTTTTCTGACACTCCATTGCTCTGATTAATGACAGAAAGTCCAGGTAAGAATATCTTTTTAAAGGATGATTTTCCTTCCCCAGCTGCTGATTGGCCAGGAACCATTGTCACCTGAATCTCTGGTCACCACGGAAGAAGCCCTTGAGGCTGATGTGCCATACTCTGACGTGGAAAAATTAGAAACCAACATTGGATATATGCAAAAAGTTGTGGAAAAGCATTTGGAATCCTGCGATGATGATGAAAAGGTTGGTTCAAAGTTTTTCAAACTATGATGTTCTTAAGTTTATTCTCTGTTACCTATAGCTTTACATCAATATTGTTTACTCAAACATCTGCCAAACATGACTTTCTGATGTGCAAACATGATTTTCTGATGAGTGTCGATGTAATTGATTTAGTAATGCTTAAAAAATAGACATTGCACTTTCTGACTAAAACAGTGTTATCTGAATGCTAAACCAGCTAGCATTCTTTATGTTTTAACATCAAGTGTGAAATATTTTAAGAAAAACCTGACTTATTTTGTTGTGTATAATTTAGATGAACATATCTTGAGTCATATTTTGTAGGTTAGTTTTCCTCCTTGGGAACTGATGGCAAGTGACCCTATATGCATTTTCCTTTTGAGTAAATGTATTCTTCCTAAACATTCAGATGGATGAGGAGAGAGCCCAGGTTGAGGAAGTTCTCCAGAGAGGAGAACAAATGTTAAATCAACCTATGAAGGAGAACAAAAAACAAGAGATAAGGTTCCAGTTACTGCTTTTGAGAACAAGATATGAGAAAACTAAGGTATTTGTCATGAGGTTGCTATGAGGTTGGCGAAAATGGGGTAATTCAGAGAGAGCCAAGGTTGAGGAAGTTCTCTGCAGAGGAGAACAAATTTTAAATCAACCTATGGAGAAGAGCAAAAAACAACAGCTCTGGTTCCAGTTACTGCTGTTGAGAACAAGATATGAGAGAACTAAGGTATTGTCATGATGTTGCTATGAGGTTGGCGAAAATGGGGTAATTCAGAGACGCTCAAATTGGTAAAACCATTGCTGTAAATGAGTGAAATTAAAGTGAGCTCAAGTAAATGCTCACTTCTTTTCTGACACTCCATTCCTCTGATTAATGACAGAAGGTCTAGTGAAGAATATCCTTTTAAAGGATGATTTTCTTTCCCCAGCTGCTGGTTGGCCAGGAACCATTGTCACCTGAATCTCTGGTCACTAAGGAAGAAATCCTTGAGGCTGACGTTCCTTACTCTGACTTGGAAAAATTCAAAAATGAACTTGACTATTGGCTAAAAGTTGTGGAAAAGCATTTTGAATCCTGCGATGATGATGAAAAGGTTGGTTCAGAGTTTTTCAAACTATGATGTTCTTAAGTTTATTCTCTGTTAATTATAGCTTTACATCAATATTGTTTACCCTAACATCTGCCAAACATGATTTTCTGATGTGCAAACATGATTTTCTGATGAGTGTCGATGTAATTGATTTAGTAATGCTTAAAAAATAGACATTGCACTTTCTGACTAAAAACAGTGTTATCTGAATGCTAAACCAGCTAGCATTCTTTATGTTTTAACATCAAGAGTGAAATATTTTGAGAAAAACCTGACTTATTTTGTTGTGTATAATTTAGATGAACATATCTTGAGTCATATTTTGTAGGTTAGTTTTCCTCCTTGGGAACTGATGGCAAGTGACCCTATATGCATTTTCCTTTTGAGTAAATGTATTCTTTCTAAACTTTCAGATGGATGAGGAGAGAGCCAAGGTTGAGGAAGTTCTCCGGAGAGGAGAGCAAATTTTAAATCAACCTATGGAGAAGAGCAAAAAACAACAGCTCTGGTTCCAGTTACTGCTGTTGAGAACAAGATATGAGAGAACTAAGGTATTGTCATGAGGTTGCTATGAGGTTGGCGAAAATGGGGTAATTCAGAGAGAGCCAAGGTTGAGGAAGTTCTCTGGAGAGGAGAACAAATTTTAAATCAACCTATGGAGAAGAGCAAAAAACAACAGCTCTGGTTCCAGTTACTGCTTTTGAGAACAAGATATGAGAGAACTAAGGTATTGTCATGATGTTGCTATGAGGTTGGCGAAAATGGGGTAATTCAGAGACGCTCAAATTGGTAAAACCATTGCTGTAAATGAGTGAAATTAAAGTGAGCTCAAGTAAATGCTCACTTCTTTTCTGACACTCCATTCCTCTGATTAATGACAGAAGGTCTAGTGAAGAATATCCTTTTAAAGGATGATTTTCTTTCCCCAGCTGCTGGTTGGCCAGGAACCATTGTCACCTGAATCTCTGGTCACTAAGGAAGAAACCCTTGAGGCTGACGTTCCTTACTCTGACTTGGAAAAATTCAAAAATGAACTTGACTATTGGCTAAAAGTTGTGGAAAAGCATTTTGAATCCTGCGATGATGATGAAAAGGTTGGTTCAGAGTTTTTCAAACTATGATGTTCTTAAGTTTATTCTCTGTTAATTATAGCTTTACATCAATATTGTTTACCCTAACATCTGCCAAACATGATTTTCTGATGTGCAAACATGATTTTCTGATGAGTGTCGATGTAATTGATTTAGTAATGCTTAAAAAATAGACATTGCACTTTCTGACTAAAACCAGTGTTATCTGAATGCTAAACCAGCTAGCATTCTTTATGTTTTAACATCAAGTGTGAAATATTTTAAGAAAAACCTGACTTATTTTGTTGTGTATAATTTAGATGAACATATCTTGAGTCATATTTTGTAGGTTAGTTTTCCTCCTTGGGAACTGATGGCAAGTGACCCTATATGCATTTTCCTTTTGAGTAAATGTATTCTTTCTAAACTTTCAGATGGATGAGGAGAGAGCCAAGGTTGAGGAAGTTCTCCGGAGAGGAGAGCAAATTTTAAATCAACCTATGGAGAAGAGCAAAAAACAACAGCTCTGGTTCCAGTTACTGATTTTGAGAACAAGATATGACAAAGCTAAGGTATTGTGATGTGGAGTGTCTGTGCCACTAAATAACTCAGCCCTTGTCATTAGATGTTTGATATTACACTCTAAACACACCATTTGGAATATTGTATCCTCCATTTTGGTGTGCATCGCTGAACATTTTTTTTACTTTTAGGTGGGACAAGAGTCAAAGAAAATAGGGAGCATAAAATCTTATTATTGGGCATCTCTGTTGGATTTCTGATAATGTACTAAATCTTAAGAGAAACCTTCCTTTTTTTTTTTTGAGTAGATTCCTACTTTGGATCTTCAGTATATATGGAGTTGCCTGACCATGTCAAAAAAAATGTTTAGTTTACAAATAACCAAATTTGGGAAGTTGATATACTATGATTTATATTCTAGAAAAGCTTCACTACCAGCTCCCTTTTCAATGGCCATAAACCCAGCCACATTATAAATGAGCTGCTGTTCCCCCAAGTTCTGGTATTATAACACATAAATGCAGAACTCTAGAGTAAACATCTTGTTATTAACTAGATGATTTTAGTCTTGAATTTCGGGTTCATTTAGGAATTATAACCATTTTCAGAGTCACTAACTCAATGAACATGATATTTGTGATCATTTTACTATACTTTTGAACTTACAGAGGAATATCATTTTTCAGAAGCTCAATGTAGAGACACAGTGAAACTATGAAAGAAGCTACCTTAATTCATGAGTAGATGAACTGTGGTTATTTGCAAATAGTAGCCAGCATTTATTAAATTGTAGCAATCTACAAGTAAAAGAATTCAACTCCTTAAGGACAAGTGTGTGGCCCATCACCTTAGTTATTTTGAAAGTTCTGATTAGAGGACACAGAAAATAGAATTATTAGGGCAGATAAGTAGTCCACTCAGTTTAGCTTAGTTTCCTCTGAAGTTTGGGTCTTAGGACCTTTTATTGTCTTACGTAGGATATTCATCTTCTATAATATTGTTCTCCAGCTTTAAGATTGTATATTGGATTACCTGTATGCTATTTTAATCAAAAATACATTTACATTTCTTGTTATGTTATCAATTCTTATTTAACTTAGTTACATTTTTAACAGTGAGGCCCTGAGGTCTTAAATGTAATTGTGAGATTTAAAAATGGGTGAAATAATAATAATATTAAAATGTTTCATTTCATATGGAAGGTTATGATTTGCAGCATGTTCTCCTGTCCTCAGTAACTCAGGAAGGAACCTGTTATGCTTTCCTGTTTGCTAAATGAGTTTCAGTGGCATTGGTCATAAAGTGAAACATTTCTGTTTAAGAGCAGGCTGCAGACGAAAATTAGAATAGAGATTGTTAAGGGTTTGCATAGCAAAGCAGGGCAAAAATATAAAAATTCAAAACATAGTTTTAAAAAATTTGATTCCAAGTATTGTACTTTTCCACAAAATAATCTTGTGGTTTTTTCAGTTAATTGTGGGGATATTTTAAGAGATATACATTGTTATTGTTAATGATTTTACAGGCAATTCCTATTCAACTAGCTTCTGGAATTAAAGCATCACTTCCCCCTGCAGATTATTTGGTTGAGATTAACAAGTTTTTACTTCCTATGGATGATGCTGGATAGCTGATCTGGAAAGATCAATTAGTTATTAACTTTGTAAAGGGGGTTTCAGGGAGACAGATGATGACTTAGATTTGGACATGTCTGAATATCTAATTGCCATGCTGAAAGTATATTTTTGAGAGTCCTTGGCATCTTTAAACTCTGTGTGGTATATGTAACCATTAGAAACCAGGACCCAGGGAGAGAAGCCTGAGTCAATGGTAGAAACCAAAACTCCTACCCTTTAGAATGTTAGCATTTGATGGATGGGCAGATGAGAATGAGCTGGTAAAGGACACTTAGAAGGTCAGAGACAGGTGGGAGGAAAGTCAGGAATACAGACTGTTCAGAGTTCAAGGGAGGGTGTGTGACAGCAATAAAAGTTACAGAGGGCCAGGTCAGCTAAGGAATGGATGGCCTTCTTATTTTTTTTTTTAATTGATTTCAGAGGTGATGGGAGAGGGAGGGAGAGAGAAGCATCAGTAATGAGAGAGAACCATTGATTGGATGACTGACTTCTGCATGCCCCCTGAGACCAGGAAATGTGCCCTGGCTGGGAAAGGAACCATGATCTGGTTCATAGGATGATGCTCAACCACTGAGCCACACGGTTGGGCTGGATGGAATTTTGATAGTAATGTTGGTGGAGTAGGGGCTTAAGCAAGACTGCGGTGGATAGCAAAGCTGTCATGTAGGGTAACACTTTCTCTTTGGGAAACAAGATCACCTTTATTTATATGGTACTCTTCTCTTTCCACTTGGCCGGATGCTATAGGTATGCAGAGATGTGCCCACTGCACTGAAGGAACGCGGCCAGGAGCCCTGCTCTGTTTCTCAGACAAGAACTGCTGGTAAGATACAGTTTATTCCTTAACCATTTTTTATAAATATAGCAAGACATTATAACTATGACCATCATATATGAATTAGAGAAAACTTTAAACTGAAAAACACAACACAGTTGTGATCTGTTACTCTATTTTCAATTACTTGAAAGGAATGTCTTCTTTAAACCCAACACATACTTGCCTGCAAGGCACTCATGAGAGATAAGCTTTTTGCCTTTCTTGGAAAAACAGCGGGACCTGGTCCCCAAGAGAGCCTGGGAAGGGAAGGGAGGAGGCAAGGTGGGAAACTGAGGACATGTGGTTTTTCAGAAAGTCAGCTATAACCATTACCCAACATGCCCTGGGAGGGGTGTAACTGCATGTAGATCATGACTGAGAACAAAGGATTAGGTATCCCGGAACCAGGTGGGAGATGGGGTTTTAGAAGAGTTCTCCATCCCAGGGAAGCTATTTACTGATAGATGCCAATGATCACTTCTGTGTGGAGGGAAAAGTTTTCTCACTATTTCCTTCTCTCCTTGTCCCCATCAGAGTACGGGTTATGGCACCATAGCTATAACACCGTACCTTGCAAGCTCTCTGAAACACCGTGCCCTGCTCTCTCTCTTGACTCTTACTGGCCCTTTAATTTTGGAATTGGAAATTTCAGTAGATGATTTTGTCAAGATATATGCAAACCTGTTGGGGCTTTTAATTTAAATTGTGCTGAATTTATGGATTGACGCCTTATCTAATATACTGTATGTTAAAGTGGGCTCCAGATGGCTCTAATAATTCAGCTACCTTGTGTAAAACTAAAGACAAACAATCAACCTTCCATCATTAAAACAGAAGACAAGCACAAACAACTGAGAGAGAATAATATATATCCAAGTTTTGAAGAACACAAAAATCTCTAACTGAAAGTTCTGGAAAAACAATCTCCCAGGACAGATTTATGGATCTGATCACCCAAATTTGATAACATCTATATGTTAAAAACAAAACACACATTAAAAATCCTAAAGTAGAAACAGTGTTTTCACCAATATGGCAAGATTCACCGTTCCTATAAAAAAATGAGTTCTTGCAAATAGAAAAGGAAGCAGATAAAGACCACAGTTATAAATTATACTATATTTGGTATACAAACAAAAAAAGTTTGCTCTCACTGATAATAAAAAACAAGTAAATGAGCACAGTGGTGAGCACTGTGTGTTCATCCATTGAGACAGAGTATCATTGGTGTATATCCTGGATGCGGAGTCTACATGTTGCTGTTGCAAATCTAAGTTTTTAACTTTTAAGGAAAATTAGCACTGCTATTTTATTTTGCTAATAAATATTAAATACATTACTTTTATTTTCATGTTTTCTGATCTAGTCATTCTGCTTTAGAAAATTGATACCAAAGTGTTCATCAGAAATAAGTTAAGTACTCTATACAAATGGAAGGAGCCAACTAAGTATCTAGCTATAGGGAAAGAGTTAAGTAACAGGTAGTGAATATATATACATATTAGAGGTCTGGTGCATGAAATTTGTGCGTGGTGGGAGAGTGTCCCTCAGCCCTGCCTGCACCCTTTCCAATCCGGGACCCCTCAGGGGATGTCCCTGTGGGATTGGACCTAAACCTGCGGTCAGACATTTCTCTCACAATCCGGGACTGCTGGCTCGTAACCGCTCACCTGCCTGCCTGCTTGATCACCCCTAACTGCCTCTGCCTGCCTGCCTGATTGCCTCAACCACTCTCTCTTCCCTGACAGCCTGATTGCCCATAACCACTCTCCCTTCCCTGCCAGCCTGATTGACCCTAAGCACCTCTGCCTCAGTGCAGCCACCTTGGCTTTGTCCAGAAGGATGTCTAGAAGACACCCAGTCTAATTAGTATATTACCCATTTATTAGTATAGATATTCTTACTTAGGTATTCACAATGATGTGGATGAAGAATTGGTAATGTTCATATTATAAAGTTAAGTGCTTTACAAGCTCTCTAGAAAACAGAAAACTATGAATAAGTTGGCTTCATAATTAAGGCAAACCGCTTGACAAAATAAAATAGCAGAGCTAATTTTCTCACAGTTGGTGTATTTCTTACTATATCTTCTTTTGGTGTCAGTGTTAGTTACTTTTGAGTTATTGCTGCCCTAGAATATTGTATAACTGGGTATTTAATTGGCTTTACAGCTACCAAAGATACTGTCGGAAATACCATTGCCACTTCCATATGAAGAAATAAAAAACTCTCACCATTTTTAACCTAATCTAAATTTTATGTAAGCACACAGATGCATGTCAACATTGCCCCACTACAGTCAGAATATCCTGTTGACTGTGTACTTTGCTACATTTTTTATTTCAGCTCACCCTGCTCCCCTAAAGGTGGTGCTAGAGTCCTCTGCATCAGAGCCTCCTGCTCAGGCTCCTCCTACTTCGGAAATTTCAGTACCTGATGATCTGGATAAAATGACAACAGAACTAGCTGACTGGCTGATATTGATCGACCAGATGCTGAATTCCAACATTGTCACTGTCGGGGATGTGGGAGAGATCAATAAGACGATTTCCAGAATGAAAGTAGGTTCACAGCGTAGAGGTTTGTCATGGCAACACCTCCGCACACAGGTAGACATGATCTGTCTGGCTCCTTTTTGTTTGTCCTGAACTCTGGGAGAGTGAGCTTTAAGAACTTCTTTCTGCCAAACAGCCATCCCAGACTAGCGGGGAAGAGTCCAGATTTTCTTGCATTTGTGCTATTTTGGTAAGATCACCTTTACCACGTGAGTTGTAGACTCAGTGTATATTTTCACATCTAAAACTGAGTTTTAAATCTAGTCCCATCAGTACAATGTAAACCAGTGTTACAGTTAATGCCTAGTATGATGTATGATAATTTCCTGAAGTGCATTTTCAACTTTTGCTTTATAATGAGATAATTTGTTTAATTGCTGACATTAAAAGTGAGAATGCCTGACCATCATATTATATATGTATGTATATATATATATATATATATATATATATATATATATATATAGGCACACTATGCCATGCTAATTTGTAAGGTTATTTTTCCATATTCAGTGTGCCGGCTTCCGGGCTTGTGTGCTGTATAGAGAATAGAGATAAGGCACAGAATATACTAAATACAAATTGACATATTTGGAATGAATCATTAAGTAATGACAGTGATTGCTAACTGTTATTAAGTGCTTAATGTGTTTTGTGCACGTTTGTAAGTAATCTACATGTTTACTTCCTTAACTACCTTTTGAGATAGTTACCACATGTATCCCAGATTACATATATGCCCGGCTATGATGGAGGCACTTAATGTGTACAAGTAGATGGTCTCTGCATAGAACAGAGTGTAATAACAGGCATAGGCAGGTGCATATGACGGGATAGGGGAGCCTGGGTGAAGGAGAGAGTTACTGCCACAGCGATGGAAGGCAGACAATGTAGGATTTTCACATGTAGGAACAAGTAAATGGCATCGCTGGTCTGCGGAGCAGAGAGAATAAAGACATGAGGTGGGGGAGCATGGAGGGTGAGGGATATGGGGGTCATCATTTGTGCAGCAAAGAAATGCAGTAGGAAGTGAGATAGCAAGGGCAGTTTGAGTTCACGCTGATGGAGCTTGCAGGCCATGCAGAGCCCTTTGGACTTTTCATCTGCAAGCCATGGGCACGTGTTTTTACTCCTTTTCTTTTTTACATTGTGGCTGGAGACTGAGGATAACAATGATCTCTCTTAAGCAGGAACAATGGGAATAGTGCAAGAGATGCTTAATACAAAGAAAAGAGCCTTTCTGGGCTGCTAAGACCATGCTGTCGCAATTAGCAGAGATTCGGAATAGTAGACGTGAAGTGTAGATGAGGGTTTGATTGATTCAGTTTCAAGTGTGTTGTGTTGAGAGGTTCTTAGGCCATTTAGAAAGAAATGACCAGCATTCATTGCAATGTCTCTCTGGACCCCGGATTGGAAGTTGTGAATAATCCATTTAGAAATAACATTTGACACTGCAGGAGTAATTGGCGTCTGCGAAATTAGTGAATTCCGAAAGAGGAAGCGCTGGGAGAGAACCTTTGCCATGCCATTTGTACCTATTGGAAAAAGTCTTTAGGGCTATTAGTTCCATAGTTGAAACACATCATTTCCTGACATTAACTTTTCTCCCATCCTTATCAAGAGATAAGTGTATAGCAACAGTTTTCCGTGTCTACAATAATTTAATTTAAAATTATTCAATTAACATTTTTCTAATACTTCACTGCCATTCCTGAAGGTGACAGTGGTTTGTGTTCATACCCAATGCAGGCCTGATAGGCATCGCTGCTAATCTTTTCAGAGAAGTTCTTAGTTTTTGAAGGGACTTCTTCATTTAATCTCCTCAGAACTGATACAGCTTAGCTGTCAGTATCTTACCATTTCTTCTTGTGAAAACAAAAACACAGACAGGTGAAGTAATCTAGATGGTAAGTGGTACAGCTGAGATTTGAACCTAGGACTGACTGTGCCACAATCGCAGATGCCTCACTGTCCTGTTCAGGAGACAGACAACTTTGATGTCAGTCCACCAGTTTTGCTCCTTAGTGTTCTTGGCGAGCAGCCTATTAACAGATCTTAAAAATCATTTCTACTTAAACAGATCACAAAGGCGGACATGGAACAGCGCCATCCTCACCTTGACCATGCTTTTACACTGGCTCAGAATTTGAAAAATAAAGCTTCCAGTTCAGATGTGAGAACAGCAATCACAGAAAAATGTAAGTCCAAAAATTATATGTCATCATCTACTTTCACTGATAATGGTTACACACATATACACCTTTTCAAAGATTATTCCACCAGAAATTAATATTATTTAATACTCTTTATGAATAAATACAGTTTTCACTTGGTTTTTTTTTTTATCTTTTGTGTACAGTCAGAATTCCCTTTTGAACTCATCAAAGTATTAATATTATTTCATTTAAGTAGTTACTGATTCATTGGATTATTTGCTCTTAAGGTAATATTCCTTTTGAAGGAACCTAGAAAAGAAAAATTAGAGAAACCCACAGGAATGCAAACCCATTCTTTCATGGTAATTCATTCACTAAAACGAAATCTTAGCATGTCTTTTAACTCATCTTCTCAAAATTCAGTTCAAAGATATTTACTGAGCAAACTACTCTGTACCTCTGTAGCTGGCAGTAATCTGGGAACACCTTAGCTAAAGAGAAAATAAAGCAAAATAAATAATAAGCAAACAAAGCAATCACAGCCATGATTTTTGCTTCGAGTTTTATATCTGGCTTAAATGCACCTGTATGTCATATCAAACAAAGTCCAAATTCTCAAGAATGGGAAGGAAAAAACAATCTAATAATAAAAGGAGGGGAAAAGAAGTAAAATGCGAATTCAGGAAAAATAACCCCATTTTGTGAGACACTAAAAGTGTTCTGCTAACGCCTCTGTTATAATAAACCTTGTTGTCACATTTATTTTGAAATCAAAACATACTTTAGGGACTTTTAAGGGCAGTCACGGTCTGCTTTTATCACCCTCTCTTCCATTTCAGCTCTCAGCCTCATCTGTATAGCTCCATACTGTATATGTCCTTTAAAACTTCCAGACAGTTCTCAGTTCTCATTCTCCTTACCTTTATTCGCATATTTTTTTCCCCTCACCCTTTTCTCCCCAGGTGAAATTCCTCTCAGCTAATAAAATGTCACCCACTCAATAAAATCTTTCCCACCCTGTTCTGGTCCCTCATGTTTTCTATCTTTAGTTCCTGCCATGATCTTTGCTCCCAGAACTTCATTGTGAATCTCACAGTTACTGAAATTTCCTCCACAGATTTCGAATAGTCCCCTTTCTGGGGCCTCCCAGCATACTTCATGCAAGCTGTGGACTTAATCTGTGGCAGAATATAAACTGGAATGTATTTTATTACCTTGTTTACTATTTCTCCAGGGGAGAAATTTGACTGTTTCTCCTATAAAAAAGGTGCTTGGGTTTCAAAATAAATGTGTGACAGCAAGGTTGTTGCAAGAGATGAGTTAGCAAAGAGCTTTAACTGTCTCAGAGTGTTGCTTTATTTTTATGGATTCAGCCATTTTCCTTCCTTTTCTGAATGGATGGATTGCTATGTCTATGGAGATCCAGAGGGACCCCATTTCCCATTGGTGGCAGGGGAGCTTCTCTGGTTTAGTGACACCAAACTCTTTGCAAATCCATCTCCATTTTGCCTTTTCTACAGTCTTATGTTCCCTCCCCCCATTTTCCCACCACCTTTGTATTTGTCCAGTTTCTTTCTTTCTTCCAAATATCTTCCCTTTCCAATTTACCTCTCTCTCTTTGTTTTCTCTCCATTTTCTTATGAAGAGACTGCACAGTCTTTGTCACGATTTATTATATGAAAAACCATCCTCAGCTTCTACTATCAATAGTAGTAGAAGTTTTTTGCTCTTTTTGCTCTTAATCACAAATAGTAGGATAATATGATTCTGTTTATGATACACCAGTGATACTTGCAGACACTTGATGCTTTTAGATTTATTTACTCAATTTTCAGGGTTCTAGTAGAATTGGTCAAAGACAAGTATTGTAGAACATTATGATAGATTTGTCTTCTCAAGATACAATCTTAAGCAATTTATTTAAGCTTATATTCAGACAGTATAAAACCAATCATCTCATTGACACAATTTTTTTTAATTAATATATGTGAGTATAATTTGCAGGTTTCTGAACAATATTGGAGTGATAACTTTAA